>NC_133657.1:138648448-139009649 GCF_009905375.1 Apium graveolens
ATTCATTTTTCATGCCAGAGATTAAATCGGTGAAGTTCGTATGGAAACCCGCATTAGTCGAGTACCGATGAATTTTGCCGCCGTCGACGATGAGCCTCGGCGAGTCGATGGTGGACGGTGATGAATATTTCTGAGTCCTACCATTATAAATAATAATATTTAGTTTATAATTTTTTTTTCAAATCGAAAATAATTAATATTTGTATCGATGTTTGGATTACGAAATTGATTTGGTTGTTGGTTGCATTGATTATGTTTCTACGGGTAGTCCGATAAATAGAGGAGACACAGCCCGATTTTTAAGAAATTAATTTCAAAAATGCGGAAACATATTCTGTATATTATCGGGAATACCAACCGAACGTATATACTTATACAAATATAATATTTTATGAAACCTACTTGCCTGTCGTGATAAAATATTTTATAAAATATTTGAGAACCCTATTTTCCGAATCGACGGGTATATGTATTTTCTGAAAATGATTATCGAACCGAGTTTTGAGTATGTGAACCCTAGTTATTATGTGTATTATAATAATACGTATACTTACAAGTCTGGACTTGATATCGTTCGGGTAGAGTTAATAGTGAGGATATGTCAAGCATAACTGGTCGGCTAACTTAGGGTATTTCGATTCTGTAGGTTCTAGTCGGAACACCCGAGTGTTGAAGTCGGACTAAGGATAGTCTAGTTGTCAGTCGACAAGCTTAGCAAGGTTCCAATAGAAGGACCCGAGTGTTGAAGTCGGGCCTAGGATAGTCTAGTATTTAGTCGATAAAGCTCAGCAAGGCAAGTACCCCTGAACAAATCTTTTACGGTTCAGTAATATATGAATAACTGTTGATTTAAATTGTGTAGTGGAACATAATATTTTAAGTTACGTATCCCCTGTATTTGAAAATGTTTATTTAAATTATGTTTTGGGGAAAAATACCTTCTGAAAATGCCTATCTCTAAGCTGTGATTAATATTGAAAAGGTTTTGGAAAGTGTGATGTGATAGAGTTATTTTAAAAAGAGATAGGTAAAAGTGGTTTTGAAAACTGGATAAAATGAATCAGATATTGGATAACGGTCGTAAGTGACTAAGTCGGTTATGTGCCCTATTTACACTGCTTGGTCCAACATAACTTATCAGAGACCTAGCTAGTCTCTGCAGATCCGGTACAGATTAATTGTGTGATAGCCCGATCAGCTATCCTAGACGAATTGTGTGATAGTCTGATAAACTATCCTAGATAAATTATATGGTGGCCTGATCAACCGTCACTATATAACGTCCAATATATATCTAATTTTGGTTTTCTGGATTCCTGTAACGGAACAAATGGTTTTGTGGTTCCTGTAATGGAACAGTGGATTTGAAAATGAAAATAGCATGCTAAAATTGGACTCTAGTATTTACACAGCACACGACTGATGTTACATTTTACAGAGCATGCTACTTGTTGATATCCAGTTTATACATATTTTACTTGTTTTTGTAAACGAGTTATGATTTCTGTTCCTATAACTGTTTATCATAAACTATTTTACTTGTTATTCATATATTGGTACTGCTGAGCAATTGATTGTTCACCCTTGCAAAATATTTTGTATATATGTATCAGATGCCTTGGAGACCTTTCCGTCGTGGCCAGGGCAGAGTTCAAGTTCCTCCCGTACCAGGTTCCTCTGAGACTAGCTAGGTCTCTGTCATGCTGGACTAAGCGGTCTAAATAGGGCGCACAACCGACTTAGCCTCTTACGCAACCATGTTGGGCCGTTACGGGCCTCTTACGCAGCCATCCACCATCTGATTTATTTTTATACAGATTTCAAAATCAATTACACCTATCTCTTTTTAAACAATTATCTCACAGACACATTCTAAAATCTTTTCAATTTGATCACAATCTAGAGATAGGTATTTTTAGAAGTTACTTTTCCCCCAAAACATCAGTTAGTAAAACATATTTAAATATGGGGAATACGCAACTTAAAACATTTGGTTCTAGCACGTAATTTATGCACGTAATTTGGTTCTTGCCTTGTGAAGCTTTATACTGACACTGACTTGGCCCTACACCAAATTCGACTATTGGGTCCTTCGACTCAAGCCTACAGAATCGAAACAAGCTAGGTTAAACGACCGATTATGCTTGACTTATCCTCATGAAATACATTACCCAACGATACTATTCACGTCTCGAACATATATGCATAAAAATAATATACACGTAGTAATACACGTAATAATACACGTAACAATTAGGATTCGATTAGTATCGGTTCGTATTTAAAAATAATTTTTAGAAAAATTTTGATAGCGACTCCTCTATTTATAGACCTACCCATCGAAACATCAATCGACGTCGATTCCCAACAAAACCAATACGAATCGCCACATAAATATTTATTTACAACCGAAAATAATTTATACAAATCATTTTATTTATTTAAAATATTTAGGACTCAGAATAAAATCATCACCGTCCACCGTCCGCTTGTAAAATTCATCTCGGACGGGGGCAAAATTCTCGGGGCACTCGACTACTCGAATTCCAACGCAAAAAATTCACCGATACAAAATTAATTTATTCCGAACGAATTATTTATTTCATGAAATTACTCAAGAAATTCCCTGTAGAAATAAAATTAAAATATTAAAAATTAAGACGAACCACATGCGCCACACGCGCAGTAACAGGAACAAAAAAAACAGAACAACCGAACAACAATCAGAACACAGGGCAACAACCGGCGGCAAAACACATGCCGCCACACCCACACAAATCACTCTGATCACACACACATATACACACGTATAAACTTGTATACACACATATGTATATCAAGCAAAAAAGTACACACCGGAATCAAGGCGGCACCAAGAAGTATCTTGATGGATGTTCACAGAAAAATATACACACGTATAAACCTGATGGATGTTCACAGAAAAATCTTCCAGTCTAATTTACTTAGCATTTTTACATACTCACGAAATACAATTACAGAATATAATAAGACCATTATAAAACTTATCCTTAGGGTTGTTAAGGTGACTTAGTCTTGTTATGTACATGCATGCCTTGCACAACAATCTCCCTCAATTTGTTAGAAGATTACTTGTTACAAATTCATGTCTGATAACAAGACTAATCCCAAGCTAAAATTAAAAATAAAGCTGACAAATTTACAAAGTACAAATTTTATACATTCTTTCAGTTACATACAGAGTTGAGTTTACATGATCATCTAAATTTCTCATAACCTGGTTGTTCTCTAATCAAATCTTTGAGTCTGACAAAACACTCAAGTTCTTCAATAATTTCAGTTCCTCTTAGAGCTTCTATAAGTTTTAGCCATTCACTTAGGGAGTAACTTTCAAGATGATGTATTATGTACCTCAATAATTTATGAGTCTTAATACACAGAAACACACCATTTGGAGAAACTCTGCTCAACCCTTTAGCCTTTAGCTCATCAGACCTTTGCTCAAACATCTCAATTTCTTTGGAATATTTCATTTCATTTGCTTCCCTCTCAGCCTTTTTTCTAGCATATCTTTCATTCATCTCTCTCAACCTTTTAGCTAACTCAGCCTTCCAATGGTAAAAGCAGCCTTTGCATTAATCAAACTGATTACCCATTCAAGCTCTACAGTGGAGTAGTTCTCAATAACTTCTTTGTTTAGCAAGTTGAAAGTTCCATCCTTAAAGTAAAATTTCACTTCTCTTAAAGATTCAACATAGACTTTGACTATGTCTTGAGCTAACTGTTTATGGTAGTCATCATCTATTATATTTTCTGAGATAGGTAGAAAATCACTCTGATTAAAATAGTTCCAAAGTGTACCAGCTTGAACTTTAATTTTCTTTCATTTTCTCCCAGTAAACTTGAAATGAGTTTTAGTTGGAGGTTTGAATAAAGGAGGTTTGAAGAGTTTCTTTAAGGAGGTTTGGTTTGCTGTGATAGGGATTTTGAGTAGAGAGTTGGATGTAGGTTTGTATAGGTACTTAGGCTTTGAGTTTTGGTTATTAATTTGTGTTTGGCTAGGTGTTTGTGTTGAAGTTGGAAAAGTTTTGGATATTTGGGTTACTGGTGTTTTCTTGGAGTCTTTTCCACCCTTTCTATCTACATTATTTTCTCCATCATTTCCCTTCTTCTGACTATCCTTGATAGACTTAGCATCCTTATGATTCCCACTACCTTTGCTTGAATGACTTGGATTTGAGCCAAATATTTGTGCTCATCTTTCTTGTACTCATCATCATCCAAGTCATCATCTTTTTCATTAGTTTTAGTTCTTGGTAACATGGTGTCTGCATTCTTCAAGTATTTACCAAAAGTCTTAATCATCTCTACATATTCCGGAGTTTTGTTCTTTTTAGTCTTCAACTTAGTCTTTATAGTCATCATCAATTTCTTATTTCCAGTGACACAGTGCTTTGGTAATTAGAAGTGTTTGCATCTTCTTGTGTTGGGGCAAATATAGGCCACTCCTTTGCTTGGTTGTAGGCAAGCTTCGGGGAAAGCTCCTATTTGACCATTCTTTAGTTCATGAAGCAAAAGAGTGTCCTCTGGACTCATCACCTTTACTCTGTTAATGAAGGTGTCCAGTTCTGAGGCTCTTCTTAATTGTACAAATGAGAGAGAGACCTGCATGCACCTATCAACACCAGAGTAATTTACATTCACAATAACTCTGTTATCTTTGAAGATGTGTCTTGTAACCAGCACCACACTCAGGAAATTGACATTATTGTTCACAACCTTCTTGTAGGTGAAGTGATTTAAGTTGAGGGAGACTCTCAAGCCTTCAAGAAACTCATCAAACTCTTTGTCAAGACGAGGGCCTTCAGCTGCCATCTTGAGTCTTTCAATCCCAATATCATCTTCACTTTGGCTTGATTTTGAGTTTGGGCTCCATCATCTCCCCTTTAGGCTTGGTAGCAGGCATGGTGACTTGTGGAGGGATCTGGGCCCTTACCATTTGTGGATTTTCCTGTAGAGGGACCTTCAAAGCACCCATGATAGCTCCCAGAGACACATTTATCTGTATTTAAAAATACTTTTGAGAGTCTATCAGGGACTTGATATCTTGTTGTTAACTTTGAACCAAGGAGGTGAGCTGAGAGACTTGAGATGTGAGAGATTCACTTTGAGTTCAGTTATTTGACATTGAAGTTCTTGAACTTGATTGGATGAAGGTGTTGAAGGAGTAGATGTAGATATGGTAGAGATGGATGGACCAAATTTATCCTGCACCACTCTCTTGATTTCCTCCATAACCAAATATGAGGGTTCATATCTAGCCTTGTGTGATTGATCCAGTTTGACCTTAGTGTTATTATTTTGAGAGGTTTGACCCTGGATAATTGTATGAAGGGTCACAAAGGACTCCCTTAAGTACTTTACACTTGCTTCCATAGATTTGAGGTCTATCTTGGCTATCTTATCAGTAAATTTATTAAAGTTTTTCTTGATCTCCCTTTGACTAGGTAGAAGCTCATCTATTTTAGCAGTCACTATGTGCTTGACTTGTTCTTGATGTCTACCCAGTTTCTTCTCTAAGGCCTTACCCATGAAGTTAAATGCCTTGAGTTGTGCTTTTTGAATCTCTGTGACAATATCATAGACCTCTTGAAGAGTAAGCTCTCTTGTATTGCTTCCAAGAATGGTGAGATAATCATCCCTGAATCTAGAAAGAGCTTCCTCCATGTTAATTGTGAAAGATTTGGATAGCCAAACATCCACATTCCTATCTCTCCCAGCTTCATCTATGATTTTGTCTTGTTTTTTTCAACTTCCTCCATGTAGGTGAGAAGGATTACTTGATAGTCCTGGTTTGACATATTAGATGTAAGTAGTTGAGAAATATTGGCAAACCCTTCTATTTGATCTATGAGCATTTCATTTATAGTTTGGGTTTGAGCCTGTGTACCTTGAAGCCATTGAGAGATAAGGTGAGAGGGTTGTGCAGATGCGGAAGGTTGGTTTGTGTCTATTTGAGTTGAGGTTGAGGTGGATGGAATGGTTTATAGGGTGGTACCTGTGACTAATGTCACATTCGGACTCATAGTAGAAACTATAATTTTGACAGTATGTTGTTCACTTGGTGAGTGAACCTTCATTTGAATTGGAGGGGACTTGACCAAGTTACTTTCATGTACCATGGCCTCAAACCCTTATTCTTCTTGCAAAGAACTGGAACTTGAATGTGCTATTGTACATGCCTCTCCAATAGGTGGATCATTGGCAATCGAACTCCTAGCTTCAATTGTCAAGGCAATTTCAACTAGGATTTTTAAGGGAGTTGTTTCTGCATGAGAAACCTCCAATTGAATTGGAGAGGATTTGAGTATCTCATATTCAAGAGTACTATTCTAAAACCTAGCAGTCTGTGAAGACTGTTCTGTACATGAAGGTGCATTGGAAACTTGAGTCACATGGTCTTCCGTAAAAAATGAGGAAACCCCTATGTTTGAGATGGTGTCATCAAGGTCTACCTCATCATGTAGCCTCTCACCATCTAAAGATTGTTTCTGAGTGGTGATTACAGCTTCAGGAACTGTGTCACTTGATTTTGGCAGAGCTTGAGAAATGGATTCCAGCTCTTCATTATAAAAAGAAGAAATCTGAGAAAAAAGATTTTGAAGATCAGTGTTGAGTGTTGGCAACTCCCCCTGAATAGAATAGGGAGTTTCAAGTGATGCATTCTCACTCATGTGTGTGCCACCCAAATTACTTCTTTCACCCTCTTGAGAGTGCTCAAGAGGGGGTACAGACTCATTTCAAGGTGAATTTGGAAGAATGCTTTGTTCAATAGTGACACCTTGTTGAGAAGGTTCCACTAGAGTGTGTTTTAGTCCCTTGTGTACAACTGTATCTTGTTGAAAAGATACAAAAGTGGTTAATTGAGTGGGCAGCTCTATCTTTTTCTTCTTTTTTGGTTTCTTGACCAGGTTAGAAACTTTCTCACTTTATATTTTCTTACTCTCATTGATCATAGTTAGTTGAACTTTCTTTCTATTCTTTTTAGTAAATCCATCCTTTTACGAGAATGAAGCAGTTGGTTCACTACTCACTATAGGTTGTGAAGAAATGGCTACAACTGTGGTAGGTTTCTGTGGGTGTTCTTGTGACGGCCTCAACCCCGGGGTCATGAGTTGACATCACGAACAACAATAACAATAAATATAATACAACCAAACTCATTATTAATACATAAACATGACCCCCTTCTTCCCAAAATCTTTTCCAGGTTTAAGTATGACTTAGGCTACATAACTATTACAAAACTAACTTAATTAAAAAAGTATGACATAACTAACTTATTACAGCAACTGAACAGACCACATCTGGTCTGACACATCTACCTCAGAGGAACCTAGTACGGGAGGAACTTCAACTCTGCCCTGGCCACGACGGAAAGGTCTCATAGGCATCTGATATATATACAAAACATTTTGCAAGGGTGACAATCAATTGCACAATAGTACCACCATATGAATAACAAGTAAAATAGTTTAGGATAAACAGTTATAGGAATAGAAATCATAACTCGTTTTCAGAAACAAGTAAAACATGTATAAACTGAATATCAACAACTGGCATGCTTTGTAAAACGTAACAGCAGTCGCGTGCCGTGTAAATACCAGAGTCTAATTTTAGAATGCTATTTTCATTTTCAAATCCACTATTCCTATAACGACCCGTGTATTTTTGAATTATTTAAATATGTGATCATTATGGAAATTATTAAATAAAATATATGTATTGGTTTTGACCACCATGTATTGTTTGATTATTATCTAGGTGTGATTTATGATGTACCGGGTTGTTCGCGTGATTAATTAAGGAATTGTATTGAATTGTTCCACTTTTAAAGTGAATTTAATGCAAATTTATTTGTATAAATATTTGAAGTGTCTCTAAAATTGTTTTTATGATTTTATAATTTCAATATTTATTTTTAGGATTTTATAAAATTGGGAAATCAATATTTTATTAATTATTTATCTTTAAATGATTTTCTGAATGCTTTTATTTGTAAAATCCATATTTAATTCAAGAACTCTTCAAAAATTATGAAACTCATATTTATATAAGTTGGGAATATTTCGGGAATTTTAAAATTGTTTTGGGAATTTTTAGGATTAATTTTACCCGCGTGTCGATTCGTTTAATTGATAAAATCGGGCATAAAGTGTATTTTAGAAATTGTTTTAAAATTACAAAATTTATGTTTTTATAAACTTCAGGATATTTGTAACCTTTTAAGGTAATTATCGTAATTTTCTGAAGTTATTTTACGTGCACCTCGGTCCGTTAAATTCGAATTTTGAGATAAACCGGGTCTCAGAATTTTCATAATTATCCAATAATACGCGTTTGAATAACAAGAATTGTACTACTAATTGTACTATCAGGTGTACTGTATTGCTTTGTAAAGCTGAGAAATAAAGTAAAAAAAAAAAAAAAAAGAAAGAAACAGGACAACAGGAGCAATCCTCTTCCTCACTCTCCTCTCGTCTCATCTCTCTCGACCTCACTCCTCTCTCTCACCGGTTAATCTCTCACATCCCCTCCCCTCTGTTTCTCGTTTTCTGGCGATTTCCCTTTTCTGGTGTTCCGCTTTCCGGCGATTTCGCCGCTTCGTTAGTCCGGCTGTTCGTCGGCGTTGTGTTGCCGTCTTGTTCCTTTAAATTCTGGTTCATTTCCGGTTAATTACCTCCGGCTTGGCATCCTGTTACTCCCTTTTTGTATATATACATATGTATATTCAGTATATATGTATGTGATTAAGTGTGTGTTGCTGTGTGTGTGAGTGTATGTCGGTGGTTGCTGGATTTCTGGCCTCCGTTTCCGTATCTGGTGATTCGCTGTTTGTGTTCTTTTCCTTTCTATTTTTGCACGTGAGCGCGTGCAGGAAGGTTCTGTGTTGTTGGTTCCTATTTGTGCTTTGTTCAATTATTTTGAAATTCTCGTTGTTCTGTGCAGGAATATTGTTGACTGATTTCGTGATATTATAATTCGTGCGGGAATTTATTTTGTAATCGGTGAAATTACGTTGGAAACCCGAAATTTATCGGGTACCCGTAATTTTACCGCCATTGACGGTGAACTTCGGTGAGTCAACGGTGGACAGTGATGACACGATTCTGAGTCCTAATATTTTTTAATAAATAAAAGTCGTATTGTGTTTTTATTCTGGATCAAAATAGTTAATTAGCAAATATTGAATCGTGATGGTTAAGTTGGTTGTGATTACTAAATTGTATAGGTGATTGGAATTTGCGAGTTGTGATTGGTTGTCGTGTTTTAAATTGGATTGTTGTTGTTGAATTGACGTCGATTAATGTTTCGACGGGTAGTCCGATAAATAAAGAAGATGCTGCCCAATTTTCGGAAACTGAATTATGTAAATACGGGAACGTATCCGAGGATTATCGGAATGTCGAGCGAGTATAAGTAAATACATATATGTTTATTTTATACAGAACCTGATTGTATGTTGTGTTGTATGTTTTGTCCAAAACACAGTAACCCTAATTTCGTAAAATGACGAGTATACGTATTTTGTAAAAACAAATACTGGATCGATTTCGAGAATGTGAACCCTAATTGTTGTCTGTGTTATTCTAATATGAATAATTACGAGTCGGGTTTGAATATCGTTGGGTGAGAATTAGTATCAAGGATATGTCAAGCATACCTAAACATCTAACGTAGGGTATTTCGATCCTGTAGGTTATAGTCAGGAACCTGAAAGTGGACGTTGGACTAAAGATAACCTAGTGGTCAGTCGACGAGCTCAGTAGAGTTTCAACAGAAAGACTTGAGTATCAAAGTCAATCCAATGGAATCTAGTGACTTGCACGTTAAAGCCGAGCGATAGAGTCGGCTCAGAATTGATCAGTAATAGTTATAAAGCCTGTAAGGCAAGTATTTCTGAACTTTTCTTCAATATATATTACCAGTGTTTTCAAACTGTTTCGTAACATGTTGCTATTATTAAACATAACTCATGTTGTATAATGCACGTGCTTTAAACTATTTACCCTTGAACCCTGATTCTTTCTTGATCTTGAGCCATAAGCCTTATGCTTTGTAAACCAACCTTTGTTGATACACTATTTCGGAAATCCCAAGGACTAAATCATATGGATACCTCAAATACCAAACCACACAGACATGATACTACTCCCCAAATGTTTAATTACCAAACACCAAACACTGGAAGAAAATTGTTTGAAAACACAGAAAATTTAATATCCCAAACAATCCTTATAACATCAAAGAACTATACCTTGAAAAACCATTACTAAATTAATACCTGATGCTTGTACAAACGGAAAACCGTTTCTTATACATACCCTGAAATAGCCTTGAGATATCCATGAGTTTTCTTACATTTTTATTCAAGTGTTTAACCATCGTTGATTATGATCTTGTTTTATCCAATTATATTGTTTACCATATTGAACTGCTTTAGGATTGGATAGTTTTTATATATGTGGACCAGATTCGTGGCCAGACCATACCAATGGTCAAGTTAGGCCAATGTGTGCCTTGGATCCAGTAATTAGAGCAGTGTTGTGTGCTTACTCGGGGTTTATTGCGTGACTGATCAGCAGCCTAACCTTGGTTTTTAAAACTTAAAATGAATATCCAATTCTAATGACTAGTTAAAAAGAAACTTGATTCCTCTAAATCATCTCATTTGATCATTGTTTAACCTCAGATATCATTATTGTGACTTGCTGAGCTAGTTAGCTCACTTTTGCGAAACTTTTTATATATTTTACAGTTAAAAAGGATATGGTTGATAGAGAAGTTCCTCAGTCCAAAATGCGGGCTAAGGTTCCAGTTTGAGTTGGATCGAGCTAGCAGGAGCTTCATGCAGTGGAAAGATAATGCGATTGTAAGAAAAACTTTATTATCAATTGTAAGTTAAGTCAGTCGGGTTTTGGTACGATATAATAAATTAAGGTTGTGGCTTGTTTTCATACTTTAACCTGTTGCGATCCGTGGTTTTATGAAGCAGGGTCATTATAAATAATATTTCTTATACAGGTTAATATATTGTGTTTATGTTGTGGACCCCAAACTTCTGACCTGGGTTTGGAGGGCGCCACAGGTTGGTATCAGAGCTACAGGTTTTAAGTCACTGAAATAAGCCTAGGTTGTCGGGATTGGGTAAAGGGTTAAGATTAGGATTAGGAAATAGAAAGCTAAGACGTCGTAAGGATGAGTGCGACTACATAGTAGGTCTCCGGCATGGTTCATGTTGCGATTCGGGATTCTTAGCTTGCGATGTGATTTCCAGACAACGGCAATGGCAGATCCTGATTTCCCTATATCATCTGATCGTTTGGAGCTTCTCGTTCAAGGATCGTCATCTTCTTTCAGATTGGATTTGCACCTTGTTCCTCCACCAGCATTAATGGTACTACCTTCTGTTATATCAGTTGCACTTCTTCAAGCTATTCTATGCTAATTTTCTGCCTCTTGATGCGAGATTACCTATTCAAGAACTTCCATCTGTTTATTCTTGTTTTACTGGACATTCGGCTGTGAGTGTATCTTTTTAGTTTACCTTATATCCTGTTCTGTACCCCCAGTTTAGAACTTGTCCTATGAAGCGATTGTACCTACGAGGATGGATTTGACAGCTACAGTAAATGGTGAGCGCTTGAGATATAAATAAAGGTGAGAAGAAGTTTAGAGAGAAGATTTAAGTGTTTCAGAGGATAGCTGTTATCGGGTTAAAAGAATCTATTAGTGACTAAGCCACCCGTGAATAATTATGGGATGAATTAGATGAATTTTGAAAGAGTTAGGGAGAAAGGTATAAATCTGGAATTAGAGTATTACCGGTATGGAAATTTTAATGTGAAGCTACGAATATAATAACATGTAACAACACTTGAAGTGATCGTCGATTAAGGAAGGCAAACAGACCCAATAAAGGAGAGAAGGTAGATTGAAGTGAATGGACCTTTATATGATCGTTCCATTAATTTGGAACCTTGTTATAGGTCGGAAGGACAACAACTAACTCATATAGTAAGGACAACCAGGTTTGTGATTTTCCAAACTTTTTAAACAAGTTTTCGAAAAAGATTTTCCTTTACAAATTTCTAAAAGCCCTTTTCGAATAAAATGATTTTTAAACATTGGTTGTCAAGTTACTACTTGAGTTCCTTGTTTGTTAAAAAGCCCGGATCACCTGGAAAGGATATTGTTTCAGACTTAGTATTGCTAATTCCGAGAACAAAGTAACCCGTGATTATGAAAAAGCTGATTATTTCTATCGGTAAGGTGTAAATGTTGTTTGACAAGGTTAATAACAGAATCCGTGTACGGAGTGATTATTCATCAAGTTGCAGAGACCATTAAAGTTTAAAAGAATTTATCGATTTAAGAAGAGCCTGGGCGTGATTGAAGGAGATTGGGAAGATTTCCAGACTTTCCTAAAAGAAGAGTATTATTAATACAAAGATCGTTATGTTGAATGATTCATGGTTATTCTAAATTAAAACGAGGAAACTCGAAGTTATCTGGTAGGAATGCCATTATGATCGAATTGTTAAAGTATTATCCGTGTGGGTGCGATATTAAAGATGCAAGACGTGACAAGTAGGAATCTACCATAATGCTTAATTTGCGAAGGCATTTCAGCATACTTTCTAAAGTTGTTATATGACACAATTGGGATATGATCGAACAAGCTCGGAAGATGAATACAAGTGAAATATGGATGGTGACCAATGGTATCGTTCTAGTTTTCAATATTACAGCGTATATTCCTTCTCAATTCCTAAAAATGTATGAACTTCTTTTCTCAAATAAACTCTTTTCTATGATATCGAAAAGGAGGATATTCCATTCCTTTCAAATTTATTTGCTTCCCTCAAGTTTTGCTTTCTGATTGGGAAAAACAGTATTATGGTGAGACACTTTGTCAGAATGACGAAGAGTCGGGTGGGACGCCACCTAATCATGTACTGTATGTCATATGGTATGAAAGACTGGTCATCTTAAGTACCAATGTGGTTGTCTCATTCATATTCAAATCCTTGTTCTCCTTTCTTTTCAACTTTATTTTTGTTGGAATTTGAATCCTTCTAGTTGTCTCGTTGTACTATCGCTCTTTGCAAGAAGTTTTCAAACAGAAATCAACGTATCCTGAATTAAGTGGACGAAGTTCCATCTACATTTTACGCATGGAAAGGAAACAAAGGCATATGACGAAAATTGCAAATCACTATCCCAGTCAGAGATGCACTAAGAGTCAAGGGAATCTACTCCAATGAGGAATACGTCTCCAAGAACGAGAAACTGTGATGACATAGATGATTAGGGTGAATACCTTATGTGTTAAAGTATTAAAAGATGTGAGAGAAACTTAATTGTTTATCTTTCAAAGTTTTGTTGATAAGATGAATTACCCTGTTGAATTGATAAGATTATGATTAAAGGACTAGCAAGTCAAGAACGTGTAGTTGTTAAATAAGTGAGTACCAATGGTGAAATTGAGATTCCTGGCAATAAGTTGTGCAGAATTGATATCATGGAAGATAAGAGGATTTGATATTATTCTGAGGAATGGATTGACTACTAAAGCGTGATGTCCAGACAGACCGTCGTGATGAAAAGATAATTCTGAGGATACCAAATGAGAAGGTGAGGAGGTTCAGAAGATGAAAGAAGGTAAAGAATTTGTTAATGATGATTATGATGATCAAGATATGAGCATTATGGTGATTATAGGATACATAAAAGTCAGAAGCAAACAAAATTTTAAGATTTAATAGCAATTAAGGAGTTTCAAGATATGTTTTAGATGAGTTATCAACATTTCTTCTCGATAGAGAAAGGAAGCTCGCGATTGACTTAGCGCCTGAGACGAAGCCAGTGACTACGGCCTTACCCAAAATGGCACCAGTTAAAATGAGGAAGTTAGCAAAGTAGGCGCAAGAGATATTCAAAGAAGAAGCGATTAGACCCAGCATATCCTATAAGGTGCACCAGTACTAATTGTTAATAAGAAAATGGAAGTATGAGATTATGCGTCGACTAGCGAAAGCTCAACAAGTTTACTACCAAAAGCAAGTATCTGTTACCTTGACCCAATGATTTGTTTGATCAAACGAAGGAAGCAAAGTACTTTTATAAGACTGATTTAAGACTTGGTATTTCACCAATTAAAGATTAAACCTGTGGATGTATCAAAGATAATTTTCAGAACCAAGTATTTTTCTCGTATTGTCATTTGGATTAACCAATATACCAGTGATATTTGAACTTGATGGACAGAATCTTTAAGGAATATCTGGAGAAGCTATAGTTATGATACTTAAAGTCAACGGAGGACCAGGCAAAGCATTTAATGATGATTGGAAAGTTAGAGAAGAAAGAAGTTGTATGAAGTATAGTTTTTAGCATAAATAGTCAATGTGGAAAAGATCAAAAGGGATTCAGTAGAAATTAAAGTTACTATGAATGAAAAGAAACCAAAAACACCAACAAAAGTAAGAAGTGTTATTATAAGCCGGTTACTATCGAAAATTTGTGCAAGATTTCTTGGAAGTTGCCATATCTTGGACGAAGCTAACCAGGAGAAGCAAGAAGTTTATATGAAGTAGAGAAGGGTAAAGAAAGTTTTACGGAGTTAAGTGAAAGAATGGTTACAGCACCTGCTTTATCATTTTAAAAGTATCAAGGAGATTTGGTAGTTATAGTGATGCTTCTCATAAGGGAGTAGGATGTGTATTGATGCAGCACAATAAAGTTATTGTATACGCACCTAGACAACCGAAACCTTATGAGCAAAAGTATCCTATTCGTAATTGGGACTAACAGTAATAATATTTGTTTTAAAAGATTGGAAAACATGATATGTATGGAGAAATGTGTAAGATCTATATAGACCATAAGAGTTTGAAGTATACACAGTGAAAAGCGAATGTAGTGGCAAACGATAAGAAAAAAGGAGAGAACGAACATAGAGACTGCACCAGAAGAATTAACCATAGAATTCTAGAGGTTGGAATGGAAAGCTAAAGTTTATAATCCAAAAGGAACAAGGATGGATAGTATGACCTTTTAGTTGAAGTTGTGAAGGGAAAGATAAGATGTCAAGAGAAGATAATGGATCACGGTGTTAACAGTTAGTAAGAGGAAATTTATGGGGAAAAAAAACTCACGATATTCCCCGGTTTTCTTCCAGCACTTGGATGCTACAAGAAGAAGAATTAAGAAATGAGATTCCATAGGGAATTCACAATATCGAGTATTTAATCTATTGAAGAAATGCCAAGATATATAGAAATTTAAAGAAAAATAGTGATAACCAGATATAAAAAGGGAATTTCAAAATAGATTGGGAAGTGTTGAACATGTCAAAGAATTAAGGTGGAGTATCGGAGGCCTAATGAACAAGGCAGACCAAGGAGTGGTTTTACAAGAAGCGAATCGTGAAATGTATCAGTGGTGTTGTTAGAGAAAAGGAATGAAATAATGAGATTATGTACTGGTTAGCAGGAGTTCAATAAAACAACAAATAAGAATAAGTGACCCCTATAAAGATTGATTACCTATGAGACCTAATCCAAGAAGTGTGTTATGTCTCGAGGATTAACTTAAGATCCGACCTGAGAACATATCAGAGATTATGATTAAAGTGAGTTAAGGGTATTGCAAGCTCGTATGATATTATGTGAAATAACAAGTGTATCAGGTAATTATAAGAAATTAAGGATCATAGTGTATAAGGAGTATTTAGATAAGCAAATTGTATTTATTGATAACATCCTCAGCTACTCAAGGAATAAGAAAGTCTGCGTGGGATGCTCAAGGATTTTTCTCCAAAGATCAGAAGGAAAGCAACTATACGTTGAGTTTTCAAGAATGAAATTTTGACTAAGGTTAACAAAAGATTCTGAATTAATCCATTAACAACTACCTAAGCAAAGTCGTATGGTAGCAGATGCCTTATGCTGACAGAAAGGATTGGATGTAATTAAGACCACCGAGGAGTTAATAGACGAATTGGGAAAAATGGAATCTGAAGTTCAAATACTTAAAGATGATAATACGTGAATATATGAGATTACTTTTTAGCCTTAACTAATGAAAAGGAGTATAGAAATAGGACCGGTAGTATTAATACCAGTTTCATCTTGAAAGAGACTGCATAAGTCTACGTAGAAGGGACATGTCAAGTCCTAAAATTAGTGAACCATTCGAAGTATTGATAAATATAGATAAAGTTATTCATGAGTTGACGTTACCATCACAACAGTGTGCACATATAGTGTGTTTAGCCTGTTAATGTTAAAGCGTTAAGTATCTGATTTGAATTAAGTGAGTGATTAGGAACCAATGGGCTCTTGTCCAAGTTTGCTTTGTATATAGTGATCGATTTAAATTCTTGATCGTTAAAGGCAAGTCATTGAAAATGAGTGTATATCTATAGTAAGTACGTTTGAAATCCTCAAGTAGAAGAGTCTACTTGGAAACTAGAGTCAAATATGCTTGACAAATATCTTCACTTGTGTAACTAGACAAGATTCTGAGGACATAATCTTTTTAAGGGGGAAGAATATAACAACCCGTGTATTTTCGAATTATTTAAATATGTGATCATTATGGAAATTATTAAATAAAATATGTGTATTGGTTTTGACCGCCATGTGTTGTTTGATTATTATCTGGGTGTGATTTATGATGTACCGGGTTGTTCGCGTGATTAAGTAAGGAATTGTATTGAATTGTTCCACTTTTAAAGTGGATTTAATGCAACTTTATTTGTATAAATATTTGAAGTGTCTCTAAAATTGTTTTTTGATTTTATAATTTCAATAATTATTTTTAGGATTTTATAAAATTGAGAAATCAACATTTTATTAATTATTTATCTTTAAATGATTTTCTGAATGCTTTTATTTGTAAAATCCATATTTAATTCAAGAACTCTTCAAAAATTATGAAACTTATATTTATTGAAGTTGGGAATATTCGGGGAATTTTAAAATTGTTTTGGGAATTTTTGGGATTAATTTTACCCGCGCGTCGATTCGTTTAATTGATAAAAGCGGGCATAAAGTGTATTTTAGAAATTGTTTTAAAATTACGAAATTTATGTTTTTATAAACTTCGGGATATTTGTAACCTTTTAAGGCAATTTTCGTAATTTTCTGAAGTTATTTTACGTGCACCTCGGTCCGTTAAATTTGAATTTCGAGATAAACCAGGTCTCAGAATTTTCGTAATTATCCAATAATACGCATTTGAATAACATGAATTGTACTACTAATTGTACTATCAGGTGTACTATATTGCTTTGTATAGCTGAGAAATAAAAAAAAAGAAACAGGACAACATGAGCAATCTTCTTCCTCACTCTCCTCTCGTCTCATCTCTCTCGACCTCACTTCTCTCTCTCACCGGTTAATCTCTCATATCCCCTCCCCTCTGTTTCTCGCTTTCTGGCGATTTCCCTTTTCTGGTGCTCCGCTTTCCGGCGATTTCTCCGCTTCGTTAGTCCGACTGTTCGTCGGTGTTGCGTTGCCGTCTTGTTCCTTTAAATTCCGGTTCGTTTCCGGTTAATTACCTCCGGCTTGGCATCTTGTTACTCCCGTTTTGTATATATACTTATGTATATTCAGTATATATGTGTATGATTAAGTGTGTGTTGCTGTGTGTGTGAGTGTATGTCGGTGGTTGCTGGATTTCTGGCCTCCGTTTCCGTCTCTGGTGATTCGCTGTTTGTGTTCTTTTCCTTTCTGTTTATGCGCGTGAGCGCGTGCAGGAAGGTTCTGTGTTGTTGGTTCCTGTTTGTGCTTGGTTCAATTGTTTTGAAATTCTCGTTGTTCTGTGCAGGAATATTGTTGACTGATTTCGTGATATTATAATTCGTGCGGGAATTTATTTTGTAATCGGTGAAATTATGTTGGAAACCCGAAATTTATCGGGTACCCGTAATTTTACCGCCGTTGACAGTGAACTTCGGTGAGTCAACGGTGGACGGTGATGACACGATTCTGAGTCCTAATATTTTTTAATAAATAAAAGTCGTATTGTGTTTTTAATAACCTAGTGGTAAGTCGACGAGCTCAGTAGAGTTTCAACAGAAAGACTTGAGTATCAAAGTCAATCCAATGGAATCTAGTGACTTGCACGTTAAAGCCGAGCGATAGAGTCAGCTCAGAATTGATCAGTAATAGTTATAAAGCCTGTAAGGCAAGTATTTCTGAACTTTTCTTCAAGATATATTACCAGTGTTTTCAAACTATTTCGTAACATGTTGTTATTATTAAACATAACTCATGTTGTATAATGCATGTGCTTTAAACTATTTACCCTTGAACCCTGATTCTTTTTTGAACTTGAGCCGTAAGCCTTATGCTTTGTAAACCATCCTTTGTTGATACACTATTTCGGAAATCCCAAGGACTAAATCATATGGATACCTCAAATACCAAACCACACAGACATGATACTACTCCCCAAATGTTTAATTACCAAACACCAAACACTGGAAGAAAATTGTTTGAAAACACAGAAACTTTTATATCCCAACCAATCCTTATAACACCAAAGAACTATACCTTGAAAAATCATTACTGAATAAATACCTGATGCTTGTACAAACGGAAAACCGTTTCTTATACATACCCTGAAATACCTTTGAGATATCCATGAGTTTCCTTACATTTTTATTCAAGTGTTTAACCATCGTTGATTATGATCTTGTTTTATCGAATTATATTGTTTACCATATTGAACTGCTTTAGGATTAGATAACTTTTATATATGTGGACCAGATTCGTGGTCAGACCATACCAATGGTCAAGTTAGGCCAATGTGTGCCTTGGATCCGGTAATTAGAGCAGTGTTGTGTGCTTGCTCGGGGTTAGTGCGTGATTGATCAATAGCCTAACCTTGGTTTTTAAAACTTAAAATGAATATCCAATTCTAATGACTAGTTAAAAAGAAACTTGATTCCTCTGAATCATCTCATTTGATCATTGTTTAACCTCAGATATCGTTATTGTGACTTGCTGAGCTAGTTAGCTCACTCTTGTGAAACTTTTAATATATTTTACAGTTAAAAAGGATATGGTTGATAGAGAAGTTCCTCAGTCCAAAATGCGGGCTAAGGTTCCAGTTTGAGTTAGATCGAGCTAGCAGGAGCTTCATGCAGTGGAAAGATAATGCGATTGTAAGAAAAACTTTATTATCAATTGTAAGTTAAGTCAGTCGGGTTTTGGTACGATGTAATAAATTAAGGTTGTGGCTTGTTTTCATACTTTAACCTGTTGCGATCCGTGGTTTTATGAAGCAGGGTCATTATAAATAATATTTCTTATACAGGTCAATATATTGTATTTGTGTTGTGGACCCCAAACTTCTGACCCGGGTTTGGAGGGCTCCACAGTTCTGTTACAGAAACCACAAAACCATATGTTCCGTTACGGGAATTGTTAGGCCCTTAATCAACTGTGGGGGGGTGAATACAGTTAATATGATCAACTAGACAAAGCTTCAATAGAATCAACAGTTTTTATATCAATCTTATAAAAACTTATTACACAAGTACTCTCTCGAAAGGATGAAGAAATATCCTTGAGAGCTGTTAGGTTATGCGAAAGATATAACAATGTCGCAATATTTATAGCATGAAACTAAACTATTCTTTTTATAGAGCACAACTACCAATGTATAAGGAATCCTATTCTATTAACAACAAGGAAACCGATACTACTGCTTTTGAGATAAATTCCTCCACTGAATTGAAATTCATGTTTCCTTTTCCTTTTCAAAGATCAACCGATGTGACAAATACTGAGATCATCATCCGTTGACATCATCATCCGTTGATACCATTATCGGTCGAATATCAACATCCGTTGATGTCATCATCATCCATTGATGCTTGTAATTATCATCTGTTGATGCTTGTAATCATCATCCGTTGATGCTTCTAATAGTTTCTTTTTGATATCATCAATTGCTCTAAAAATCTCCCCCTACTTGTTCATTATGGAATTATGGACAAGTTCCAATCAAAGATATCAAAACTATCTAAATACAGGAACCAATTATGCATATTCAATGTTGCTTCAGTGAATATCAAACTTTAACTCTTCATACTGAACTGCTTCTTTAACTTGAGCAATGTCAGAGGTTAACTTTACTTCCTCAGCTCAGAATGCTTCCAGAAATCTTCCTTCTTAGACCAACTTAGATGATTTCTACTTCAATTAGATTTTCTTCAGTATCAAGAGCTTTAACTACCGTATTGATTAAATCTATCAGAGTTTAAGATTTAAATTCCTTAGATACTGTTTTCAGCTTTGGCTTTTGATTTTGAAATCTTTGACTTCTCTTATATCTTCTCCTTTCCTTTAAGCTTCATGTCTGTAGTTCCAATAACTTGTCATCTGAGAGATCTTTCATCTTCTGCCTGACTGATTTCCCTTATGACTATACCTCTGGTTAGTCTTTTAGAAAGATCATCTTTATAAAGTACTTGAGAAATAACAACAATATCAGCATTTGTTATCTTCATAGAATTTTTAAAGTCTTCCTCCATTTTCCTTAGCTGTTCAAGATCAACTCCAGGATTTCCTTTACAAATATTCTTCTACTCACTTCAGAATCAAATAATTGAATCTTTGGATCTTTGTAGAACATAATTTTCTTTCTTCCTTTAACATTCAGAGTTTGAAGATATTGGTTTGCTTCAGCACCAGCTTCTTTCTCCAGAATACCTTGGTCTTCATCAGCAACAGTTGTGACTTGTGAAGATTTTTGCATTTTAGTAGTCACAGTCAATTCTTTAGCTCTTCTTTCATTTCTCTTGCCTCCTCTTTTAATCTCCTTTTGTTCCTCATTACCTCCATCAGAATTTTCATCATTAGTACCTGTCAATGTCAGCTGTTTGCATTTAGATTTAATAATTTTCTCCCCCTTTTTGGCATCATCACCAAGCAGTAGAGAAAGAATCAGCCCCATTGTATTCTGTACTTCAGTAAGTTGATCAGACATTTGAGCTTGATTAGCCTGCAATCTAGCTTGACTAGCTTTAATCGAAATTATTCTGGTAATTATTCGTGAAATTTGTTTCTGAATTTCCTGATTAGTAAGCAGTTTTGAAGCAATTAATGATTCTTTAATCTGACTGATTTGAGTAGTAGTTACTTCATGAGCTGTATGTAAAGATCTGACAACCAAAGTAGATGCTTTCAGATGATTCAGCACATCAGGATTTGTCATCTTCTGTTCTGCTGTTTCCAGATATTCAATTACACGTGTTCTGGAAATAGGATATGTAGTATCTTTCCAATAAGCATTCTAGAGATTATCAGAATAATCCTTCTTCTTAGCATCTAACTCTTTCATTTTCTGTTGTCTAACATGCATAGGCATATCTTCAGGGAAAAAAGATCATTCTCAAGATCTAACATAGCATTAGATACATGAGTTTCTTTACCATCATTAAATTCTTCAATAGCAGTTAGATCTTGCACTAATTTCTGAATTTTATCTTCAACTTCAGTATGCAGAATAGAATGAGAAATTGATCCAGTAACTTCAGAAGCTTCAACACCTTTAGCAGTTATCTCCACATCTTCAAGTATTGTAGATAAATGAATTGGAACTTCAAAACTAACTTCCAGGAGCTCAGGTCCTGTAGAATGTTGTGGTGATTCTTGAAATGGATGAATCTTTATGAATGGACTATTGTGCTACTACATTTTCAGCAACAACAAGGATTATCTCATTTGATGGAATACAAGAATGAATGGATTGTTTTTCAACAAAAACAGGGATTATCTCATGTGATGGAATAGTAGAATGTATGGACTACAAAAAAGTATCAGTACTTAGACTTGTTGGGAGATCAATAGCCTTTGATATATAAGAGTGTTCCTGAGATGAAACAGACTGTTGTTTAGCATCTGTTCTTTGAGTACTCTGAGCATCTGTAAACATGTAGCAAATTAAACTTAATCTCTTTATTCTTTTAAAGTAGTCTCACTACTCCTCACACCACACATCTTATGACTTTTAATAGTCAGAGCTTCATCACAAGGATTACTAAATCCTATATCTCATCTACCTCTCCTTTTTCCAGGAAGGATCCTGCCTCTCTTAAATTCTATTTCTCTCTCAATCTTTTCACATATCTCACAGAAAAAGGCTCAGAAAGATTGTCCTACAGAAATAAGAGGTGGCTAAAGAAGGGTGATCTGTGATCATACAACTAGAGGTAGTCCTCAACTAAGGTCTAGATGTAATCATATCAACATGATTTATATCATGAAAAGCATACTATAAATGCTGAAAGAACTAAATCAGTTTTAAAATTAAATGTTGATAAAGTAATGCCAGTATTTATACCTTGTGAATTCATAATTAGACTCATAGTAGATATTGTGGTTATGACAGTTGTTGTTCATCAATAATGAGAACCTCCATTTGAATTGGAGAGGATTTGATCAGGTTACTGTCATGTACCATGATCTCAAACCTTTGTTCTTCTTGCAAAGAACTACCACTTGAAATGTGTTTAATGAAAGCTATCACAGAGTCTTTAGTAAAGACTAATGAAACCTATGTGTCTCTATTAGTATCATCAAGATCTACCTCAGCAAGTAGTCTTTAACCAACTAAATGTTGTTTCTGAGTGGTGAACATAAGTCAAGAATTATGACACTTGATTTTTGGTAACATTTGAGAAAAGTATTCAAGTGTTTCAGTTGTAAGAAGAAATTTAAGATGTAAGATATATGAAATTGTAGATTGAGTATGGACAACTTTCTTGATAAGAAAAGAAAGTTTCAAAAGATTTTGTATTGTAAGCAACACTCAAAGATTATAACTCTTAGTGATTAAGAATTAAGTCTTTTTTAAATTTCCTTCTCAAATAGCATTTACTTCCTGTAGTGCTCAATTTGTACTGTAGTGATCATGTGAAACTCAAACAGAAATTAATTTAATCACATGCACTATGAAAAATATTTGATATTTAGTATAAGAATCAGTATCTAATAAGTACTGACAAATAATAAGATACCATGCTTCAATAAATATCAGCAGACTTAATTATCAGAGTTTGAGAACTGCCCTGAAATCATTCCCAATTCATTCACCAATCTTGTGAAGGTGGCTTCACAGAGAGGCTTGGTGAATATATCTGCTACTTGCTGATCTGTTGAAATAAAGATCAATTCCATTGTACCATCTTCCACATGTTCCCTTATGAAATGGTATCTGATACTGATGTGCTTAGTCATAGAATGCTGCACTGGGTTTCCTGTCATTGCAATAACACTTTGATTATCATAATATATAGTAATAGAAGAATAGTCTAACCCATAATCAAGTAATTGATTCTTCATCCATAGAAGCTGAGCACAACAGCTTCCTGCAGCAATGTATTCTGCTTCTGCAGTTGAAGTGGAAATTGACTTTTATTTCTTGCTGTACCAAGAAACCAATCTGCCTCCAAGAAATTGGTAGCTTTCAGAAGTACTTTTCCTGTCTATTTTGCATCCTGCAAAATCAACATCTGAATATCCAATTAGCTTAGAATATGAATATCTAGGATACCATAATCCCAGATTCATGGTTCCTTTGAGATACTTAAAAATTCTTTTCACAACTAATAGATGAGGTTTTCTAGGGTCAACATAGAACCTTGCACAGAGACAGGTAGCATACATGATATTAGGTCTACTAGTAGTCAGATATAGAAGTGAGCCAATCATACCTCTGTAGTTAGTTATATCTACTGAAGAACCAGTATTTAAATCTAACTTGGTTGCAGTGGCCATTGGAGTTGATGCAGTTGAGCATTCTTGCATTCTAAATCTTTTGAGTAAGTTCCTGGTGTATTTGGATTGATTTATGAAGATTCCTTCATTAGTCTATTTGACTTGTAACCCCAGAAAGTAACTCAATTCTCTCATCATACTCATTTGATACCTGGACTGCATTAGCTTTGCAAATCTCTCACGGAGTTTATCATTAGTAGATCCAAAAAGATATGATCAACATATATTTGTACTAATAACAAGTCCTTACCATGGTATTTATAATAGAGAGTTTTATCAATTGTACCTCTTGTGAAACTACTCTCTAGCAGAAATAGAGCAAGTGTTTCATACCAGGCCCTTGGAGCTTGCTTCAATCCATAGAGTGGTTTATCCAGTAAGTAGACATGATATGGATACTTTGGATCAATGAACCATGGAGGCTGTTCAACATAAACTTCCTTTTCGAGTTCTCCATTTAAGAATGCATTCTTCACATCCATTTGGAACACCTTAAACTTCTTGTGAGCAGCATAGGCAAGAAAGATCCTTATTTCCTCTAGCCTTGCAACTGGAGCAAATGTCTCATCATAATCAATGTCTTCTTATTGTGAGTAACCTTTTGCAACCAGTCTTGCTTTGTTCCTTGTAATAATGCCCCCACTGTCAGTTTTGTTTCTGAACACACACTTTGTGACAACTATAGATCTATTCTTTGGTCTTGGCACAAGAGTCCAGATTTTGTTCCTTTCAATTCATTGAGCTCTTCTTGCATTGCTGTAACCTAGTCAGCATCTTGTAGAGCTTCTTGAACCTTCTAAGGTTCAGTTTGAGATAGAAAAGAATGGTAGAGACATTCATTCTGAGTGAATTTTCTTGTTCTTACACCACTGTCAGGGTTTCCAATGATCAAGTCAGGTGTGTGTGACTTAGACCATTTTCTTGCTGATGGAAGTTGACTCCTAAAAGAAGAACCTCCCCCTGATCCATGAATTCTCTGTTATTTCTTTGAGTAGTACCACTGTTGTTTCCTGATGCTCCTGATAAGTGGATTTTATATCTACTTGGAACACTTCATTTCTGGCTTAAATTGATGTTTTGGACTCAAGTATCTGGTATATTTGATGTGTTGTTATGTTTTTGCATTACAGGCATTAGTTTGAGGAAGAAAGAAGTTTCTCAAGGAAATATGCTGAAAAGAGCCAAGAATCTGAAGTCAAGACCATTCCCAAATTGTATATAATCTAGTTAGCTTCATGTGGGTAGTTGAATCACCGAATTCTGACGAGTAGAACTCAAGATACGGCCAAAAGAAGAAACTGCAGAAAAGTCCAGAAGTCCGGCGCGGGCGCCCCCAAAACCAGCGCGCCCCGCAAGCCCCAGAATCCTAATTTTAGTATAAATTGAAGATGTTAAGAGTCCTGGTCATCCTGGAGCCTATAGATATCAATAAAAAGACGTTTTTAACGCCAAGGAGCGAGGGGGAGCAATAAGAAGACCTAGAGAGCACGAGAAGGCTACAGAGAAGAAGACTTTTATTCTCTTTAATATAGTTGATACTTGGATGTTTAATTTCAATTTTTCTTTGAACCCTAGTACTCTTATATTGTTTTATATCATGCTTTCATTGGAACCCTTGGTGACAATGAGTTCGGTGATGAACTAATCGTTATCGTGAGGTTCTAACAGATTTAATTATGGATTTCTATAGTTAATTTATTTCAATATCTTGGTGTGTGGTTATTGATTGATATCCTAGTATTGGTTATTCTTATTCATCTTATCTGCGTAGCTAACATATAAGATAGCGTGTTAATCTCTATTGAAGCGACAATGAATATAGAGATTTAGAACTTGCCATGCTAGCATAGGTTCATGTATTTGTTATGCATGATTCGTAGGTAATTTTAACCATCTTACTTGCCCTATGTAATCACGATAGATAACTTATTCATTAAACCTTTATGTTGTCAAATTCTATAGACATATAGGGTCTCAACATAATTGGTGTCTCTTCAACTTCTATCTCTTTTGTGGATGTCTGGTAGTAGGGTATTCGTACAACGAAAGTTGGCGTTTACTAGTTTCATGTTATCTGATTAGTTGCCATCACCATTGCATGCTAAAGGTTAAGAACAATGACTTCGAATGAAGTAGTAATGAAGTTAGAATCCCATATTTGTCTCATATAAGTAATTCAACCTCAATTCTTTTAGTTAATGCTATTTAGTATAATCTCTTAGTTTAATCAAAACCCAATTTGTTATTTGTCTTAGCATTGAATAATAATTATATCATTGTCGCATAAGTGCATAAATTGAACATAACCTAAACCAGTCCTTGTGGGAACGAATCTGATTTATATCTTATACTACTTGCGAACGCGTATACTTGTGTATAATTTTAGCGCGTGTTTTCGCCCTAACAAGTTTTTGGCGGTGCTGTCGGGGACTCGGTGTTAATTTTTAGTTTATGTGCTTGTCATCAGTGGTCGTTAAAGTTCACTGACTCGGATTCTAGTACTTTCACGGTTTACTTGTTTGTGTTTTAGGTACTCATTACAATGGGAGATCCAGCAACACCAACGAAAGATTTGATGGATTTTTCTCAACCCAAGATCATTGACATTAAATCTAGCATTGTCAGGCCAGCGATCACAGCTAATACCTTTGATAACAAGCTTGGCACGATTCAATGGGTGCAGCATTCAGTCCAGTTTGGGGGCTCTTCAATGGAAGATCCCAACATGCACATCAGATATTTCATCGAGATCTGTGACACTTTTAAGTTCAATGGAGTTTCTGAAGATGCTATAAAGCTGAGGCTTTTCCTATTCTCTCTGAGGGATAAAGCTAAGTGCTGGTTACATTCTCTACCAGCAGGTTCTATCACCACTTGGGAGGATCTTGCTCAGAAGTTTCTAACTAAATTCTTCCCTATGGCGAAGATAGCTGCAATCAGAAACGCTATTACTCAATTTGCACAGCGAACGGGATAATCTTTATGTAAAGCTTGGGAGTGACAAAGAGATGCTTAGGAAGTGTCCTCATCATGGAATGCCTGATTGGATGATCATCAATTACTTCTATAACGGTTTGGTAGCACAGTCAAGACACATGCTCGATACAGCATCAGGTGGAGCATTATGGGCAAAGAGTTATGAGGAAGCTTATGATCTAATTGAACTAATGGCTGCTAATGAATATAAGTATCCAACCCAGAGATTGCCACAGGGCAAGGTAACAGGAGTTCTTGAAGTGGATACAGCTACGACTATCACTGCTCAACTAAAGGCGTTGTCTATGAAGATCGATTCTCTGGTTAAATATGGTGTTAATCAGATAACCAGAGTTTGTGAGCAGTGTGCAGGTTCGCATGCGATGGAGCAATGAGCTATATCTAGTGAATCAACTCAGTTTGTGAGTAACTTTCAGAGATCGCGGCAACCAGTTACAGACACTTATCATCCTGACAACTGGAATCATCCTAACTTCAGATGGAGCAACAATCAGAATGCGATGCAACAGCCGTTCCAGCAGTTTGGAGAAAAACAATTCAACCCTACTAGTTTTCAGCAACAATTTGCACCAAGACAACAACTCCAACTTCAACAACAAACTCATGATGCAGGTCAATCTTTGAATGAAAAATATGAATTGGAGGAGTTGAGGCTTATGTGCAAAAACCAGGCTCTTATATGTCAAAGCCATGCTGATTCTATCAAGACTCTAGAGAACCAGATAGGAAAAATTGCTAACGCCTAATTGAATCGACTACTAGTAATGCTTTCTAGTGATGCAGAAGTTTTAGGAAAGAGGGAAGCAGAAGAGCAGGTTAAAGCAATTACATTGAGGTCTGGGAAGGTTACAAGCCCTGAAAAATCTCAAGTTCCAGAATCTAAAGTTTTAGCTGAAGAAGATGTGCAAAAGGAAGCAGAAGTGGAATCAAGGAAGAAAACTGTGGAACACACTCCTCTTGAGGGTAATACAGGGAAAAAACAGGTCTATCATCCACCTCCTTTTCCTAAAAGGCTGTAGAAGCAGAAGTTGGATAAGCAATTTGCTAAGTTTCTGGAGGTGTTCAAGAAACTTCATATCAACATACCTTTCGTTGAAGCTCTTGAACAGATGCCTAGCTATACGAGGTTTATGAAAGGTATTCTCTCTCAGAAAGTGAAGCTCGATGACTTAGAGACCGTTGCTCTTACGGAGAATGCAGTGTCGTGCGGCAACATAAGTTGCCTCCGAAGCTTAAAGATCCTGGAAGCTTCACTATTCCTTGCACTATTGGAAACTTGTCTTTCGACAAGTATTTATATAATTTGGGAGCTAGCATCAATCCGATGCCCTTTCCTATCTTCAAGAAGCTTGGTCTACCTAATCCGAAACCAACATACATGTCATTACAACTAGCTGATCGTTCCATCTCTTATCTGCGAGGAATAGTGGAGGATGTCTTGGTTAAGGTGGAAAAACTCATCTCCCCTGCTGATTTTGTAATTCTAGATTTTGAGGAAGATAAGAAAATTCCCATTATCTTGGGAAGACCATTCTTGGCTACAGGCCGAACTATGATCGATGTACAAAAAGGAGAGCTTACGATGAAGGTTCATGATCAGAAGGTCACTTTTAATGTGTTCAAGGCAAGAAAGTTACCCACGGCTAAAGAGGAATGCTTTAAAGTAGAGATGGTCGATTCTGTAGTGAATTCGAAACTTGAGAAATTGCCAAAGTCAGATACCTTAGAGAGATCCTTAATAGGGGAATCAATTATTGAAGATGAAGAAGGAGCAGAGCAATTGCAGGTTTTGAATGCACCTCCATGAAAGAGGAAGTTGGATATGCCATTCGATTCTCATGGGTTAGCAGAGCTGAAAATTTCTCAGGAGCGTCGCGAGCCGTCTATTGAAGATGATTCCACACTTGAGCTTAACCCACTACAAGATTACTTGAGTTATGCATTCTTAGGTGCACCCCCGGACAAGGGGTTGGATTATATCTATGATAATCTAAAGGGTGACTAGCCGATTCCTCCCGTGCTTACAGAGGGTCCCTCTCGTGTACCGCAGATAGTTGATAAGTTTGGTCTTGGTGATGTGCAGTATAGAAGGTTGATTCGGTGTATTGAGACCATGTATGTCATCCACCGACGTTTTGCTGAAGATTTGACACACGCTCTTGGTACTTTTTTCGAGACACTGGTGTCGAGGTTGATTGGCCACCTGATCCTCCACCCGAAGAAGGTGATCATCCCGCTAACTAGGTATACCTGAAATACTTATTATTACCTTCAATAAGGACATTGAAAATTTTAAGTTTGGGGGTGATAATGTAAGGATTAGTTGTGTGTGTTCATATAGATTCATATAGATTCATGTTGCATGTTTAGTGTATTTCATTCATATTTTTGCATGATTGTTCATTTAGGTCATATTTGTTTGCATTTTTATTTGTTTTTTATGTGAGTTCATATAGTTGCATGTGCATGCATTTAACATGATCCCTTAGGTTGAGCTATTTCTGATTGATTGGTTGATGTTGATTTGAGTGTAGTGATGGCAAATAGAAGGATGTTTATGTCTTAATGAATTGATTTGCATGCCCAAAAAAAATTCAAGTCTTATAGGTTGCTTTCGAACTAGATCATGATCATACCTGTTTATTTGTTGAGATTTAATCACTTGGTTATATTTAGAATTGTTGTTATTCTCGTAATGACGTAAGAATGCTGATTTTTAAGCTGGAGAAAAACTTGGATTTCATTGCTTGTTGTGAATAAGGCTAGGCGTCAAATGGCTAGTAGCCGGCTCATAATTTATGAGTAGTCTAGGGTTGAATGAGATGGACCAAAATGCACTCATTCAGAAATTGAAAAAAAAAGAGAAAAAAGAAAGAAAAATAGAAAAACAGAAAAAAGTGAAAAGTATGTGTTATGCATAATTGATCAAGAGTGAGCTCTTTAATACTCGAGCACTTAAGTTTTAGGGGACTTTGTGCCTAGTGACCTAAGGCTTTGATAGTCTAGGATCCGCTAACCTAACGCTCGCCACATTGGTATTATTATATAAGTCTTTTGGGACCTCACTCATTGCATGGTCAAATAAGCATATTTGTTATGTGTTCTATAATAGCGTAAATCCATGTATAAATCTAGTAGGAAGGAGGTGTTGCAAGTCATTATGCGTTTAACATCTATTCTGTTTATAAACTTGTGATTATTTTGATGATAGATAAGTTATGATTATTAATCTAGTATCGAGAGTATATCTGTTAAGAAGCCACACACGCACGTTTCGGTTTGTGAGTCGGTTTGTGGTATTTATTCAAACTCTGTTTTAAGTCATTGCATTCTTAGAGGCATCGACTTATTCATTTGGTTTTGCTTATTCTGAGGGGATCAATTGCAGTATCATTTAGTTGCATTCACGTAGATGCATTCATGCATTAGATTTGTTTTGTAGATTTGAGTATGTTTATACTTGAGGACAAGCATCGATTCAAGTTTGGGGGTGTAATAAGTGGATTTTATATCTACTTGGAATGCTTCATTTCAGGCTTAAATTTATGTTTTGGACTCAAGTATCTGGTATGTTTGATGTGTTTTTGTGTTTTTGCATTACAGGCATTAGTTTGAGGAAGAAAGAAGCTTCTCAAGGAAATATTCTGAAAAGTACCAAGAATCTGAAGTCAAGGCCATTTCTAAATTATAGAGAATCTCGTTAGCTTCGCGTGGGCAGTTGAATCGCCTAATTCTGACGAGTAGAACTCAAGATACGGCCAAAAGAATAAATTGCAGAAAAGTCCAGAAGTCAGGCGCGGCCGCCCCCAAAACCAGCGCGCCCGCGCTGACTTTCTGCCAAAACAGTGCGGCCTTCCCGCCTTGATTTTTGCCCCATAATCCTAATTTTAGTAGAAATTGAAGGTGTTAAGAGTCCTGGTCATCCTGGAGCCTATATATATATATATCAATAAAAAGACGTTTTTAACGCCATGGAGCGAGGGGAGAGCAATAAGAAGACTAGAGAGCACGGGAAGGCTACGGAGAAGAAGACTTTTGTTTTCTTTAATATAGTTGATACTTGGATACTCATTTTCGATTTTTCTTTGAACCCTATTACTTTTATATTGTTTATATCATGATTTCATTGGAACCCATGGTGATGATGAGTTCGATTGTGAACTAATTGTTATTGTGGGGTTCTAACGGATTTACTTATGGATTTCTATAATTAATTTATTTCAATATCTTGGTGTGTGGTGATTGATTGATATCCTTGTATTGGTTATGCTTATTCGTCTTATGTGCGTAGCTAACATTAAGATAGCGTGTTAATCTCTATTGAAGCGACAGTGAATACAGAGATTTAGAACTTGCCATGCTAGCATTGGTTCATGTATTTTTTATGCATAATTCGTAGGTAATTTTAACCATCTTACTTGCCCTTTGTAATCACAATAGATAACTTGTTCATTAAACCTCTATGTTGTCAAATTCTATAGACATATAGGGTCTCAACATAATTGGTGTCTATTCAGGTTTTATCTCTTTTGTGGATGTCTGGTAGTAGGGTATTCATACAACGAAAGTTGGCGTTTACTAGTTTCGTGTTATCTGATTAGTTGTCATCACCATTGCATGCTAAGGTTAAGAAAAATGACTTTGAATGAAGTAGTAATGAAGTTAGAATCCCATGTTTATCTCATATAAGTAATTCAACCTCAATTCTTTTAGTTAATGCTATTTAGTATAATCTCTTAGTTTAATCAAAACCCAATTTGTTATTTGTCTTAGCATTGAATAATAATTATATCATTGTTGCATAAGTGCATAAATTGTACTTAACATAAACCAGTCCTTGTGGGAACGAATCTAATTTATATCTTATAATACTTGCGAACGCGTATATTTGCGTGTAATTTTAGCGCATGTTTTCGCCCCAACAGCTCCCCCTAAATCAGTGTTCCCATTGTTATCAGCATTTGACTCATCAGAGTTTGAGGAAGATAAGTCTGATGATCTTTCTACTGATGTTTCTTGAGTTGAATCACTTACAGTAGTCTCTGGATTTGTGTCATTTTGCTCCCCCTCAATATATGCTTCATTGTCAGAAGAATTTCCATTATTTTGTGGAACTTCAGATCTTTGAGTGATATCAGTACTTACTGTATCAGAGTCAGGATTTAAAAGTTCAGCATAAGGTACTTCATTTTCAATCCTCAACTTGTCATGGTCATTTGCATCTTCTAGACCTGTTATCTTCTTGTCATCAAAAGATACATGTATAGACTCCATGACTATTCTTGTTCTCAGATTATAAACTTTGAAGGCTTTTGTAGTCAACGGATATCCTACAAATAATCCTTCATCAGCTTTCAGATCAAACTTGGTAAGCTGCTCCGGGTGAGTTTTGAGAACAAAACACTTACAACCAAATATATGAAAGTATTTCAAATTTTGCTTCTTCCCTTTCACCATCTCAAATGGTGTCTTTCCATACTTGTTGATCAATGTTGCATTTTGTGTAAAGCAAGCAGTTTGCACAGCCTCAGCCCAGAAGTAGGTAGGCAAACTTGCTTCTTCTAGCACGGTTCTTACAGCTTCTATCAGAGTTCTATTCTTTCTTTCAACAACTCCATTTTGTTGTGGAGTTCCAGAAGCTGGAAAACTCTTGTTTTAACCCCTTAAGTTTGCAGAACTCTTCCATAGAGCTATTCTTGAGTTCAGTTCCATTATCACTTATGATGATCTTCACTTTGTATGTTGATCCTTTCTCCAGCTCCCTCACATGATAAAGAAGAATGGGTGGAGATTCATCCTTGGTGTGCAGAAAATACACCCATGTGTATCTTGTAAATTCATCAACAATCACCAGTGCATACCTCTTCTTGGCAATCGACATAACATTCACTAGACCAAAGAGATCAACATGAAGTAGATGATATGGTTCAAGAATTGAGGATTTAGTTTTACTCTAGAAAGATGTCTTCCTTTTCTTGGCTTTCTGGCATGAATCACATAAGCCATCAGGAGTAAATACTGCATTGGGCAATCCTCTTACAAGATCTTTCCTCACAATTTCATTGATATTGTTGAAGTTGCGGTGATAAAGACTTTTATGCCAGTTCCAGCTGTCTTCCACAAATGCTCTACTTAGTAGACAAACTTCTGAGTTATCAGTTCTTGTGGAGATCGTGGCTTCATACAAACTACCATGTCTCACACCAGTCAATGTGATCTTGCCATCATGCTTACTGACAATTTCACAATGCTCCTTATAAAAATTTGACATTGTAATCTCTGTCACAGATTTGACTCACACTGATCAGATTATGCTTGAGTCCTGCAACCAGAGTTACATTTTCAATGATGACATTTCCAACTTTGATTTTTCCATATCCCAAGATTTTTCCTAAGTTGCCATCTCCATAAGAAACGCTTGGGCCAGCCTTCTCCTCAAATTCTGATAGCAGGGATTTATAACCAGTCATATGTCCTGAGCATCCATTGTCCAAGACTAGAGCATTCCTCCTATCACCCTGCAATCAGTAATTTGAATAAGTTAGTGTTTTTAAGGACCCAGACTTGCTTGGATCCTTTGGCCTTTTTAAGTTTGTTAACATATGCAGCAAATGACTTCATATCAGAGTTTATGTTAACATTCTTACTATCAGTATTTATACATGGAGAAATAGATTTTGCTTTAACTAAAGAGAGTTTCAGTTTATAAAAATCATAATATAAAATACGATACTCTTTACATGTATAAATAGAGTGCCAAACACTACCACAATGAAAACAAGGATTCTGTGGTTTATATCTAGCTGTTCTATTCCTAAACTCTGATTTAGAAGGAACAACTTTTATCTCTTTATTCTTCCTGCAATAATTAGCAAGATGATTAGTGCTACCACAGTTTGAACAGGTCTTTCTAGGTGCATTAGGTGGGTTTACATAGATTCCATTCTTATTAACACCTACCTTGTCAAACCTATTTTTTCTAGACCTTTTCCTCTTGTCTTTCATGTGTAAATCCTTCAGCTTTTGCTTAAGCTGTTTCTAAGTCATTGAACCAATATTTACTGAGTTGGTGTGAACTTGTTCATTCTTTTCAGTAATTAAGTTTGATCTAGGTGCTGAGTTAGTACCTTCCTCATGAATAGATTTAGCATTATTAGCACTTGGATTTAACTTAATGGTCTTTATTTGAACGTTGTTCAATTTGACCTGACTATCAGTTTTTATTGGTTATGTTTTTTCAGTTTCTTCTCCACTTTTATTATCAGAATTAGATCTAGCTGAATATCCTAATCCTAATCCCCAACAATCCTTTTCTAAGATTTCCTGAGTTGTCTTTCCCGAGTTAGTCCAAAGTTTAATGACATATCTCTCTTTAGCTAACTCCTTTTCTAGATATGCATGTTTTTCTAACAATTTTTCTTTAACAAAACAACATTATCTCTTTCTTTTTGAAATTTTAGCATGGAAAGCAGCTCAATTTCTAGGTAATCATTCCATTTCTTAAGCACAGAGTTTTCACTCTTGATTATATTGTTCTCTAAGATTTGATCCCTAAAACTAGCATGCAGAGTTTTAAGAAATAATCTTAATTCATAGATATCATCAGTATCAAATGCAAGAGTAGACTGAGATACCTTTAATTTAGTAGTGTTTGTTTCAGCATCAGCATTTGCCATGAGAGCATAATTGATCCCATCATCTGAGTCTGTTGAATCATCCCAGTTTCTCTTCTTTGAGATCAAAGCTTGTTTTTTCTCAGCTCTGGGTTTTCTGTAGTCAGCTGCAAAGTGTCCAAGTCTATTAAAGTTGTAACATCTCTCTTTTGACTTGTCAGGTTGTCTAGATCTAGCTTCCTTCCAATTAGTATCTCTTTTGTTGTTCCTCTTATCAGAGTTTGAGGAACTGGAGCCTTTTTTGGAAAATCTTCTCCCTTTCTTAAAGTTTCTGTAGAGCATCTTCTTGAAACTTTTAACTAGTAGGGTAGCTATTTAATCTATATCTTCATTATTGTTATGATCACTATCAGTATCTGGTTCAGTATCAGAATTTGAGTTATCATCAGAATTTGATGATTCAGTATTTGACTTAGCAATCATGGCTTTTCCTTTGGAGTAGCGTTTCCTCCTAGCTCTCTCCTTTGGCTTATCTTCAACTTTGAGTGCAACTGGTCTAGGTATTGATCCTTTCCTCTTGCTTATTTGCTCCATCTCCAGTTCATGAGTTTTAAGAACTCCATAGATCTCGTCTAGAGGTGCGATGTCAAGTTGATAGTTATCCCTGATTGATGTGACTTTAAAGTCCCACGTTTCAGGAAGGGCAAGTAGGAACTTCAAGTTTGAGTCTTCCAAATCATATTCTTTATTGACAAGGGATAAGTCATTCAATAACTTCTGAAATCTGTCATAGATCTCAGTTAGGGATTCATTGTTCCTTGAGTCAAAGTGCTCATATTCTTGAGTAAGCACTGTCCTCCTGTTTTTCTTGATAGCAATTGTACCTTGACACTTTACTTCTAAAGCATCTCATTTCTCTTTTGCTGTTTTACATCCAATGACTCTACTGGACATAACACTATCAAGACTGCTGTGCAGGATATGTCTAATCTTAGCATCCTTCATGATAGATGAGATATCTTCAGGAGTGTAGTCCTTCCTGTCTTTGTCTATCATCTTCTCTGGCTCTCCTGCAACCGAAACAGCTACCTTCATTGGTTTATGAGGACTATCGCAGATCCTGCTTAAGTATTCAGAATATGTGGCTTCCAAACACCTGGCCATCCTGACTTTCCAGATTGGATATTCATGTACTTGCAGGATGGGCACCTTGATTGCTTTATACCTACTCATATTGCTGCTTATCTGTGATGTGGTTGGGGGTTGTGCCTTCGAATCCAGATTCTGTGTTTCTTCTTCTCCTTTGTCTGACATGGTTGATCAATTTTCAGATCTTAAACTGTTTGTACATTAACAGCAAGCTCTGATACCAATTGTTAGGCCCTTAATCAACTGTAGAGGGGGGGGGTGAATACAGTTAATATGATCAACTACCCAAAGCTTCAACAGAATCAACAGTTTTTATATCAATCTTATAAAAACTTATTACACAAGTACTCTCTTGAAAGGATGAACAAATATCCTTGAGAGCTGCTAGGTTATACAAAAGATATAACAATATCGCAATACCTATAGCATGAACCTAAACTATGCTTTTTAGAGAGCACAACTACCAATGTATAAGGAATTATATTCTATTAACAACAAGGAAACCTATACTATTGCTTCCGAGATAAAGTCCTCCACCGACTTGAAATTCCTGTTTCCTTTTCCTCTTCAAAGATCAATTGATGTGACAAATAATGATTTCATCATCTGTTGACATCATCATCCGTTGATACCATTATCCGTCGAATATCAACATCCGTCAATGTCATTATCATCCGTTGATGTAATCATCATCCGTTGATGCTTCTGAAAGTTTCTATTTGATATCATCAATTGCTCCTAACAGGAATCCACAAAACCAAAATTAGATATATATATATATATATTGGACGTTATCTAGTGACGGTTGATCAGGCCACCACACAATTTATCTAGGATAGTTGATCGGGCTATCACACAATTCGTCTAGGATAGCTGATCGGGCTATCACACAATTTATCTGTACGGGATCCGCAGAGACTAGCTAGGTTTTTGATAAGTTATGCTGGACTAAGCGGTGTAAATAGGGCACGCAACCGACTTAGCCACGTAAGACCGTTGTCCAATATCTGATTCATTTTATCTAGTTTTTAAACAACTCTTACTTATATCTTTTTCAAACAATTCTATCGCAGCACACTTTCCAAAACCTTTTCCATATTAATCACAGTTTAGAGATAGGCATTTTCAGAAGTTATTTTTCCCCAAAACATAATTTAAACAAACATTTTCAAATATATGGAATACGTAACTTAAAACGTACTATTCCACTACGCAATTTAAATCAACAGTTATTCATATATTACTGAACAACAAAAGATTTGTTCAGGGGTACTTGCCTTGTTGAGCTTTATCGACTAAATACTAGACTATCCTGGATCCAACTTCAACATTCGGGGTCCTTCGGTTGGAACCTTGCTGAGCTTGTCAACTGACCACTAAGCTATCCTTAGTCCTACTTCAACACTCGGGTCTTCCGACTAGAACCTACAGAATTGAAATACCCTACGTTAGACGACCAGTTATGCTTGACATATCCTCGCTATCAACTCTACCCGAACGATATCAAGTCCTGACTCGTAAGTACACGTATTATTACACATAACAACTAGGGTTCAGGTACTCAAAACTGGGTTCGATAATCATTTTCGGAAAATACATATACCCGTCAATTCGGGAAATAGGGTTGTCAAATATTTTACAAAATATTTTATCACGACAGGCAAGTAGGTTTTGTAAAATATTTTAATTATATAAGTATATACGTTCGATTGGTATTCCCGATAATATACAGAATACGTTCCCGTATTTTCAAAAATAATTTCTCAAAAATCTCGGACTACCTGTCGAAACATAATCGACGCAACCAACAACAACCAAATCAATTTCGCAACCCAAACATCGACACAAACGTTAATTATTTGTAATTTGAAAAATAATTTTACAAACTAATTATTATTATTTATAACGGTAGGAATCAGAAATATTCATCACTGTCCACCGTCGACTCGCCAAGGCTCATCGTCGACGGCGGTAAAATTTGTCGGTGCCCGATTAATGCGGGGTTCCATACGAATTTAACCGATTTAATTTCCCGCACAAAAAATGAATTTATTTCATTAAAATAATCAACTATTTTTCTGCAGAAAATAATAAAAAGTCCAATCAGTACACGCACAGCCCAAATAATAAAAATAAAATAATATTAGCCGAACAAAACACATCAACAGGCACACGTGCTTCAAGCGCCACACACACCCAATTCACACATATGCACACACGATTCACACATATATATACACATATATATATATAAACCAACAGGAACAAAACCGAAACAAAACGGTGGCCGAAAAAGAAATTACTGGAAACAGGAGGAGAATCGGGAAATTAAAGGAGAAACAGAGAGGGGATCGAGAGATTAACAGAGAGAGAGAGAGGTGATAGATTAAACGAGAGAGAGGTGAGAGCTCGTGAGGGATAGTGAGAGAGAATGAAACTGAGAAATTGATGAGAGTGAAAATGGTTACATGGGAAATGGTTGTGTTTATCTGATTTTTATTATTATTTTTTAAAAAAAATCAAAAAAACAGCAGTTGACACGTAACAACTGGATTCTACAAGGTTGACACATATAAATAATTGTGCCACGTGTCCTTTTTACTTCTTGCAAACCTGGTTTTATCCCGAAATTTGCAATTTAAAGGACTAAGGTGCGGGTAAATAAAACCCGAAAAATTACCAAACTAGTTTTAAAATTCCCAGAATAATTAGAAACTAATAAAATAAATTTTTTATATTTTTAAATCATTTCTGAATCGCGCATCGTACCCGCATTTTACGGTTTAACGAACAAACGTGCGGGTAAATATAATCCAAAATTTTCAGAACTAATTTTATAATTCTCAAAATATTCCAAACTTAAGAAAATATGAGTTTTGTGATTTTTAAAACATTCTTGAATTTAATACTGAATTTACACTTAAATACAATTAGAAAATTATTTAGGGATCAATAATTGGTGAAATATTATTTTCTAAATTTTATAAATTCCCATAAATCATTATTGAAATTATAAAGCCATAAAAATAATTTTAAAGATAATTCCAATATTTATGAAAATAAATTCTAAAAAAATCATTTTTAAAAGTAAAAATAAACAATACTGCTCAACAATTAATTATATAAATAATCAACGTACACCAATAAGTCACACACAATTAATAATAAGTGCAACACACAGTTGATAGAACCAATAAACATATTTTATTTATTTAATTATTCAATAATTACACTTTTAATAATACAGAAATACGAGTCGTTATAACCTTCCCCCTTTAAAAGATTATGTCCTCAGAATCTTAACTAACTGAAAAAGTGAACAAGTGAGGATATTTATCAATCATATCTGACTCTAAATCCCAAGTATACTCTTCTACCCAAGGATTTCTCCAAAGTACTTTTACTATAGGAATAGACTTATTCCTAAGGATTCTCTCTTTACGGTCTAGGATCTGGATTGGCCACTCGAAGTAGGACAAATCTGGCTGAAGCTCGATTGGCTCATACTTAATGACTTGGTTCGAGTCAGGGATATACCGCTTTAACATAGATACGTGGAACATGTTATGGATATGTTACAGCTGCAGCAGTAGCGCTAATTCATGGGCAACTTTACCTACCTTTCTCAATACCTCAAACTGTCCGATATACCTAGGACTCAGCTTACCTTTCTGTCCAAATCTAACCAATCATTTCCAAGGTGACACTTTCAACAATACCAACGATCCTATTTCTATATCCATATCATTTTGATGCAAGTCCGCGTTCTTCCTCTGCCTATCCTGAGTTGCTTCCAATCTTTTCTGAATCAATACCACTGCATCCTTGGTTTGCTGAACTAACTCAAGACCTAACAACTTCTTTTCTCCTACTTCATCCCAATAAAGTGGGGACCTACACTTACGTCCATACAAGGCTTCGTAGGGTGGCATTCCTATACTGGCCTGATAACTATTATTATAGGAAAACTCAATCAATAGCAGATGATCAACCCAGTTTCCTTTAAAATCCAAAGCACATACTCTCAACATATTTTCTATCATCTGAATCATCCTCTCACTTTGATCATCTAACTGGGGATGATAGGCGGTACTCATCTTCAACTTAGTGCCCAAAAAATCCTGGAATTTCGTCCAAAACCTCGAGTTAAACCTTGGATCTCGATCAGACACAATTGAAACAGAGACTCCATGCTTGGTCACAATTTTGTCCAAATACAACTTAACTAACTTATCTAAAGAATATCTTTCATTGATCGGAAGAAAATATGCAGACTTAGTCAACCTATCAATAATCACCTACATAGCACCATGATTCGATTTAGTCCTTCGTAATCCCACTATAAAATCCATCCCAATGTCTTCCCATTTCCACTGTGGAATCTCTAACGGTTGTAATAATCCACTTGGCCTTTGATGTTCTGCCTTTAATGATTGGCAAGTGTGATATTTACTAACCCAATCAGCTATTTCCTTTTTCATTCCTGGCCACCAAAAGTTCTTCTTCAGAACTTGGTACATTTTAGTGCTTCCAGGGTGAATAGAAAACCTAGAATTGTGGGCTTCTCACAAGATCTCATTCTTCATCTCAGTCATATTGGGAATCCATATTCTAGAAGAAAATATTAATATACCTTTGCTGTCTTTTTGGGTACAAATTTTTTCTCCAGTTAAATTGTCTAATCCTTGATCCATTACCTCTTCCTGACATTTCTTAATCTTTTTTGTCAGTTCAGGCTAGAAAGTAATCTCATACAATTACTCCTTATTAACTTCTGGTACTCGTACTTCAACTTCCAACTTTTCCAATTCTTTCACTAACTCCTCAGCGATCTTAATCACATTCAATCTTTCTTTTCTGTTTAAGGCATCTACCACTACATTGGCCTTTCCTAGGTGGTAGTTAATGGAACAATCATAATCTTTTACTAATCCCAACCAAAATTCATACTTTGAAAACTTAGCATACAGTTGCTTCTCTCCTAACCTTTGTAGGGCAATTCTCAGGTGCTATGCATGGGCTTACTTAGTTTTTAGATATATGAGGATGTTATTAATAAATATAATTACAACTTATTCAAGTACTCCTTATACACTCTGTTCATTAAATCCATAAGGTGACTGGTGCATTTGTTAATCCAAATAACATTATTAAAAACTCGTAATATCCATATCTCTTCCTAACCACGGTCTTTGGTATGACCTCATGTTTGATCTTTAACTGATGGTAGCCTGATCTTAAGTTAATCTTCGAGAAACAACACGCTCCTTTAAGTTGGTCAAATAAATCATCGATCCTGGGTAGAGGATACTTATTTAACTCCCATTAATCAATACACTACCTCATACTTCTGACCTTCTCCTTACAAATAACACTGGGGGCACCCCACTGGGATACACTTGGCCTAATCACTTCCTCGTCCAACAATTCCTAAAGTTGCTAAGCTAATTTCTTTATCTCTACTGGGCTATATAATACGGAACCTTTGAAACTAGTTCTGCTCTGGGTACTAAATCAATGGGAATTTCTATCTCACGGTCTAGGGTAGTCCTGATAATTCATCTGGAAAGACTTCTGGGAATTCATGTACTACCAAATTTATTCCAACTTAGGTGCTTCCTTCTTAATATCCACTACCTGAGTTAGATATGCCTTACATTCTTGTCTTAAGAACTCTTTTGCTTGTATGGTTGAAAGAAACTTCTTATTTTGCTTTTGCCCTTGGAAACTGAGCCTAATATTGGCTTCCATAAATATTACAATTTGCTTCTTCTGGAAATCAATCTTTTCCTTATGACAGGACAACCAGTCCATTCCTAAGATTATACCAAATTTTCCTGAAACAAAAGGTATTAATCCGGACATAAAAGAATGTCCTATGATTTCTAGAGGGCATATAGGACAGAACTGATTTACTGGTACTTTATCTTGATTAGCCACCTATAATTAAGGGTTCATTTAAATATTCCAACACTAAATCCAATCTACCACACAATACTTTGATATACATAACTTAGACATTCTGCATACTTTAACAGGTTTGGAATTAAGGAAGAGTGTACCTGCTACCACATTAGAATCTCGAGCAGTTGGCCTTTTTATCATCTTAAAAGTCCTAGCCTTGGTGTATTGGATGTCAGCCCTTTCGATGCACTACCTCTCATACTACCTTGAGAAACACTCCTACAGTTCTTGGCAAGATGTCCTACCTTGCCACAATTATAACAGGCGACTCTTGGATTTTCCACTCTACACTTCCTCGCATAGTGTCATTTTCGTCCGCACTTGAAACATTCAATATTCGCTTTGCACACTCCACCATGCCTTTTACCACATTGCTTACACTCTGATATTGGTGGCCTGACCGACATGACTCGATTAGAACTGGTTGAGGTGTTACTAAGCTTGTTCTGAGAAAGGTTTTGTCTTCTAAATTCGCGATCCTTATTCCTACCAAACTTTTTATGAAACTTCAGACTAGATTCCCCTTGATTTTGTTTTTCTTCTACAACACCAAATTTTCGTTTCTTACTTCCATTTTCCCTGGCCGTTAATTTCTGGAAGGGTTCAAAATTAACGGCATGGTTCACTCCTTGATGTTGTTGCTGCAACTGAAGTAGTTGTTGTTGAATCTGTTGCTGCTGCTGTTGGATGAACTGCTGTTGTTGTTGTTGGTGCTGGAGTTATAGTTGTTGTTGGGCTAACAGATTCATCTGTTGAAGCAACAAATCTAAAATTTCATTTATAACTGGACTTCCAGCAAAACTACTTCTATTTTCTTTAGACTAGGTAGCTTTTTAGACTGGCATTTTCTTAAAATATAGCAGTGGATTTATTCAAAAATATAATGAGAATGTATGACAGAAATATCATTGTTTAAACGGTGCACCTGTATCAGGAAAATGCTGCCCAGATAAAATACCCATGTCTTTATCATTGGGGTCCATTTATAAAAGATATCTAGATTAACAATACTAGCAATAATAGCAACAACGACAGTAGTATAATGAATAACAGTGCATAAAAAACTGAAATATAAAGACACTAAACACCGTAATATGGCTCCTCAATATAACAACAACTGATTAACTTCCCACCACTACTAAAATACAACAACTAAACTAATACGATATACAACAAAACTTGGTTGGCTATATCAGCCATAAACTACATAGAGTAAACTGGTAAACCAAGTAAAACTTAAGGAACTCTTGACTCTACTAGGCACACTAGTCCGAGTTTCAACTAACCATTCTTCTAAAGGTGATTTCCTATCACCTGCAAGTGATTCGCCAACCACTGAATTAACTTTTCTAAGGCTGCAACCTTCCCCATTGAATCATGAATCCTCTGTGCTGCCTTTATTGCTGAAATAGCATCCTGATGTAGAACTTTTATTCCTTCTTACAGTCAACTTTTGTTTGCTTTCTATGACTAGGACTGTCTAACTACAGAGGTCACTGATGAAATTCATTGCTATGAAATATCAAATAGAATTTTGAAATCAATGAATCAATTATAAAGGAAAGAAAGGTGAATAATATGTAGATATGACTGAGAGCAACCATATAAGTATATAAGATGTCCAGTCTTAGTACCATATAGCTTACAAGACATAATTAGGTGGCGTCCCACTTGACCTTTTATCACACAGACAAATAGTCAAATCATATGCATTGTATGTCTCAATCAACCGATAAAATTACTGAGGAAAGAAACAATGTTTAAACAGAAAATTAATGGATAGGGAGGAGAATCTGGGTTATAATGAAATCAACACAACCCTGGGTTTGCTTACTTCGAGTTTGACCTTCTTACGGGAAAACAAGCAACTTATTAGAAGGTATAGTAACATTCTAGAAAACAAAGTGTAACTTAAGAAGTACATATAAGGGTTCAAGATACAACAACAGTACTAATCTACACACAACAAAACTTGGCTATTATAGCAGCCATCGACTACTATCATAACATACTATTTGAACCCACCGAGGTCACACACACGGTCCAACAACATTACTAGGCATAGGATAAGTGACAGGTAGAGATGACACTGGTGTCTCCTCAGCCAAAATATCAAAGTTCCGCTCAAAATCTGAACTCTCATGATCAGACTCGTTCTCTCGAGAGGGGGAACTAGAAATCTCTATCGGACGTTGTCAATAATACATATATACGAGGGAGACACTAAAAGTTAGGGCAGTTCCAACAAAACCTCAATAGATGCCAGGGTTATTCCTTCGAAACCCCAGACTGGACTCTTAGACTCGTTCATCTATTGAGTTGCTGAATGACACCTTTGAATACAATTTCCTACACCTTTCCGACTCTAGTCCTAACCTAAATCATGGACTTAAACCTGTAGCTCTGATACCGAACAAATTGTGGTGGGATAGACTGATTGGTTGTCCCTAGGATTCGTCCAATTATATATATGATTTTGGTTTAATTGTTCCGGTAACGGAACAAATAGTTTGTGGTCCCCGTAACGGGACAGATGATTATGGTTCCAGTAATGGGACAGTGGTTTTGGAAAGAAAATGGCATGCTAAAATTGGACTTTGGTATTTTTGCACAACACACTACGGATGATATTGTTTTTCAGAGCATGCTAGTTTGATATCCAGTTTATATCGGTTTTACCTGTTTTCGTAAACTAGTTCTGATAGCTGTTCCTATATTGTTTTATATACACTATTTTACTTGTTATTCATATAGTGGTACTGTTGAGAAATTGATTGCTCACCCTTGCAGCTTGTCTTGTATCTATTTATTGCAGATGTCTAGAAGACCAGGGCAGAATAGAGTATCAGCCCCCTCGGTCCCGGCTCCTCTGAGGTAGTTTGTATCAGACCCTGAGGTTTGATGAGTTGCTGTAATAAGTTAGGGTGTCGGATCATGGAATAAGTTAGTTGTTGTGTTGTAACCTAAATAATACTTGAATCTGCATCGGCTCCTGGTTTGGGGTCGTGTTTATATAATAAATTTTATTTAGTAAATTATAATCATAATTTATTATATTTTGGTGACGTCAGCCCCTGCCCCCTGGGTTGAGGCTGTCATAGTTGGTATCAGAGCTACAGGTTCAAGTCCCTAATTTAGGTTAAGGATTGAGTTAGAAAGGTGTAGGAAGTGTGTCCTAAAGTGTAAGTTAGTAACTCATTTAGAGGAGCAACCCTAAGAGTCAGTCGAGGGTTCCGACGGCGTTACCCTGGAATCTATTAATATTTTAATAGACTTTCCTTAACCTTGTTGTATCTTCCCTGTATATTTATATTATTGACAGTGGCCTATAGTGATTTCTAGTTCTCCATCTCGGGGGAACCAGTCAGATTTAGATGATTCAGACTCTGAGAGGACTTTGGATGTCATAGCTGAGGGGACTCCCATGCCTCCCCCACCTGTTCCTCCCGTTGTACCAGGAGGTGTGTCAGGACCTAGTGCCCATCCCCGTTGGGTACGAAGGTCAGTGTCGGATGTTAAGAATTTCCCTACAGGGTGTGGTCCCAGTTCTTCCACCTTGAGCCCACCTGTTCCTCCATCCGTTCTTTCAGGTGCATCATCCCCGATCCCCTACCATCTTCACCGAGCGGTGAACCAGTCTTTGATCAGAGAGCAGATCCCAGGGTTAGCGGCATAGCTTTATCAGATACCGGCTGGGCCTTTTCAGGGCATCCCTGCCCCTTCACCCGATGTGCAGGAGAGAGTGCGATCCTTGACTCAGGCTGCTGTAGAGAGAGCCCGAACCATTGACCATTTCATTAGCTCCGACTTTAGAGTTGTTCAGTACCAGGATCTCGTGAACTGGTTGATATTTGAGTTAGGATCCATCGGTGGTAGTGGCAGTGGCTAGGTCAGAGTTGTTTCAGTGAGATACAGAGCTCAGAGTTGGTTGCAGGAGTTCTGTAGGTGTTTTCCTTATGTATGTTTATAATGTTGCTATAGCTTGTACTAGGCGGAGGCTACTATGACAGGCAATTTTATTGTGTATTCTGTTGATTTCGAGTGTTGTACTGTAGTTATTGGATGGATTTGTACCATTGTTGTACTATCGTTCTTACCATTATACTATTGTTATTGTTTTTATTTTTGTTGCACTGTTGTTATTACTGTTACTGTTATTGTTGTATTTGTTGCTGGTTTTGTTAAATTTAGTTATGCATCATGGATGAACCCCAAATAAACAATGAAGGGAATATTCAATTGTGACAGCATTCTCCTGATGCATAAAAATGTTGCTAACCGGGGGCACAATTTTTATATAAAATCTTTTTGTTGTGTTTCAGGAGAATGCCTCCAAAGAAGAATATCCCGTCCAATTCCTCCAGCAGGAACTAAGATGGGGGCCCAGCTATGGATGGATTACTAGATTTATTGCGCCAACAGTCTAATCAGATGGCTTAGCAGCAAGAACAATTCCAGCAGCAACAACAACAATTCCTGCAACAGCACCAACAACAGGAGCAATTCATACAACAACAGCACCAACAAATCCAACAACAATTGCAGCTTCAACAGCAACCCCAGCCTAGAGAGCCAAACCAAACTGTTAGTTTCAAGTCTTTTCAGTTAGTCAAACCCCCAGAGTTTAAGGGCGAGGTAGATCCGATTGCCGCTAGAGTTTGGCTTAAGAAAATGGAGAAAGCCTTCACCCTCATTCATGTCAGCGATGATTCTAAGTCGGATTATGCCAGTTATTTCCTCAAGGGCGAAGCAAGTTTTTGGTGGGAATCTACGCGTGCACTAGAAGGAGAAGTTCCTGTCTCTTGGGCCAGATTCACTGAGTTGTTCCTAGGAAAGTATTTTCCAGATTGTTTGCAGAGTTAATTGGAAGTAGAGTCTTTGGAACTGAAGCAAGGAGAGAAAAGTGTGGCTGAGTATGAGGCCAAGTTTACGGAATTGGCCCAACTAGCCCCTGGATATGTGAATAATGAGATTCAGAAAGCTAGAAGGTTTCAACAAGGTCTAAAGCCTGAAGTTCGTAGTGGAGTGGTGGCCTTGTAGCTTAAGACGTATACCTCTGTAGTTCAAGCCGCCCTAGTGATTCAAAGTGATCATAAGTTGGCCTCCAAGGAGAGGAGTGATAAGAAGAGAAAGTTTCATAGTGGTTCTGATAAGACGGATAGAGAAGAGTCCAGTCAAAAGTTCTCAAGGAAGTTTGGCCGGAATAGGAACAAGAGATTTAGAAGGCAAGGCTTTACTCAGACAAGTTCCAGTATCACCTCAGTTGCCTCTGCCCCAGTTCAGTCAACCAGGCCAATTGTGGAATGTAAATCATGTGGTAGAAAGCATAGTGGTCAATGCAGGAAGGATGTTCAGTGTTTTAAATGCGATAAAAGGGGTCATTATGCGTCAGAATGTAACTCAGGGAACCTAGGAGTCACCTGCTTTAAGTGTGGTAAGGTTGGGAACATTTCCAGAAACTGCAAGATGGCTACTCAGGGCAGTGTATGAGGTAGTAAATCTCAAGGACCGGCAACCAGCACAGCAAGAGCTAGAACCTTCAAGGTGACCAAGAGATCTAAGGCTTAGGATTCGGATGTAGTTGCATGTATGCTTTCTCTAAAGTTCGTGCCTGTTAAACTTTTGTTTGACTCAGGAGCGTCTAAGTCTTTTATATCTAAAGAATGTGTAAGTAATATGGATTTAATGTTGGAAGATTTAGCTGAGCCCTTGACTATAGAAGTAGCCAACCAAGATAAAGTTCCAGTGAGCCAATTTTTCCCTAGGTGTCAATTAGAAATCTGTGAGCATTTCTTTTCAGTGGACCTAATACCCTTTAAGCTAGGAGAATTTGATGTGATTCTAGGAATGGATTGGTTGTCCCAGCATAAGGCAAATATTGATTGTAAGAAAAAGAAAGTTTTGTTGTATATAGAAGATAATGTTAGGGTAAGATACCTAGGACAGAAGTAGGATAAGAAATTTCTTTCGGTAATGAAAGCAAAAAAGCTATTGAGAGAAGGATGTGAAGCGTACTTAGCCCATGTCATGAACACCGAAAAGAAGGCACCCAATTTGGATGAGATCCCAGTAGTTAACGAATTTCCAGATGTTTTTCCAGACGAGTTACCATGATTACCACCTGATCGTGAGATTGAGTTTTCTATCGACCTGATTCCAGGAGCAGAACCGGTTTCAAAGGCTCCCTATCGTATGGCCCAGTGTAAATGAAAGAACTAGCTAAACAACTTCAGGAACTTTTGGATAAAGGGGTAATTAGACCAAGTGTATCTCCGTGGGGTGTACCAGTGTTATTTTTCAAGAAAAAGGATGGAGGTATGAGATTGTGTATTGATTATCGGGAACTGAACAAGCTAACCATCAAGAATAAGTATCCCCAACCCAGGATTGATGACTTGTTTGATCAGCTTAAAAGAGCATATTATTTTTCGAAGATTTATTTAAGATCGGGCTATCACCAGTTGAAGATCAAGCCTGAGGATGTACCGAAAACTGCATTTCGAACCAGGAATGGTCATTACGAGTTTTTAGTGATGTCATTTGTATTAACTAATGCACCAGCAGCTTTTATGGATTTAATGAACCGGGTGTATAAGGAGTATCTGGATAAATTTGTTATTGTATTTATTGATGACATCCCCATCTATTCAAAGACCAAGGACGACCACGCCTAACACCTACGGATTGCTCTGCAAAGGCTGAGGGAAAAACAGTTATACACTATGTTTTAAAAATGTGAATCTTGGTTAGAGGATGCTCAGTTTTTGGGTCATATAGTGGGTAAGGATGGTATTAAGGTGGATCCTGTGAAGGTTGAAGCTGTATCCAGATGGGAACAGCCGAAGACTCCAATAGAGGTTAGAAATTTTCTCGGATTAGCAGGTTATTACCGAATATTTGTGAAGGACTTTTCCATAATTGCAACCTCATTAATTAAGCTGACCAGGAAAAATGAAAGATTTGTTTGGACTGAGAAATGTGAGGAAAGTTTCCAAGAGCTGAAAAAGAGATTAGTGACAGCACCAGTTTTAGCATTACCAGATGAGACAGGGAATTTCGTGATCTACAGTGACGCCTCTCTGAAGGGATTAGGTTGTGTGTTAATGCAACATGATAAGGTTATTGTATATGCGTCCAGACAATTAAAACCTCATGAGCAGAAGTATCCAGTGCATGACTTGGAGTTGGCGGCGATAGTATTCGCATTGAAGCTGTGGAGGCATTATTTATACGGAGAAAAATGTGACATCTATACGGATCATAAAAGCTTAAAGTATATATTCACCCAGAAGGATTTGAACATGAGACATCGAAGATGGTTAGAGCTAATCAAGGATTATGATTATTCTATCAACTATCATCCGAGCAAAGCTAACGTGGTAGCAGATGCCTTAAGCAGGAAGGAAAGATTAAATGAGATCAAGGTTTCTGAAGAACTCGCAAGGGATGTGGAAAAGCTGGAAATTGAAATTCAAGTGTCAGAAGGTAACAAAGAGCGTTTATATGAAATCACTTTTCAGCCAAAACTAATGGAAAGAATAAAAAAGTGTCAAGAGGAAGTTATGAATAAAGGATTGGATGAGTTGATGGGAGAAGAAGTTTGTACTGAAAAGGATAGTAATGGTATATTCAGATTTTCCTCAAGGATATGGATTCCCAATGTAGGTGAATTGAAGAATGAGGTTTTGCGGGAAGCTCATAATTCTAGGTTTTCTATTCATTCGGGAAGTACCAAAATGTATCAAGACTTAAAGAGGAACTTTTGATGGCCAGGCATGAAGAAGGAGATTGCGGATTGGGTCAGCAAATGTCACGTGTGTCAGACGGTAAAGGCAGAGCATCAAAAGCCTAGTAGATTGTTGCAACCTTTGGAGATTCCGCAGTGGAAATGGGTAGAGATTGTTATGGATTTTATAGTAGGATTTCCAAAGACAAGGTCGAATCATGACACTATTTGGGTAATCATCGACAGATTGACTAAGACAGCGCATTTCCTCCATATTAACGAAAAATATTCTTTGGAAAAGTTGGTTAACATGTATTTGGATGAAATAATAATGAAGCATGGAGTTCCCGTGTCCATCATATCAGATCGAGACCCAAGATTTAACTCAAGGTTTTGGACTAAATTTCAAGAGTGTTTAGGAACTAAGTTAAATATGATCACTGCTTATCATCCTCAGACCGATGGCCAAAGTGAGCGAACGATTCAGACGATCGAAGATATGTTAAGGGTTTGCACTTTGGATTTCAAAGGAAATTGGGATGATCATCTACCATTGATTGAGTTTTTTTATAACAACAGCTACCATGCCAGCATTGGAATGCCACCCTACGAAGCCTTATATGGTCGAAAGTGCAGATCACCTCTGTATTGGGATGAAGTATGGGAAAAGAAAGTGCTAGGACCTGAGTTAGTACAGCAGACTAGAGATGCAGTGGTATTAATTCGGAAAATATTGGAAGTCGCTCAAGACAGACAGAGAAAGAACACAGATTTAAATTGGAAAGATATAAACTTTGAAATAGGATCATTAGTATTGTTGAAAGTATAACCCTGGAAAGGGTTGGTTCGATTTGGTCAGAAAGGTAAGCTTAGTCCGAGGTATATAGGGCCATTCGAAGTTCTAAAGCGAATTGGAATGGTTGCGTACGAGATAGCGCTACCACCGTAGTTACAACATATTCATAATGTATTCCACGTATCTATGTTCAAGCCATATATCCCTGATTCGAATCAAGTAATTGAGTATGAACCGATCGAACTTCAATCAGATTTGTCCTGTGTGGAGCGGCCAATCTAGATATTAGATCGTAAGGAGCGTGTATTTAGGAATAAATATATCCCTATAGTTAAAGTACTTTGGAGAAACCCTAGGGTAGAAGAGTCTACATGGGAGTTAGATTCATATATGCTTGACAAGTATCCTCACTTGTTTAATTAGTTAAGATTCTGGGGGCAGAATCTTTTTAAGGGGAGAAGGATATAACGACTCGTATATTTTTGTAATATTTAAATGTGTAATTATAGCGTAATTAATTGAATAAAGAATTTTATATTGATTTTGATCTCTGTGATTTATTTATTATTATTTATATGTGATTGTTGAGTTACGTGGATTGTTTGTATAATTAATTATTGCACTATATTATTTTTGTTTCACTTTTAGAGGTGATTTTATGATAAACTTATTTTCAAAAATATTTGGATAGTCTTTAAAATTGTTTTTATAATTTTATAATTTCAATAATTATTTTTGGGAAATTATAAAATTAACAAATCAATATTTTATTAATTATTTATCTTTTATGATTTTCTGATTGTGTTTATTTGTAAAATCCATATTTAATTAAAGTATTAGTCAAAAATGATGAAAATCATATTTTATCAAGTTCATAATATTCTAAAAATTTTAAAATTATTTTGGAAATTTTTGGGATTAATTTCACCCGCGCGTTGTTTCGTTTAATTGTTAAAAGCGGGTATAATCAGCATTTTAGAAATTGTTTTAAAATTTTGAAAATCGCGTTTCTATGTACTCCGGGATATTTCTGATGTATTAAGACTAATTTGGAATTATTATGTTGTGTTTTTAACTGCACCTTGTTTTATCTGATCGCCAAACCCGAGTATTTATTGCCTTCCAAAATTTGTTGTAAATTTTTGAAAATTAAGTTTTGTTGACTTCGGGACATTTAAAACATTTTAACGCCATTGGTGTGATTTATCGAATTATTTTAAAGGTGACTTGATTCGTTAATTTTAGTATTCGGGTTATATGGTCGGTGTTCGGGTATGTAAGGACACATTTTAACTTCTAATAAAAACAAATCAACACGTATCCTTATTTGCCGGACATGTGCTTTTTTCTAGTGTTGTAGGCAGTGTGTTTTGGGAGGGGGTAAACATCAGTTTATTGTCTCTCTTTTTCTCGATTTCTCTCGAGCCTCTCTTCTCTCTCTCCCTCGCGATTTCTCTGTTCTTTTCTCTTCTTCCTTGATATTTTCTCTCTTCCTATTTCTTGGCCAGGTGCTGAGTTTTCCGGTGGTGCCACCTTGATTCCGGTGGTTACTATTTTGCTTGCTCTATATATGTGTGTATACAAGTGTATACGTGTGTATATGTATGTGTGAGCAGAATGATTTGTGTGGGTGTGGCGGCCAGTGTTTTGCCGCCGGTTGTTGCCCTGTGTTCCGATTGCTGTTCGGCTGTTCTGTTTTCTTGTTCCTGTTGTTGCGCGTGTGGCGCGTGTGATTCGACTTGATTTTTAATAGTTTTATTTTAATTCTGCAGGGAATTTCTTGAGTAATTTTATGAAATAAATAATTTGTGCGGAATAAATTAATTTTGTATCGGTGAAATTTTCCCATTGGAATTTAAGTAGTCGAGTGCCCCGAGAATTTTTCCGCCGTCCGCGATGAATTTTACGAGTGGACGGTGGACGGTGATGATTTTATTCTGAGTCCTAAATATTTTAAATAAAGAAAACGATTTGTATAAATTATTTTCGATAGTTAATAAATATTTATGTGGCGATTCGTAATGGTTTTGTTGGGAATCGACGTCGATTGATGTTTCGACGGGTAGGTCTATAAATAGAGGAGTCGCTGTCAAATTTTTTCTAAAAATTATTTTTAAATATGAACCGATACTAATCGAATCCTAATTGTTACGTGTATTATTACGTGCCTTACTATGTGTATATTATTTTATGCATATATGTACGAGTCGGGAATCGTATCGTTGGGTAATGTATTTAGTGAGGATAAGTCAAGCATAATCGGTCGTTTAACCTAGGTTGTTTCGATTCTGTAGGTTCGAGTCGAAGGACCCATTAGTCGAAGTCGGTGTAGGGCCAAGTCAGTGTCGGTATAAAGCTTCGCAAGGCAAGTACCCCTGAACAAATCTTTTACAGTTCACTATATATGAATAATTGTTGATTTAAATTACGTGCTGGAACAAAATGTTTTAAGTTATGTGTTCCCCGTATTTAAATATGTTTTACTAACTGATATTTTGGGGAAAAGTAACTTCTGAAAATACCTATATCTAGATTGTGATCAAATTGAAAAGATTTTAGAATGTGTGTTGTGAGATAATTGTTTAAAAAGAGATAGGTGTAATTGATTTTGAAAACTGGATAAAAATAAATCAAATGGTGGATGGCTGCGTAAGAGGCCCATAACGGCCCAGCATGGTTGCGTAAGAGGCTAAGTCGGTTGTGCGCCCTATTTAGACCGCTTAGTCCAGCATGACAGAGACCTAGCTAGTCTCTGAGTTCCGGAACAAATTGTGGTGGGATAGACTGATCAGTTGTCCCTAGCATTCGTCCAATTATATATCTGATTTTGGTTTAATGGTTCCCGTAACGGAACAAATAGTTTGTGGTCCTTGTAACGGGACAGATGATTATGGTTCCAGTAATTGGACAATGGTTTTGGAAAGGAAATGACATGCTAAAATTGGACTCTGGTATTTTTACACAGCACACTACAGATGATATTGTTTTTCAGAGCATGCTAGTTTGATATCCAGTTTATATCTGTTTTACCTGATTTCGTAAACTAGTTCTGATAGTTGTTCCTATATTGTTTTATGTACAATGTTTTACTTGTTATTCATATAGTGGTACTGTTGAGCAATTGATTGCTCACCCTTGCATCTTGTCTTGTATCTATTTATTGCAGATGTCTAGAAGACCAGGGCAGAATAGAGTATCAGCCCCCTCCGGTCCCGGCTCCTCTGAGGTAGTTTGTATCAGACCCTGAGGTCTGATGAGTTGCTGTAATAAGTTAGGGTGTCAGATCATGGAATAAGTTAGTTGTTGTGTTGTAACCTAAATAATACTTGAACCTGCATCAGCTCCTGGTTTGGGGTCGTGTTTATATAATAAAGTTTTTAGTAAATTATAATCGTAATTTGTTATATTTTGGTGACGTCAGCCCCTGACCCCTGGGTTGCGGCCGTCACAAAAGCTATGATTGCAAAGTCTGATACCGAGTCATCAAACTCTGATGATGATGCAAATACTAATAGTGAATCAGATACAGATAGTGATCATGACAACAATGATGACATGGAATAAATGGGTGCTCTATTGGTTAAAAGCTTCAAAAAGATGGTATACAAGAACTTCAAGGAAGGGAAAAGGTTTTCCAGAAAGGGTTCAAGTTCCTCAAACTCTGATAAGAGGAATGACAGAAGAAATAATGATTGGAAGGAATCAAAGTCTATAAAATATGACAATATAAAGGAAAGGTGTTATAACTGTGATGGAATTGGACAGTTTGCAGCTGACTGCAGAAAACCAAAGAATGAGAAGAAACAAGCCTTGATCACAAAGAAGAAAAACTGGGATGACTCATCAGATTCAGATGGTGGTGTTAACTATGCTCTCATGGAAAATGCTGAAACTGAGGCTGACACTATTGAATTAAGGGTACCTCAAACCACCCTTGCTTTTGATACTGATGATATCTTAGAATTAACAGTGATTCTTAAATCTCAGCATGTTAGTTATAGGGATCAAACCTTAGAGAATAATATAATCAAGAGTGAAAACTCCGAGTTAAAGAAAAGGAATGATCACCTAGAAATTGAGTTATTTTCCATGTTAGAAATTTAAAAAGACAGAGATAATGCCGTTTATATTAAAGAAAAATTGTTAGAAAAGCATGCTTATCTAGCAAAAGAGTTAGCTAAAGAAAGAGAGGTTATTAAGCATTGGACTAACTCAGGAAAAATAACTCGGTAAATTTTAGAGAATGGCTGTTGGGGATCAGTATTAGGATATGCAAATGGATCTAATTATGATAAGAAGAATGGAAAAGAAAATGAAAGAATTAAACCGTTTAATATTGATACTAAGGTTATACTAAACAAGGTTCAGATGAAACCTATTAAGTTTAATTCAAGTGTTGATGCTATTAAGTCAATTTTTGAGGTAGGTTCAACCTCAGCATCTAAATCACACTTAAATACTGATAAGAGTGAACAAGTTCACATAAGATCAGTAAATATTGGTTTAATGTCTCAGAAACAGCTCAAGTAAAAGCTGCAGGAATTACACATGAGAGACAAGGAGAAAAAGCCTAGCAAAAACAGGAATGGTAAAGTAGGTTTTAATGAAAATGGTACTTATAAAACTGTTCCCAATGCACCTACGAAGACATGCTTGAACTGCGATAGTACTAATCATCTTGCTAATTCTTGCAGGAGGAATATAGAGATAAATACTGTTCCTCCCAAATCAGAGTTTAGGAATAGAACAGTTAGATATAAACCACATAATCCTTGTTTTCATCGTGGTAGTGTGTGGCACTCTATTTAAACATGTCAAGAGTATCACATTTTATACTATGATTATTATGAACTAAAAACCTCTTTAAATAAAGCAAAATTTGTTCCTACACGTGTAAATACTGATAGTAAGAATGTTAACATAAACTCTAATATGAAGTCTTCTGCTGCATATGTTAACAAACTTAAAAAGGCCAAAGGATCCAAGGAAGTCTGGATCCTTAAAAACACTAACTGATTTAAATACTGATTGGAGGGTAACAGGAGAAATTCTCTAGTCTTAGACGGTGGATGCTCAGGACACATGACTGGTTATAAATCCCTGCTATCAAAGTTTAAGGAGAAGGATGGCCCAAGTGTTTTTAGGGGAAATGGCAACTTAGGAAAAATCTTGGGATATGGAAAAATCAAAATTGGGAATATCATCATTGAAAATGTAGCTCTGATTGCAGGACTCAATCATAATTTGATCGGTGTGAGTCAAAACTGTGATAGAGGTTACCATGTGAACTTTTATGAGGAACATTGTGACATTGTTAGTAAGTCTGATGAAAAGATTGCAATAACCGGTGTAAGACATGGAAACTTATATGGAGCTAGAGTCTCCACAAATACTGATGGATCATAAGTTTGTCTACATAGTAGAGCATCTGTGGAAGACAGCTGGAACTGGCATAAAAAACTTTCCCATCTCAATTTCAACAACATGAATGAACTTGTGAAGAAAGATCTTGTGAGAGGATTGTCCAATGCAGTATTTATGCCTGATGGCTTATGTGACTCATGCCAGAAAGCCAAACAAAGGAAAACATCTTTTAAAAGTGAAACTGGATCCTCTATTCTTGAACCATATCATCTACTTCATATTGATCTCTTTGGTCCAGTCAATGTTATGTCTATTTCCAAGAAGAGGTATACACTTGTAATTGTTGATGAATATATAAGATACATATGGGTGTAGTTACTGCATACCAAAGATGAATCTCCATCCATTCTTCTTGATCATGTGAGAGAATTAGAAAAAGGATCAATAGACAAACTGAAGATCATCAGAAGTGATAATGCAACTGAATTCAAGAACAGTTCCATGGAAAAGTTATGCAAATACAAGAGGATAAAATAAGAATTTTCTGCTCCTGTAACTCCACAATAAAATGGAGTTGTTGAAAGAAAGAATAGAACTCTCATGGAAGCTGCAAGAACCATGCTAGAGGAAGCAAGACTGTCTACCTACTTCTGGGCAAAGGCTGTGCAAACTTCTTGCTTCACATAAAATGCAATTTTGATCAACAAGCATGGTAAAACACCATTTGAGATGGTGAAGGGAAAGAAGCCAAATTTGAAGTACTTTCATATTTTTGGTTGCAAGTGTTTTGTTCTTAAAACTCTTCTAGAACAGCTTACCAAATTTGATCTAAACGCTGATGAAGGCATTTTTGTGGGATATCCATTGTCTATAAAAGCCTTAAGAGTTTATATTATGAGAATAAGGATAGTCATAGAATCCATACATGTATCTTTTAATGACAAGAAAATCACAGGTCTAGAAGATGCAGATGACCATGATGAGTTGAGATTCTAAAATAAAGTACCATATGTTGAACAGCTAAATCCTGATATACTGACAATTCCTGATACAGTAAATCTTGATATCACACTAAACTCTGATGATCCATATGACAGTGGAAATTCTGCTAATACTAAAGCACATGTTGAAGGGGAGCATCTACACCAAATCCCGATTTTCAATCAAATCCTGATGCACCTGTGAATTTGTCTGATCCTCTTGTGAAGCGGCAAAGCAAGAGATGAAGGGAGTTTTCCCATGAGCAAGTTCAAAATACTGTCAAGAGGCTACAAGGGAAAGGACTTTTCCAGGGATCAAGAGCACAAGAACCTGTATCTAAAAGGGATACAACAACTATATATTCCAATCCTATCCGATAAGAACCTGCACCTCAAAGTGGCACAGTAGCTATTGAAGAACAAGAGCCTCTTTGTGGCGCCCTCCAAACCCGGGTCAGAAGTTTGGGGTCCACACATACACCTTATTTATAACCTGCTTATAACAATAATAAAGATAATAATAATATGCAGTGACCCTACTTACCAACCACCACGGACCGCAACAGGTTAAAGTATGCACACAAGCCAAACACACTATTATATTACAAACGTTCAAATCCCAACTATTCCAAACTCAAAACTGAGTATTAAACATTATTACAAACTTTTACAAACTTAAATTATCCCAAAAGAAGCCTACTAGCTCAGCTCAATCAACCTGAACCCCTAGCTCTCGCGCTGGACTGGGGATCCTCGCTACCAACCGGTTCCTTCTTAACTGGAAAAGAACAGAAACAATATCGCACAAATGAGCTAACTAGCTCAGCAAGTCACAATGACAAAACTAAGAATAATGATCATCAGGTGAACATGGTTATGATATCAAGTGAATAATGGATTATGATTTAGAATTGGATATTATATTTTCATTTTAAAAACCGAGGTTAGGCTGCTGATCAGTCACACTAACCCCGAGCAAAGCACACAACACTGCTCTAACTACTGGATCCAAGGCACATATTGGCCTAACTTGACCATTATATAGTCTGACCACGAATCTGGTCCATAATTTATAAAAACAATCCAGTTCTACCATAATAATAGAATAAGCAGTAATAAACAATAAACAGGATCATTAATAACATTGGACGTTCAATAATGAAAATGGTTTCAATCTACATAAAGATCAATATAGCATTTCCAAAGCTTGGCTATTAGGTAGTAAAAGAATTGGATAACAAAAGAATCAATGTTTCAGGGATTCAAAAACTTGGTCTTTCAGAGCATAAGATACAATGGGTTGAAAGTGTAAGCAATCAGGTTCAGTGTTTAATATTTAGTTTGTATGTATTTGTGGAGTAGTATCATATATTTGAGGTTCGTGTTTGGGTATACAACAATCAATGGTCTAGAAAGAATCAAGTTACGACTCAAGATCAATAACTGGAATCAAGGTTTAGGGTTCAGTGCTTCAAAGCACTTGTAATATAAAACAGGAATATCAATCACGACAATATCTCGAGAAAGTTCAGAACACTTGCCTGGTATTAGCTTACTACACTGCACTCGTTTCCAATCTCAACCGTCTTACTCCTCAACTACCTGTTTCCCTTTCCTACGCCTTGCCTCTTCTGCTCACATATCATAAGCATCTATCAATATTTAACTCATAGGATTTTATTCAACACATACTTCTATCTACCCTTCGTTTCACCCAAATCCGATTATCGGATTGAAAGTTACGCAATAAACCAGTAAACATCGAATATACAGACCGACAATCAACCAACAAGTCACATATAACACATAACACGTCACATAATCAATGATATATCATTTATAAATAAGTCTCGGTTCATAAATAGGCTTTCAGGTATTTAAAATGATTTTTAAAACATTTTTCAGAATTAAAACGGGTCGTTGGATCAATGTCAGAATAATAAACAGGGTTCGGTTGGCCAATTCTGGTTCCGAAACAATTTTATAATAATTATCGAGCCTTGGAAATAATTTAGAATAATATTTTAAAGCTCGAAACTATTTTTCGGAATTTTTAAATCATTTTTAAATAATTAAATATAATTAAATAATTAATTAAAATCAATTAATAATTAATTAAATCAATTAATCAATTAATTTTTGAATTAATTGACCAATTAATTAATTAAAAATTAACTGAAATTAATTAACTAATTAATTCAGATTTATTTTTGAATTAAAAATAATTTTCGGAATTTAAAATAATAATTTTTGGAATTTTCAGAAATTAAAATCGAATTTTTTTAATAAAAATAAATAGAAAATATGATTTTTAAATATTTTAAAACAGGAATCCAACTTTTGCAAACTCTGGAAATTTCAGGGACTGAACTTCATCGTTTTCAAAAGTTAGGGTACTAAACTGCAATTTTCCAACCCTTCGCCGGAAAACAGTCGGGTTCGCCGGAGAACTCAACTCTGGCATCCTCCCACCATCACAAACTCCAGATTTAATCTACAATTCACCAGGAATCTAACCATACCATCAAATCAACCTAACAATCCCTGAGTTGGACAGAATTTGGCGGAGAAGTTCGCCGGTTTCTGGCGAGCTCGACGTAAACTTCAAAACACAACTCCCTTCTCTACAGACCTCGTTGATTCATGAAACTTATACGACTGGATTGCAAATTTCACAGAGAACACAACCCACTATACCACAACATCAATCCATTCCAAAATAAGAAACCCCCAAATTTCAATTAAGAACATTCATACGGGTTATAAACCCTAATTTTAGAATTCGAAAATCAAACTCAAATTTGAACATGTTATTGAACTCCAAATTAGACGTATAATATATCAAAATCATCAGGAAAACAAGCTCTACAACATGCAATCATCAAATCATACAAACAATCATCCGAGCAAAAATTCATATTTTTAATAAAATTAATTAAAAAATAAATTAAATTATAGAAAAATAACCTTGATTTCTGCAGGTGTATGGATTACAGAATCTGGTAGAGCTCTTCAAGACCTTCAGATTGGTTACTCGAGCTTTCCAAACTGAATTCAATAACACCTCCAAAAGCTTATTTGATTCTTAGAACAGTTTATGAAATTAGGGGTTTTCTCTGAAAATTATAAAATTAACTATCTGCAAATGATTTTGATACGAAATAAAATACAGAAAAAGGCTATTTATAATTATGGAAAATTAGTATCACGTTGGATCATTCCGGATATAAAACGATACGTTTATTTATAAAAACTGATCCAAACGATATCGGTTTTCAGGATAATTATCCAAATCAGTACAATTTGTACTGCGGTCTTGGTCTCAGCGCCTGGTTACACGTACTACGAGCTGATAATTGGGATAGTTTAATAAAAAGCTCCCTTTATCGAAAATACGGGTTTTGTTGATTTACCGAAACGAATATTGTATCGAAAATGTTTCGCCGGGACCCGCGCAGAACAAACCGTACGCCGAATCAAAAAAGTCGAAACATGGAATATGCTCGGAATATTACAATTAGGTTAGGAAGGAGTTCTCGGAAGAGTTTCGGGTTCCAAAAACGTAACAACGGATGACGTCGGTTGGTCCCCGTTTTTATAAAATAGATTTTAAATACTCGGAAAAAGATTTTATAAATTTCATATGATCCTTATAAATCCATAAATCAACATAAAAATAATTTGTAAGATATGACAATTATCTATATTTTATTTTGGACATATAAAAATTAAAATACTCAATTAATATTATTTTTAAATATCCAAACACAGATAACACTTAACAATTAATTCACATAATGGATACTGAACACATATATTAATCATTTATTAACAACATAATTACACGATATATCCCGGATATTACATCCTTCCCCCCTTAAAAGGATTCTGTCCTCAGAATCTCCTAAGAAAACAAATGTGGATACTTTTCTCTCATATCACTTTCTAACTCCCAGGTTGACTCTTCAACCTTTGGGTTTCTCCACAATACCCTTACTAGCTTTACCACTTTATTCCTCAATACTTTCTCTCTTTCCTCTAGAATTTCTATCGGACTCTCTATATATGACAAATCTGCATGAAGATCTATTGGCTCATATTCTATTACATGCCTGGAGTCTGGATTATATTTCTTGAGCATCGATACGTGAAAAACATTGTGAATGTGCTCCATGTGCGGTGGTAACGCCAACTCGTAAGCTAGTTTGCCAACGCGCTTTAGGATCTCAAAAGGTCCGACATATCTTGGGCTTAGCTTCCCTTTCTTTCCAAACCTCGTTAGTCCTTTCCATGGTGATACTTTCAGTAATACCAAGCTTCCTTCTTCAAATTCCATGTCTTTCCTTGACTGGTCTGCATATTTCCTCTGACGATCTTGTGTGGCTATTAATCTCTTCTGGATAATTTCAACAACTTCCTTTTTCTGCTGCACCAATTCAGGTCCAAGTATTTTGCGTTCTCCTACTTCGTCCCAATATACTGGAGATCTACATTTGCGTCCATAAAGGGCTTCATATGGTGGCATCCCAATACTTGCGTGATAACTGTTGTTATAAGCAAACTCTACCAGAGGTAAATGCTCGTCCCAACTTCCTTTGAAATCAATAGCACAAAGACGTAACATATCCTCGATTATCTGGATCGTTCTTTCATTTTGGCCGTCCGTCTGGGGATGATAGGCCGTACTCATATTCAATCTCGTTCCCAAACATTCTTGAAAACTCTTCCAAAATCTTGAATTAAACCTTGGATCTCGATCATATACAATAGATACTGAAACTCCATGACGAACTACAATTTCCTTCCGGTACATATGGACTAACTTGTCGAGCGAAAATCTTTCATTTATAGGTAGAAAATGAGCTGACTTGGTAAGTCTATCCACTATAACCCAAATGACATTATGATTAGCCCTTGTCCTTGGTAATACAACTATGAAATCCATGGTAATATGTTCCCACTTCCACTCTGGAATCTCCAATGGCTGTAACAATCCACTTGGTCTCTGATGCTCTGCTTTAACTCTCTGACAGGTATAACATTTGCTAACCCATTCCGCAATTTCCCTCTTCATATCTGGCCACCAATAATTCTCCTTTAAATCCCTGTACATTTTGGTACTCCCTGGATGGATGGAATATCTTGAACTATGTGCCTCTTGTAAAATTTCATTCTTTAACTTCGTCACCGGTGGAATCCAAATTCTAGATGAAAACCTCAGAATACCTTGATCATCCTTTTGCGTGCATAATTCTTCACCTACCAAACGATTTATATCTTGATCCATTACATCTTCCTGACATTTCTTTATTTTCTCGAATAACTCCGGTTGGAAAGTCATACTGTACACTTTCGCTTCCTCAGGCTTGCAAATTCTAATCTCCAATTCTAATTTCTGAAATTCCTTATATATCTCTTCAGGTACTGATAACTCATTTAACCTTTCCTTCCGACTTAACGCATCTGCTACAACGTTCGCTTTACCGGGATGATAATTAATCGAGCAGTCGTAATCCTTGATCAATTCCAACCATCTTCTTTGCCTCATATTAAGTTCCTTCTGTGTGAATATGTACTTTAAACTTTTGTGATCCGTGAAAATCTCGCACTTTTCTCCATGCAGATAATGTCTCCAAATCTTCAAAGCGAAAACTATGGCTGCTAGCTCCAAATCATGAGTAGGATACTTTTGTTCGTGTGGTTTCAATTGCCTTGACGCATACGCAATCACCTTTTCGTGCTGTATTAAAACACATCCTAGTCCTTTATGAGAAGCATCGCTATAAATTACGAAATTCCCTTGATCGTCTGGAAGTGACAAAACAGGTGCTGTGATTAATCTTTGCTTCAATTCCTGAAAACTTCCTTTGCACTTGTCGTTCCATATAAACTTTTCATTCTTTCGTGTAAGCTTTGTCAATGGTGTTGCAATCCTTGAGAAATTCTGGACGAATCGATGATAATATCCCGCCAATCCCAAGAAACTTCTTACCTCGGTGGGTGTTCTCGGTCTCTCCCAATTCATAATTGCCTCGATCTTCGCTGGATACACTTTGATCCCTTCGTTACTGACTATGTGTCCTAAGAACTGAACCTCCTGTAACCAAAACTCACACTTCGAGAATTTAGCATATAACTTCTTTTTCTTTAAAATCTCCAAAGCTGTTCTTAAATGTTTCGCATGATCCTCTTTCGTCTTTGAATAAATTAAAATGTCGTCTATAAACACAATAACGAACTTGTCCAAATACTCCTTAAAAATTCTGTTCATTAAATCCATAAACGCTGTCGGGGCATTAGTCAATCCAAAAGACATTACTAGAAATTCATAATGTCCATACCTCATTCTGAAAGCTGTCTTTGGTATATCTTCTGGCTTGATCTTTAGTTGATGATATCCCGATCTTAAATAAATTTTGGAGAAGTACTTGGCTCATTTCAATTGGTCAAACAGATCATCAATTCTGGGTAACGGATATTTATTCTTGATTGTAAGCTTGTTGAGCTCCCTATAGTCGATACACAGTCTCATGCTTCCATCTTTGTTCTTGACAAATAATACCGGGGCTCCCCACGGGGATACGCTGGGTCTGATTACTCCTTTCTCTAACAGCTCTTGCAATTGCTTCGCTAGCTCTTTCATCTCAACAGGCGCCATTCTGTACGGGGCCTTAGATACTGGTTCTGTTCCAGGTGCTAAGTCGATCGCAAATTCAATTTCTCTATTTGGAGGAAGTCCTGGTAACTCGTCGGAAAATACGTCTGGAAATTCATTCACAACTGGAATATCTTCAAGTTTTGTTGGTTCTTGACTTCTGTCAATCACATATGCCAGGAAATGCTCGCATCCCTATCGTAGTAACTTCTTGGCTTGAATCATCGTTAAGAACTTCTTTACTTGTTTCTGACCCTTGAACGTTACTATTCTTTCATCTGGCATCTTCACCATTACCTTCTTATTTCGACAATCTATCTGGGTATCGTGCTTAGATAACCAATCCATCCCTAATATAACGTCAAACTCCCCTAACTTAAATGGTATCAAATCTACACATAATTTACTACCAGAATTCTCAATCTCACAATTCCCACAAACTTGATTAACAGATACACGTTCTTGATTTGCCAATTCCACAGTCATTATTTCATTTAAATACTCAACTGGACAATTTAACTTACTAACAAAATTTTGTGAAACAAACGATCGAGTTGCTGCAGAATCTATTAACACTTTGGCACATAAAGAATTCACATTAAGCGTACCTGCCACGACATCCGTATCCTGGATAGCATCCTTCACAGACATGTCAAAAACTCTAGCCCTTAGAGTCTCATTCACTGTTGGGGTAGATCCCATAATCCTCAATGCATTACTGACTAGGGCGGGTGTCTTGCAATCCCTGGCCATATGTCCTGGCTTCCCACATTTAAAGCACGTAAATCCAATGGTTGGAACCTTTACTGATGGGTTCCGGATAGGCTGATCCTTATTTGCTGGCTCTCTTGCTGGCTGATTTCGGCACTCCCTCGAATAGTGCCCTTTCTGGTTGCATTTGAAACATACCACATTCAACTTATTATAAACTCCCCCATGCTTCTTCCCACATACTTGACAATCTGGAAAAGTTAATATCAACTGATTCGGCTGATTCGCATTAACTGGATGGTTGCCCTGGCCTCCGTGGCTTGCATTTTGTCTCTTAAAATTAAAATTTCTCCCTGGCTGAAACTTGCCTTTCTTAAAATTTGGAAACTTCCCTGGTTGTGACTGACCTTCATTTCCTTCAAATTTCATTTTCTTGCTTTCCTTCTCCTTCTGTGACATCTCACTCTCTATCTCCGCGATCATAGCCTTCTGTACTACTCCTGCATAGGTATCCAATTCAAAAATGGCTACCTTCCCTCTGATCCATGGTTTCAAACCCTGCTGGAATATTTTAGCCTTCTTCCTATCAGTATCCACATACAACGGCACATACCTTGAAAATTCCTCAAACTTACTTTCATAACCTGCCACCGACATGTTCCCTTACTTTAATTCTAAAAACTTCAGCTCCATTTGATCCTGAACAAACTGGGGAAAATACTTTTCTAAAAAAATTCCTTAAACTTCTCCCAAGTAATAACATCTGTACCTTCCAATGTCTTCACCATTTCCCACCAATAGGTGGCCTCATTCTTCAGATAGTAACTTGCAAACTCAACATTCCGCTCCTCTTTCACTTTTACTAAGGCAAATGCCTTTTCTATTTCTTTTAACCAAACATTTGCTTCAATCGGCTCTAAGGAACCCTTGAATTCTGGTGGGTTTACTGCCTGAAAAGTTTTAAAAGTTACCTGGGGATTGGTCTGTCTTTGTTGTTGTTGTGCCAGGTGAACTATTTGTTGGGCCAAGATTTGAAGAATCTGGGCTATTGTTGGGTCCATGGGTCCTGAGTTCACATTTGGATTTGTATCATCTTGATTGTTATTGTTGTTGTTGTTGGTTTCTTCATTCTGAGTGTTGGTACGGGTATTTCTTCTAGGAGGCATTTTTCTGTAAAGAATCAAACAACTTATTTAGATTTTGAATCAATCTTTTGCATAAAAGAACAGTTTTATAAAACAGAAATATCTCTTTTTGAAAACAGTTGTAACTAAGTAAATTGCATGCTTCTTTACAGAATATAAACAATTATGGAAAACAGGGTACATGGTATCGCAGGGTATAGCTGGTGCAATAAATAAGGTAAAGTAAAACAGGTGCAATAAAGTAAATGACAGTAATAGAAAGGAAAAGGTACTGATATATATAGATCAAAAGTTTTAGGTAGTACAAGCGTAAGGACGCTTCAGAAGTAAAAGCAAAAGGGTACAACAACCTACTCACTAGTCAGCATAGCTAGTCTATAAATACAACTCAAAAGTCTACTGATACACACTACACACTACTGTACATACTATACAACCATCACAATACTGCTTAGCATCTCCATCTCTGAATCTCTGACTCAGCTCCAAGGAAACTCTGGTCCTGCCAGCCTCTCAAAGTCCTCCATCACCTCAGTAGCCCAGCCCATCAGTGCATCAGGGCCTCTGCCAGGTAGTGTAGCTCTATGTAGCCTAGACTCAAGAACCCTCTGTGTCACATGAATCTCCTCTCAAAGCTCCCTCACACCACGATCAACATCTGTAGTCCTGATGATATGTTGTAGCTCTCTGATCTGGGCCAGTAAGGAATCACGCTCTAATAGAAGAGCCTCATACCGGTAGTAAGGAACTGGGGGCAATGTAGACTGGAATGGGGCACTCGCAACTGAATGCCCAGTGGAATCTGAATCAGCTGGTGGGGGTCCTCTGATAGGTGGCCTCATGCCTGGAGGTGGAATAGTCTGCAGTGGTACGGGCTGCAACACAGGTGGAGGTAGTATAGCCAACATTGGTGGAACAACAGGACATGGATCTGAAGACGGCACTCCAACTGAAGGCTCTGAGTGATCAGCTGATACGGGGATAAAAGAGTCGGCCATCGCTGCTATCTGAAATCATATTGCAATATAAGAATTTCGAACCACGACGCGAATTACACTAACGCCTATTATACTGAAGCACTCAACCTCTCGACGTTCTATCTTTCTATTCCTTACTTCTAATCCTAACACTCTACCCATTCCCGTCAACCTAGGCTTGTGTTAGTGACTCATAACCTGTAGCTCTGATACCAAACCTGTGGCGCCTTCCAAACCCGGGTCAGAAGTTTGGGGTCCACACACACACCTTATTTATAACCAGCTTATAACAATAATAAAGATAATAATAATATGCAGTGACCCTACTTACCAACCACCACGGACCGCAACAGGTTAAAGTATGCACACAAGCCAAACACACTATTATATTACAAACGTTCAAATCCCAACTATTCCAAACTCAAAACTGAGTATTAAACATTATTACAAACTTTTACAAACTTAAATTATCCCAAAAGAAGCCTACTAGCTCAGCTCAATCAACCTGAACCCCTAGCTCTCGCGCTGGACTGGGGATCCTCGCTACCAACCGGTTCCTTCTTAACTGGAAAAGAACAGAAACAATATCGCATAAATGAGCTAACTAGCTCAGCAAGTCACAATGACAAAACTGAGAATAATGATCATCAGGTGAACATGGTTATGATATGAAGTGAACAATGGATTATGATTTAGAATTGGATATTATATTTTCTGTTTAAAAACCAAGGTTAGGTTGCTGATCAGTCACGCACTAACCCCGAGCAAAGCACACAGCACTGCTCTAACTACTGGATCCAAGGCACACATTAGCCTAACTTGACCATTATATGGTCTGACCACGAATCTGGTCCACAATTTATAAAAATAATCCAATTCTACCATAATAATAGCATAAGCAGTAATAAAAAATAAACAGGATCATTGATAACATTAGACGTTCAATAATGAAAATGGTTTCAATCTGCATAAAGATCAATATAACATTTCCAAAGATTGCCTGTTAGGTAGTAAAAGAATTGGATAACAAAAGAATCAGTGTTTCAGGGATTCAAAAACTTGGTCTTTCAGAGCATAAGATACAATGGGTTGAATGTGTAAGCAATCAGGTTCAGTGTTTAATATTTAGTTTGTATGTATTTGTGGAGTAGTATCTTATATTTGAGGTTCGTGTTTGGGTATACAACAATCAATGGTCTAGAAAGAATCAGGTTACGGCTCAAGATCAATAACTGGAATCAAGGTTTAGGGTTCAGTGCTTCAAAGCACTTGCAATATAAAACATGAATATCAATCACGACAATATCTCGAGAAAGTTCAAAACACTTGCCTGGTATTAGCTTACTACACTGCACTCGTTTCCAATCTCAACCGTCTTACTCCTCAACTACCTGTTTCCCTTTCCTACGCCTTGCCTCTTCTGCTCACATATCATAAGCATCTATCAATATTTAACTCATAGGATTCTATTCAACACATACTTCTATCTACCCTTCGTTTCACCCAAATCCGATTATCGGATTGAAAGTTACGTAATAAACCAGTAAACATCGAATATACAGACCGACAGTCAACAAACAAGTCACATATAATATATAACACATCACATAATCAATTATATATCATTTATAAATAAGTCTCGGGTCATAAACAGGCTTTCAGGTATTTAAAATGATTTCTAAAACATTTTTCGGAATTAAAACGGGTCGTTGGATCAATTTCGGAATAATAAACAGGGTTCGGTTGGCCAATTTTGGCTCCGAAATAATTTTATAATAATTATCGAGCCTTGGAAATAATTTAGAATAATATTTTAAAGCTTGAAACTATTTTTCGGAATTTTTAAATCATTTTTAAATAATTAAATCTAATTAAATAATTAATTAAAATCAATTAATAATTAATTAAATCAATTAATTTTCGAATTAATTGACCAATTAATCAATTAAAAATTAACTGAAATTAATTAACTAATTAATTCAGATTTATTTTTAAATTAAAAATAATTTTCGGAATTAAAATAATAATTTTTGGAATTTTCAGAAATTAAAATCGAATTTTTATAATAAAAATAAATAGAAAATATGATTTTTAAATATTTTTAAAACAGGAATCCAACTTTTACAAACTCTGGAAAGTTCAGGGACTGAACTTCATGGTTTTCAAAAATTGGGGTACTAAACTGCAATTTTCCAGTCGGGTTCGCCGGAGAACTCAACTCCGGCATCCTCCCACCACCACAAACTCCAGATTTAATCTACAATTCACCAGGAATCTAACCATACCATCAAATCAACCTAACAATCCCTGAGTTGGCCGGAATTTGGCCGAGAAGTTCGCCGGTTTTCGGCGAGCTCGACGTAAACTTCAAAACATAACTCCCTTCTCTACAGACCTCGTTGATTCATGAAACTTGTACGACTGGATTGCAAATTTCACAGAGAACACAACCCACTATACCACAACATTAATCCATTCCAAAATAAGAAACCCCCAAATTTCAATTAAGAACATTCATACGGGTTATAAACCCTAATTTTAGAATTCAAAAATCAAACTCAAATTTGAACATGTTATTGAACTCCAAATCAGACGTATAATATATCAAAATCATCAGGAAAACAAGCTTTACAGCATGCAATCATCAAATCATACAAACAATCATCCGAGCAAAAATTCATATTTTTAATAAAATTATTTCGAAAATAAATAAAACTATAGAAAAATAACCTTGATTTCTGCAGGTGTATGGATTACAGAATCTGGTAGAGCTCTTCAAGACCTTCAGATTGGTTACTCGAGCTTTCCAAACTGAATTCAATAACACCTCCAAAAGCTTGTTTGATTCGTAGAACAGTTTATGAAATTAGGGTTTTTCTCTGAAAATTATAAAATTAACTATCTGCAAATGATTTTGATACGAAATAAAATACGGAAAAAGGCTATTTATAATTACGAAAAATTAGTATCCCGTTGGATCATTCCGGATATAAAACGGTACATTTATTTATAAAAACTGATCCAAACGGTATCGGTTTTCGGGATAATTATTCAAATCAGTACAATTTGTACTGCGATCTTGATCTCAGCGCCTGGTTACACGTACTACGAGGTGATAATTGGGATAGTTTAATAAAAAGCTCCCGTTTATCAAAAATACGGGTTTTATTGATTTACCGAAATAAATATTATATCGAAAATGTTGCGTCGGGACCCGCGCAGAACAAACCGTACGCCGGATCGAAAAAGTCGAAACATGGAATATGCTCGGAATATTACAATTAGGTTAGGAAGGAGTTCTCGGAAGAGTTTCGGGTTCCAAAAACATAACAACGGATGACGTCGGTTGGTTCCCGTTTTAATAAAATAGATTTTAAATACTCGGAAAAAGATTTTATAAATTTCATATGATCCTTATAAATCCATAAATCAACATAAAAGTAATTTGGAAGATATGACAATTATCTATATTTTATTTTGGACATATAAAAATTAAAATACTCAATTAATATTATTTTTAAATATCAAAACACATATAACACTTAACAATTAATTCACATAATGGATACTGAACACATAAATTAATCATTTATTAACAACATAATTACACGATATATCCCGGATATTACATTCTTCATGAAAAGTCCAATAAAGAACGACATGATGATGAAACTTCCAGAATTCATGCAGAAGTCTCTCCGATCAAGGACTTCTGTAGGCAATTTGATCCTAAAAGATTCAGTCAGACAGCTGATTTTCAAGAAGAGCATGCACAGGAGTCCAACATCGCAATTTTGGAGAAGAGTACACAAGAACCTGGATATCAAAGTCATCCAGAAACTCCTGATTCTTCAGCCACACAAGAACCATTGCATCAAAGTTGCAATGAAGGCTTCACTCTTGCTATAGTGACTCTGGTAATAGATGCTGAAGGCAGAATTCATCCATCACCACCAGCTACTGATATTGTATCAGTACCTCCACTGAATATCTGCAAAGAAGCTGAATCTTCAGATTCACAAGGTATAAATATTGATTTCACTTTATCGGCATTTCTTTAAAATACTGATTTTGACTTATCAGCATTTATTTTTCAAGTTATAAATCTTGTTGGTATGGTTATATCTAGACCTTAATTAAGGACTACCTCTAGTTGTATTACCACATATCACCTTTCTTTAGCCACCTCTGATTTATGTAGGATTGCTTATTTATCTGAGCCTTTTCTATGAGTTATGTGAAAAGATTTAGAGAAAAACAGAATTTAAGAGAGGTAGGATTCTTCCTGGCAAAAGGAGAGGTAGATGAGAGTCAGGATTTAGTAATCCTTGTAAGAAACTCTAACTATTAAAAGTTATGAGCTGTGTGGTGTGAGGAGTAGTGAGACTACTTTAAAAGAACATAGAGATTAAGAGTTACTTGTTACATTTTACAGGTGCACAGAGTACTAAAAAAATAGCTGATGATCAACAGTTTGTAGTCCCTCAGATAAACTCTACTACACCAAGTGTTGATAATCTCCCAGTAGGTCCAAGTACTGATACTTTCCTGCAGTTCAATCACTTTAGTATTCAATCACTTTCTATACTCCCTGTTGTTGATGAAGATGTAGTAGCACAACTGTCCATTCATAAAGATCTATTTACTATAGGATCACCACAGCACTCCACAGGCACTGAGCGTCTGGAGGTAAATCGTGAAGCTCCAACTCCCCCGTCTACAATTCTTGAAGATGTGGAGTTCAATGATGATGGTATGGAAGTTTCTGAGGCAGCTGGATTACATACAGCTCTAATTTATGATTCCATCTTAAATGCTGAAGCTGGAGATGAAGTTCAGCAGATAGTTCAAGATCCAGTTGTTGATGAAGGATTTGCCTGTGAGATAAAATCTAATGATGGTGAAGAAGCTGATACTTCAAATTCTATTATAGATCCCGGGGATGATCTATTCTTCCCTGAAGATATGCCTAAACATGTGAGGAAATAAAAGCTGAAAGAGTTAGATGCTAAGAAGAACCGAGATTTTTTTGATGATGTCTGGAACAAGGAATGGAAGGATATTGACTATCCTATTTCAAAGGCTTATGTTGTCAATCATCTGGATACAGCTGAGAAGACCATTCAGAATCCTGATATCACTACTAAAAATAGTAGATACGATATCGGTGCTTAGACATCGGCAAATAATGCACCCGATGTTAAAAGCCTCTTTAAAATCGGTTTAGAAATAAGTGATGTTGAATACGAATGCTGACATCGGTTCCATTTATTAGCCGTTGTCTATGTTCAGAAATTAAAAAGGCCAAATATATGCTTTTAACTTTGACATCGGCTGATTTTGTTAACCGTTGTCTATGGCCATTTTTAAAAAATAAAAATTTACTTGTCTCTTCCCCCCTCCCCGATTTCAGTACACTTCCCCCCATTTAATTTTAATAAGAATTATTGACTTTATCCTTATTCCCCCCTTTTTCAAAATATCCCTCGCCTCATCTCTCCCACGACCTTCATCTCTCTCGTCTCTCTCGTCTCTCTCACCTCTCATCTCTCTCTCATCTCTCCCCTCTTTCTCTCTTATCCTAAAACTCTCATTCATCTCTCATCTTCTCACCATCTCTTTCTCTCTTTTTGCCTAAACCCTAATTTCAGCCCCAATTCAAATTCAAGCTTTGGAGCTTCAAATTAAGCTTCAAATTAAGTAAGATATACTTTAGTAGACGCTTTGGAGCATCTGGAGGTTCGAACGCTTTGGAACATTGAGGTTTGGAACATTGAGGTTTTGGAGCATCTCGAGTTTTGGAACATTGAAGAGCATCTGGAGGTATATTCTTCTTATGGTTTATCTCCCTCTTTTTTACAATTGATCATTTTTATATTCTTTGTGCATGTATATAAGAAACGTTTTTTGGGGGGTTTTATGTTTTGGTTTTTGGGGGTTTATTTTGTTCTTGTTTGTTTCTTTTAAGGGTCTCTTTTTGGGGGTTTATTTTGTTCTTGTTTGTTTCTTTTTGGGGGTTTCTTTTTACCTTTTTGCTATATTTTATCATAATATGTTTTTAATTATGGATATACAAGTATGGGTTTGCGATAAGTAGTGGGTTGTTCATACATACTAGTGTGTTTTGGGGGTTTCTTTTGCTTCTGCTGCCTTTGACAAAACTTAGAACAGAGTAAGTGCATTTGAACCTAAAGTAAGTGCATCTAAGTTCAGATAGTTGCCTCACTTGGCTACGATACATACTGTAGATTTATAACACCAATGACATTTTCATGACAATTGCTTGACAGCCCTTAATGAATATCTTAATATTGTATTTGTATAAAAATAGAACGGGACAGATACGTAGAGTTCAGACGTAAGAATTTGGATTTTGAACTTGAGCTATAGAGCATATTTTGGAATTATATGTTTTTAATTATGTGATATTCTCAAATCATTGTATGATCTATGATGTGTATATCTATTTGATAGTTTCGGAGCACTGTTTGATGAGTAATGAATATCTCGCTTTGTTTGGTGTTATTTTGGTGACTCGAACCCAGAGCTAGCTAGTTCTCCCCGAAATGCCTTGAGGCGCAGTAGTTGACTGGACAAATGGCTTGTGATTAACTTTTTGGGCTGCTCACATTTTTTATCTTTGTGATATCTCAGCTTAAATATATTGGTTTAATTTAGTCTAGTTTATAAATTTAGTCAGTTTGTAATTAATTGGGTATATGAATTAGTACTATAAATTATAAGGATATCAAGGTATTTATTACCTTTCTAAGTGTATAGAATTAATCCCTACAGTAATCAACATACATTTGATATACCTTTTATTCAATAATTCTAATTATAAATAGGTATGTGTTAGATGTTTAATATTTATAGTGGCTATCAGGTAGGGGAATTTGATGGATAAGATATGGATTTTGCAAGATAGGGATTCTTTAGCATTTGAAGTGGGGGTGGAAAAGTTTTTGATATATACTGAAGAAAATTATGAAGAACGTAACAAAATTCCTTGCCCTTGTGGACGATGCGCCAATTTAAAAAAATTCTCTGTAAAAATATTTAGGCGCCATATCTATAACAATGGCTTTTGTCTAGGTTATGTGCATTGGGTTTGGCACGGGGAGACTGCTTCTACGGGTCCTAAATCTTCAATGCTAGTTGTCCACCTGAAGAGTATGCTCCAGACCCAGATCCCGAGCAAGCTTCTGATGAAGCGTCAGAGCAAGATCAGGAGCATGTCGCTGCTTCAGAAACTGTTGATGTTTGTGAAGCGACATATAACTCTGGTCAATATGATAATGATTCGTATCTGTTTAGGAGGTTCGTAGCCGATGTTTAGCAACCTCTATATGAGGGTAGTGATTGTACTAAGTTAGAGTCGATATTGAAGTTGCATAATTGGAAATCAAGGATTGGTATTACCGATAGTGCCTTCACTGATCTCCTTTCTTCTGTTGGGTATCTACTTCCCAAAGATAATGTGTTACCTAGTAATGCATATGAAGCAAAAAAAACCCTCTCCAAATTAGGTCTTGAGTACATAAAGTTCCATTCATGTTCGAATGGCTGTGTACCTTACATGGGTGTACATGCTGATGCAACCAAGTGTCCTAAGTGTCGACTTTCTCGGTGGATAGCTCGTGAAAGGAATCTGGGTATTATTTATAGAAGAATTGTTAAGTTGAGGACCGTACTTGGATTGAACGTTTATTTGTTAAAGTACGAGAAGAGGTGCGCGGGGTATACAGCTAAACAGCTCAGGGGACTAGCGAAGCTCAAAGTTTAATTGTTAAATTAAATTAATTATTTAATGGACTTTAATATAATTTATTTACTAAACTTAAAATGATTTATCTTATAAAATTTAAATAAGTTTATTTTATAAATCTAAATTAGTTTATTTATATAAGTTATATTTAAGTTTATTTTATAAATTAATTTAATTACAATTTAAACTTACAAAGAAAAAGAAAAAGAAAAAAAAGAGAAAAAAGAGAAAAAGAAAAACAAACAAAATAAAAGAAAAACAAAATAAAAGGAAAAAGAAAAAAAAAGAATTAAACAAAGAATTCAAAAATGTGTACATGAGTTTTGGTTTACAAATCTTAAGTTCATGTACATGTACTTTACATGTAGTAAAGCACATGTCGCCACAAAGATCTATCCCCCCCGTCGCCACACAAATCAATTACTCCCTCATGTGCTTCTTGTCGCCAAATAAATGTACCTCCCTTGTCGCCACAGAAAAAGAATTGTACCTGATCGCCAAAGAATTCTCAGCCACACATTTTATTGTATTAAGTCTACACTTTGCAGTAGATCTGAATCAGTTCTGTTTATCTTCTTCTCCAAAAAAAAGAGCTGATAAAACAAGAAGCGAAGATTTATAGAAAAGCTCTGGCACCTTGAATATCCGTTTAACTTCTCACCGGAGTAACGTTATAATGCCCGATTTAACTCTTGTATATTTATAGGGGCATTATAATCGTTACCCGGTAATTAAATCCTAGTACAAACAAAAGCTAGATTATTGTATAGGATTTGATTTGTAAATCTTTGTAGTAGCTAGGAACTTTATTGTTCTTAGATTGTAGCCGGTTAATTTATTTACCGGAGTGTAGCAACACCCTCGACAATTTATATACGAATATATATTTCCCCGAATATCTTGTGTACCTTGTTTTTATCGTTCCAAACACTATTCCTCTCAAGAACACGGAACCACTAACCGAGCACTAAATATTTTATCCGCTAAAGATTCGAAAGAATTTTTAATTTAGTGATTATCATATTCAGCCCCCCCTTCTACGATAATTCGGGACCTAACATAGTTTTATATCAAAAGTTACCTATCTAACAATCACATATATAGACATCTATAATATAACCTCCAACGAGTGTATAATATTTGTAAAATTAAAGGTTTGGGTGTACTAGATATTATTCATTACATATTGATTTATGATAATTTGTTTGACAAGGTAGAAAATGTATCTTCCACTCAAAGTTGAGATAAATTTTAGATTGGGATTGCCATCAAAATAAATGTGTTTACATCTTTTTTTTAGTTTAGTTTTATATAAGCAAATATGCTTGTATTTATATTTCATTCTTATATAAATATTTTCATACCGAGAATTTATAATATTTTCTACTTTCTAACACATGTATCGTATCACTCAAATTCAATTGATAATGAATTTTAAATATTATTTTGTCATATTCCTAAAATTGCTAAGAATCTAATTGCATATAATATAATAACTGATTGAAACTTGGAAATGATATTGTGCATAGTACCCTATGTTACGGCACCATCTTTGAGCACAAATATGAGACAATAATAAGTTAGATAAAAATGATGTTTGTTAAAAAATATTTAATTCTTGAAAATTCCGTATAAAATTATAAAAATAGTTGAGTATAGTACAGATCTATCATAAAAATTTGTTATTGTATTTAAAAATACACTGATGCAATATATCTTTAAAAGTGTTGGGTTAAAAAAAGTTTGAGTGGTCGGTTTGGGCCTTTTTTGAAAATATTAGCAGCTCAATCCAGAGTGTAGGTATCGTATGTGTGTTAGGTAACTATTTTGATAACTTTTTAACCATGTCCTTCAATTTGTGACTCTTGATGAAAATGAAAAGAATTAGTTGTGTGAATCCAAATTAGAAATTATTATGAATTATAATGTATCAGTAATCCAAAATCTAAAATTTATATTTAATTCATGATTCGTATCTATGGATTCTGGTATCACATATGTTATAACACTGTTTTTCTGCACAACATAATAATTTCTTTATAGATGATACAATATTTTTCTACGTATCATAGTGTTTCCGTTTTATAAATGCTTAGTTGTCAATATTTTCCTTTGAAAGAGGTTGAAATGAAGACATGAATATTTCCTAGAAAGCACCTGAACTAGTTGATCCACTTAAGGAATATAATAACCTGGCAGTAGTGTCAGCGAAGGTAGAATCCCTCTTCTTCAACAATTCCGGTTGCAGTGAATGCGTTTGAATTGTTTGAATTTTCATGTTAAACACTACTGACATATGTATCTTATTGTAAATTTATGTCCTCGACTAATGAATAAAGTATGAATGTATGTGCAACGACCGAGAAATTACGCTTGTATTATATCATAATAAAGATAAATCATGTGTATTATTATGTGATTAAAGGTGTTGAGTCGTTAAACCCTAAATGTTATGTGCTACGTGTTGTCTGTTTTGATCCGAACATGTTTTGGATATTTATTGAGTGTTTTATCGTAAGTTATATGTTTTATATCAAAACCCGTACAACTCAAACAGTGTTTTTAAAGCCCGTATTTCAAACAAAATCAATGGGCCTATTTTGTGGCGCCCTCCAAACCCGGGTCAGAAGTTTGGGGTCCACAACACAAACACAATATATGAACCTGTATAAGAAATATTATTGATAATGACCCTGCTTCACAAAACCATGGATCGCAATAGGTTAAAGTATGAAAACAAGCCACAATCTTAACATTTATTACAACGTACCAAATCCCAACTAATTTAACTTACAATTGAAAATAAAATCATTCTTAAAATCTGATTATCTCTATACCGCATGAAGCTTCTGCTAGCTCGATTCAAATCAACTGGAACCTTAGCACGCACTTTGGACTGAGGAACTTCACTATCATCCATATTCTTTTCAACTGTAAAATATATAAAAAGATTCGCAAGAGTGAGCTAACTAGCTCAGCAAGTCATGATAACGATAATTGAGGTTAAACAATTATCAAATGAGATGTTTCAAAGGAATCAAGTTTCTTTTTAACTAATCATTAGAATTGGATATTCATTTGAAGTTTTAAAACCAAGGTTAGGCTGCTGATCAGTCACGCACTAACCCCGAGCAAAGCACACAACACTGCTCTAATTACTGGATCCAAGGCACACATTGGCCTAACTTGACCATTGGTATGGTCTGACCACGAATCTGGTCCACATATATAAAAACTATCCAATCCTAAAGCAGTTCAATATGATAAACAATATAATTTGATAACACCGTATCATAATCAATGACGATTAAACATTTGAATAAAATGTAAGGAAACTCATGGATATCACAAGGGTATATCAGGGTATGTAAAAGAAACGACTTTCAATCTGTAAAAGAATCAGGTATTAGACAAATAATGATTTTTCGAGGTATAGTTCTTTGATGTTATAAAGAATGGCTGGAGTATAAAAGTTTCTGTGTTTTCAAACAATTTTCTTCCAGTGTTTGGTGTTTGGTAATTATATCTTTGAAGAGTAGTATTATATTTGTATGGTTTGGTGTCTGAGGATCAACAAAGGACGGTTTGCAAAGAATAAGGCTTACGGCTCATGATCAAGAAAAATCAGGGTTCAAGGGTAAATAGTGTAAAGCACTTGTAATATAAACAAGAGTTATTTTGAATAAGAGCGACATATTATGAAACAGTTCAAAAATAACCGCGATAAATCTTGAAGAAAAGTTCGGAAGTACTTGCCTTATAAGGCTTTACAACTATTACTGATCAACTCTGAGCCGACTCTGCTGCTCAGGCTCTAACGTCCAACCACTAGATCCCATTGGATTCAACTTCGACACTTAGGTCTTTCTGTAGAAACTCTACTGAACTCGTCAATTGACCACTAGGTTATCTTTAGTCCATCATCCACTTTCAAGTTCTCGATCATAACCTACAAGGTCGAAATGCCCAAAGTTAGACGTCTAGTTATGCTTGACATATCCTCGATACTAATTCTTACCCAACGATATTTAAATCCGACTCGTAATACATAAAGTATTGCAATACAGGCAACAGTTAGGGTTAACGTTCTAAAAAATCGATTCGGTGTTTGTTTTCAGAAAGTACGTATACTTGTTATCGTATGAAATTAGGGTTATTAGTTTTTGCAAACGTTCCACTATAATGTACAATTCAGGTTTTATATAAAATTTACGTTTATGTATATACTTATACTCGCTCGATGTCCCAATAATCCCCGGGTACATTCCCGTATTTTTGTAGTTCGATTTCCCGAAAATTGGGCAGCGTTCCCTTTGTTTATCAGACTACCCGTCGAAACATCATCAACGTCAATAACCACAAATCACAACCCAGTCACCACAACCAATATTCATAGATTCCCAAGCACCAATTTAATACTATTATTAATTATCATTCACACTTTTCATTTAATTCACATTTTATTTTCATTTACTAATTTAGGACTCAGAATATGATCATCACGGTCCACCGTTGACTTACCGAAGTTCATCGTCAACGGCGGTAAAATTTACGGGTACCCGATTAATTTTGGGTTTCCAACGTAAATTCCACTGATTATTTTAAAATCACTCCACACGAATAATTAATTTTAATATCACGAATAACAATCATAATTTCCTGCAATTTAATAAAATAATAAGAATTAAATGCGAATTAACCGAACCAACACAACCAACAAAGCAACAGGAACACAACCACACGCACGCGCGGTGCGTGCAGCAGCATACCAACACAACCCGCCACAACACACCTCACCGGAAACGGAAAAAAAGAGGCGGGGACCGGAAAGATAAAAGGGCAGCACAGGAACAACAATTAATTACACACACGTATACATACATGTATATATATGCATACAATAACAGGAAGGAACCAAAGCAACCGAACAGCGGCCACTCACCGGAAAACAAACCGGAAAATGAACACGACGGTAAAACGGGGAACAGGGGAGGAGAGTGCAGAAGAGCAGCAAGGGAAAATCAAGAAGAAAAAGGGAATCGAGAGAGGAGAGATCAGAGAGATTAAGAGAGATTGAGAGATTAAATTATGAGTAAATAAAATCAAATCGATTTATTCAGGAAATACAGCCACGAGGCAATGAACATGATACATGTCAATTTTTTTTATAGAAATTTGACATGTGTCTTGATATATCAATATGTTCCAACAATTCGTGATTTATCGAACCAAGTTGCCCATAGAATAAATTTGGAAAATTATCAAAATAGCATTAAAATTTTCTAAAAATCCTGAAACTAATAAAATAAAATTTTTCATAATTTTTAAAGCATTTTTGAAACGCTATTCGTAACCGCGATTCACAATTAATGAACCGAGTTGCCCTTAAAACAATTTTAGAAAATCATGAGACTAGTCTTAAAATATTAGAAATATCCCGAAGTTTATAAAAACATAAATTTCGTAATTTTAAAATAATTTCTAAAATGCACTTTATGCCCGCTTTTATCAATTAAAGGAATCGACGTGCGGGTAAAATTAATTTCAAAAATTCCCAAAATAATTTTAAAATTCCCGGAATATTTACAACTTAAATAAATATGAGTTTTATAATTTTTGAAGAATTTTAGAATTAAATATGGATTTTACAAATAAAAGTGATCAGAAAATCATTTAAAAATAAATAAATAATAAAATATTGATTTCTCAATTTTATAAAATCCTAAAAATAATTATTATAATTATAAAACCATAAAAACAATTTTAGAGATACTTCAAATATTTATACAAATAAAGTTGCATTAAATCCACTTTAAAAGTGGAACAATTCAATGCAATTCCTTAATTAATCACGCGAACTACCCGGTACATCATAAACTGTACCTAGATAAAAAAAATCAAATAACACATACCAGTCAAACTAATACACATATTTTATGTAATAATTTCCATAATGATCACATATTTAAATAATTCAAAATACATGGGTCGTTATATCCTCCCCCCTTAAAAGGATTCTGTCCTCAGAATCTGATCTAGTTACACAAGTGAGGATATTTGTCAAGCATATCTGACTCCAGTTTCCAAGTAGACTCTTCTACTCGCGGATTTTGAACGTATTTACTATAGATATACACTCATTTCCAATGACTCGCCTTTAATGGTCAAGATTCTGGATTGATCACTCTATGCAAAGCAAACTTGGACAAGAGCCCCATTGACTCCTGATCAATCACTTAATTTAAATCAGATACTTACCGTTTTTATCTTTAATAGACCAAACACACTATACGTACATACTGCTGCGACGGTAACATCAACTCATGAACAACCTTATCTATATTTGTCAATACCTCGAATGGTTCACCAATTTTAGGACTTAACCTGTCTCTTCTACTTAGACTTATCTAGTCTTTTTCAAGATTAAACTTGTACTAACACTACAGGTCCTATTTCTATACTCATTTTCTCTCTCGATTCAGTTTCGCCTTCTTTCCTTGTCTACTCCAAACTGCTTCAATCAATATCACTACGCTTTTGGTGTGCTGAATTAACTTAGAATTTGACACCTTTCTTTCTTCCACTTTATCTCAATAAAACTAGGGACCTACACTTGCGTTCACATGAAGCTTGGTAAAGTGGCATTCCAAAGCTGACATTACTGATAAATGATCATTCCAGTGTTTCCTTACAACTCAATCTCTCAACATATCTTACATTTCCTAATCACTTCCGTACTTTGATTCTCCATTTAAGGATGATAAGCAATGCTCATTTCTAACTTGTTTTCCAAACATTTAAACATCTCTTACTCTTTTTCATCAGTTAAGGCTGAAAAGTAATCTCATATATTCACGTACCATCACCTTTAAGTATTTGAACTTCAGATCCTAGTCCTTCTAATTCGTTTATTAACTTCTCGGTGGTCTTAATTACTTCCAATACTTTCTGTCGGTATAGGGCATCTATTACCATACGGCTTTGCTTAGGTAGTTGTAAATGGATTAATTCAGGATCTTTTGTTAAGCTTGGTCAAAATTTCATTCTTGAAGACTCAACGTATAGTTGCTTTCCTTCTGATCTTTGGAGAAAAATCCTTGGGCATTCCACACAGACTCTCTTATCCCTTGAGTAGCTGAGGATGTTATTAATAAATACAGTTTGCTTATCCAAGTATTTCTTATACACCACGTTCCTTAATTTCTTATAACCACCTGATACACTCGTCATTTCACATAATATCACCAGAGCTTGCAATGCTCTTAACTCACCTTAATCGTGATCTCTGATATTTTCTTAGGTTGGATCTTAAGTTACTCCTAGCGATATAATATATTGCTTGAATTAGGTCTCGTAGGAAATTAATTCTTTATATGGGTCACTTATTCTTATTCGTTGTTTTGTTATGTTCCCACTTCATGATTCGCCTCTTGTAAAGTCACTTCCTGGATCTGCTTTATCCACTAGGCGTTCCAATACTTCGTTTTAACTCTTTGACCTGTCCAACACCTCCTGATCTATCTTGAAATTTCCTTCTTATACTTGGTTATCACTATTTTTCTTTAAATTTCCATATATCTTGGCGTCTTTTCAATAATTAAATACTTAATATTGTGAATTTTCATGTGGAATCTTATTTCTTAATTCTTCTATTTGTAGCATCCATGTGTTGAAAGAAACCTAGGAATATCATGATCATTCTCCTGGGCACATAAATTTCCTTTTATTAACCATTAACATCGTGATCCATTATCTTCTATTGACATCTTATCTTTCCCTTCATAATTTCGACTAAAAGGTCATACTATCCATCCTTGCTCCTTTTAGATTATGAACTTTAACTTCCAATTCCAACTGCAAAATTCCATAGATAATTCTTCTGGTACCGTTTCTATGTTTGTTCTCTCCTTCTTGCTTATCGTCTGCCTTTATATTTGCTTTTCCTCGTGAGTACATACTTCAAACTTTTATGGTCCGTATAGATCTTACACCTTTTTCCATACATATCATATTTCCCAATCTTTCAAAACAAATATTATTACTGTTAGTCCCAGTTATGATTAGGATACTTCTGCTCATAAGGTTTCGGTTGTCTGGGGCATATACAATAATTTTATTGTGCTGTATCAACACACATCCTACTTCCTTATGAGAAGCATCACTATAAACTACCAAACCTCCTTGGTACTTTCAAAATGATAAAGCAGGTGCTGTAACCATTCTCTCATTTAACTCTGCAAAACTTTCTTTATCCTTCTCCATTTCATATAAATCTCTTGCTTTTCTTGGTTAGCTTCGTCGAAGGTATTGCAACTTCCAAGGAATCTTGCATAAATTTTCAATAATAACCGGTCCATGGTAAAACTCCTTACTTTTATTGGTATATTTTGGCCTTTCTTTATTCATAGTAACTTTGATTTCTATTGGATCTCCTTTGGTCTCCTCCTTACTGATTACTTATGCTTTCTATTATTAAAACTTTCACCTTGTAGACTTTACATACAATTTCTTTCTTTCCGACTCCCTAGTTGTCATTAAATGCTTCGAATGGTCCTCTGTTGACTTTAAGTAATATAATTACAACTCATCCAGATATTCCTTAAAGATTATGTCCATAGGTTCAATCTCTAATTGGTAACACCTAAATCTTAAATCAATTTTTAGAAAATAATTTGCTTCTTCTGTTTGATCAACAAATCAGTAGTTCGAGGTAACATATACTTACTCTTGATAGTAAACTTGTTGAGCTGGCTTTAGTCGACGCATAATCTCATACTTCTATTTTCTTATTAACATTTAATACCGGTGCACCTTATGGGGTACACTAGGTCTAACCGCTTCTTCTTCTAGCATTTCTTGCATTTACTTTGCTAACTCCTTCACTTTAACTGGCGCCATTCTGTGCGGGGCCTTGGACACTGGCTTCATTTCAGGTGTTAAGTCAGTCACGAATTCAATTTCTATATCTAAAGGAAATGTTGATAACTCGTCCAAAAACATATCTTGAAACTCCTTAATTACTATAAAATCTTCAAACTTTGTTTGCTTCCGACTTTTATGTATTCCATAATCACCATAATGCTCATATCTTGATCACCGTAATCATCATTAACAAATTCGTTACCTTCTTTCATCTTCTGAACCTCTTTACCTTCTCATTTGGTATCCTTAGAATTATCTTTTCGTCACAACGGTCTGTCTGGACATCACGCTTTAGTAGTCAATCCATTCCTTAGAATGATATCAAATCCTCTTATCTTCCAGGATATCAATTCTTCATAACTTATTGCCAAAAACCTCCATTCCATCATTGGTACTTACTTATTTAACAACTACACGTTCTTGACTTGCTAATCCTTTTAACCATAATCTTATCAATTCAATAGGGTAATTCATCTCATCAACAAAACCTTGAGAGATAAACAATCAAGTTTCTCTCACATCTTTTAATACTTTAACACATAAGGCATTCCCCTAATCATCCATGTCATCACAGTTTCTCGTTCTTGGAGACGTATTCCTCATTGGAATAGATTCCCTTGACTCTTAGTGCATCTCTGACTGGCTAGTGATTTGCAATTTTCGTCATATGCCTATGTTTGCTTTCCATGCGTGAGAAGTAGATGGAACTTTGCCCGCTTGGTCCATAATTCGTTGATTTCTGTTTGAAAAATTCTTACAAAGAATGACAGTACAACGAAGTAACTAGAAGGATTCACAATTCAACAAAATTGAGAGTTGAAAAGAAAGAAGAAACAAGGATTTGAATATGAATGAAACAACCACATTGGTACTTAAGATGGCCAGTCTTTCATACCATATGGCATACAGCATATGATTAGGTGGCGTCCCACCCAACTCTTCGTCATTCTGACAAAGTGTCTCACCATAACACTGTTTGTCCCAATCAGAAAGCAAAAACTGAGGAAAACAATTAAATTTGAAAGGAATGCAATATCCTCCTTTTCGATATCATAGCAAGGAGTTTATTTAAGAAAAGAAGTTCTTACTTATTTAGGAAATCAAAAAGGGAATATAAGCTGTAATATTGAAGACAAGAATGATACCATTGGTCGCCATTCACATTTCATTTGTATTCATCTTTCGAGCTCATTCGATCATATCCCAATTGCGTCATATAACAACTTTAGAAAGTCCGCTAAAATGTCTTCGCAACCAAGCATTATAACGAATTCTTACTTGCTAAGTTTTGCGTCTTTAACCTCGCACTTAAACGTATAATACCTTAACAATTCGATTATAATGGCATTCCTACCTGATAACTTCGAGATTCCTCTTTTAATTTAGAATAACCACGTACCATTCGATATAACGATCCTTTTGTTAGTAATACTCTGCTTTTAGAGAGGTCTGGAAATTTTTCCAATCTTATTTGATCACGCTCCGGCTTCTGTTGAATCAATGAATTCTTCGAACTCTGATAGTCCTAGTAATTGAATGTATAGTTACTCCGTACGCTGATTATGTTGTAAATTTTATCAAACAATACTTGCACTTTATTGTTAGGAATAATCAACTTCTTCATAATCATAGGTTACTTCGTTCTTGAAATTAACAATACTAAGTTTGAAACGGCATCCTTCCAGGTAATCCAGGCTTTCCAACAAACAAGAAACTCAAGTAGTAACTTGACAAACAATGTTTAAAAATCATTTTATTCAGAAAGGCTTTTAGAAATTTTTAAAGGAAAATCTCTTTCCAAAACTTGTTTAAAAAGTTTGGAAAATCACAAACCTGGTTGTCCTTACTATATGAGTTGGTTGTTGTCCTTCCGACCTATAACAAAGTACCAAATTAATGGAACGATCATATAAAGGTTCATTCACTTCAATTTACCTTCTCTCCTTTATTAGGTCCATTTGCCTTCCTTAATCGACGATCACTTCAAGTGTTGTTGCATGTTATTATATTTGTAGCTTCACATTAAAATTTTCATACCGGTAATACTCCATTTATCAACTTTGTAATCGCTAAGTGGGACAGACTATCTAATAATCAACAAGTCTATTTCATAGAACCAAAATTTGCTCATATCACATCACATCACTACTTTACATATCGCTTTTATCATAACACCATCATTTAATTCCACCAAAAATTCCATATTTATACCTTTCTGTCTAACTCTTTCAAAATTCACCTAATTCATCCCATAATTATTCACGGGTGGCTTAGTCACTAGTGGCTTCATTTAACCCGATAACAGCTATCCTCTGAACACTTAAATCTCCTCTCTAAACTTCGTCTCACCTTTATTTATATCTCAAGCGCTCACCATTTACTGTAGCTCTCGAATCCATCCCCGTAGGTACAATCGCGTCATAGAACAAGTTCTAAATTGGGGGTATAGAACAGGATGTAGGGTAAACTGAAGGGATACACTCACATCCGAATGTCAAGTAAGGCAAGAATAAACAGATGGAAATTCTTAAATAGGTATTCTCGCGTCAAGAGGCGGAAAATTAGCATAAAATAACTTGAAGAAGTGCACCTGTTACAACAGAAGGTAGTGCCATTAATGCTGGTGGAGGAACAAGGTGCAATCCAATCTGAGAGAAGATGACGATCCTCGAACGGAAAGCTCCAAATGATCAAATAACATCGGGAAATCAGGATCTTCCATTGCCGTTGTCTGGAAATCACATCGCAAGCTGAGAATCCCGAATCGCAATACGAATTATGCCGGAGACCTACTATACCATCGCACTCAACCTCACAATGTCTTATCTTTCTATTTCCTATTCCTAATCCTAACCCTCTACCCAATCCCAACAATCTAGGCTTGTTTCAGTGACTTATAACCTGTAGCTCTAATACCAACCTGTGGCGCCCTCCAAACCCGGGTCAGAAGTTTGGGATCCACAACACAAACACAATATATGAACCTGTATAAGAATTATTATTGATAATGACCCTGCTTCATAAAACCATGGATCGCAACAGGTTAAAGTATGAAAACAAGCCACAATCTTAACCTTTATTACAACGTACCAAATCCCAATTAATTTAACTTACAATTGAAAATAAAATCATTCTTATAATCTGATTATCTCTATACCGCATGAAGCTTCTGCTAGCTCGATTCAAATCAACTGGAACCTTAGCCCGCACTTTGGACTGAGGAACTTCACTATCATCCATATTCTTTTCAACTATAAAATATATAAAAAGATTTGCAAGAGTGAGCTAACTAGCTCAGCAAGTCATGATAACGATAATTGAGGTTAAACAATTATCAAATGAGATGATTCAAAGGAATCAAGTTTCTTTTTAACTAATCATTAGAATCGGATATTCATTTGAAGTTTTAAAACCAAGGTTAGGCTGCTGATCAGTCACGCACTAACCCCGAGGAAAGCACACATTGGCCTAACTTGACCATTGGTATAGTCTGACCACGAATCTAGTCCACATATATAAAAACTATCCAATCCTAAAGCAGTTCAATATGATAAACAATATAATTCGATAAAACCGGATCATAATCAATGACGATTAAACATTTGAATAAAATGTAAGGAAACTCATGGATATCACAAGGGTATATCAGGGTATGTAAAAGAAACGGCTTTCAATCTGTAAAAGAATCAGGTATTAGACAAATAATGATTTTTCGAGGTATAGTTCTTTGATGTTATAAAGAATGGTTGGAGTATAAAAGTTTCTGTGTTTTCAAACAATTTTCTTCCAGTGTTTGGTGTTTGGTAATTATATCTTTGAAGAGTAGTATTATATTTGTATGGTTTGGTGTCTGAGGATCAACGAAGGACGGTTTGCAAAGAATAAGGCTTACGACTCATGATCAAGAAAAATCAGGGTTCAAGGGTAAATAGTTTAAAGCACTTGTAATATAAACAAGAGTTATTTTGAATAAGAGCAACATATTATGAAACAATCAAAAATAACCGGGATAAATCTTGAAGAAAAGTTCGGAAGTACTTGCCTTATAAGGCTTTACAACTATTACTGATCAACTCTGAGCCGACTCTGCTGCTCAGGCTCTAACGTCCAACCACTAGATCCCATTGGATTCAACTTCGACACTTAGGTTTTCTGTAGAAACTCTACTGAACTCGTCAATTGACCACTAGGTTATGTTTAGTCCATCGTCCAGTTTCAAGTACTCGATCATAACCTACAGGGTCGAAATGCCCTACGTTAGACGTCTAGGTATGCTTGACATATCCTCGATACTAATTCTTACCCAACAATATTTAAATCCAACTCGTAACACATACAGTATTACAATACAGGCAACAGTTAGGGTTCACGTTCTCGAAAATCGATTCGGTGTTTATTTTCAGAAAGTACGTATACTTGTTATCGTATGAAATTAGGGTTATTGGTTTTGGCAAACGTTCCACTACAATGTACAATTCAGGTTTTATATAAAACTTACGTTTATGTATATACTTATACTCGCTCAACGTCCCGACTTTCCCCGGGTACATTCCCGTATTTTCGTAGTTCGATTTCCCGAAAATCGGGCAGCGTTCCCTTTGTTTATCGGACTACCCGTCGAAACATCATCGACGTCAATAACCACAAATCACAACCCAGTTGTTGGATTTTTAAACGCAGCGGGGCATGGCAAAACACTTTTACACATACAAAATCCCAATAAAAGCATATAAATCGTGAATATAAATTCGAGGGATCGAATCTAACCTTTTAAAATAATTCGGAGACAACGATCAGAGATCCTTAGCAGTTGCTCCTCAAGTGTGAAGCACTCCACCGGTATCCACCAAGAAAATGACTTTTAGGAGGAGGAGGAGGTGGAGAGAATTTGGTTTTCTGAAACTTTTGGGTTTCTCAGGTTAGAATAAAATAGGGTCTATAATAGTGTATTTATAGGCAAAATTTTCAGCTGAAATTTTTCCCATAAATATGATTATTATTATTATCCCATTTATTATTCTCATTAATAATTAAAACACCTTTTAATTATTAATCCTTTTTCTAAACACTTTAGAAATAATTCTCTCTCTTGATTTAATTTCCAAAAATTAAATCCTTAATTAATAATATTAAGAACTTTTCTTAATTAATTTATAATCAATTAAATCTCATTTAATCAATTATTAAATTTGCCAATTAATTATTTATTTCACAAATAAATAATTATTAGCCATTATTAATTAATTCCTCCAGCAATAAATCATTCTCTTTTTATGGTGTGACCCTGTAGGTTCAATATTAAGCCGGTAGTAGAAATAAATAATAATAAAACTATTTTATCATTATTTATATAAATTCTCTAATTTATTAAATATGATTAATTAATTAATCACATTTATTCTACATCGTGAGTGATGCTTCTCAACATATCGCGACTATCCGGATAATATGAATTCACTGCTTAGAATACCAAGAACCTGTCAGTGAATAGTTACCGTACAATAAACTCCTTCTACCCTACAATGTCCCGATTAAATACAAGGCATGGATCTCGTGTCAAGCCTATCTAATTCAATCACTTTGCTTACCATTTACTATGCGTAGTTCTATGCAAATTAGAAACTCCTTTCTAATTTCATTCACTCTGGCCAAAGATTCCTGAACTAACATAAGTGGATCAGCCTTGAACATTCGTTTCCTTCATTGGAAGGGGTAGATCCTTTATTGATCATACACTATCTTCGTGTACAAATTCCTATACCCAAAAGAGCCCTAATAATTGTCCCTGGAGACTAAGAACTAAACCAAAGCATAGTTCAGTGTACACAAGATGACTATGATGACCTCAAGTCTAAGGATACTTGTACAACTATCACTAAGCGAACAACTGCTGACACGTGAGTGAACTCCATCAGTTATTCAGCTGGGCGAGTCATGTTCAGTGAACTTATTCTATAATAAGCACCTACATACTAGCTATAGTGTCACCACACAAATGCCTATGAGAACAGACATCCTTCATAATGAAGCAAGCATAGTATGTACCGATCTTTGCGGATTATTAATTACCAGTTAGTAATCCTATGACCAGGAACTATTTAAGTTTAGAGTTATCATCTTTTTAGGTCTCACTATTATGATCTCATCATAATCCATAAAAAGCTTTACTCTAAACTATGGTATATCTTATTTAAACACTTAAATAGATAAAGCCCGTAATAAAAACAAAACAAGTCTTTATTAATATCAATGAAATCAAAACAGATTACATAAAAGTTATTCCTAAATCCTAATACATTATTGGACTTAGGACATATTCCTTTCAATCTCCCACTTGTACTAAAGCCAATCACTCTAGTATCTAATACCCATCTCATCTTTATGACGATCAAAGTGACTTTCAAAAAATAGCTTTGTGAGTGGGTCTGCTATGTTGTTGTGTGTGTCAACTCTAATTCAATACAATATAAGAAATGTTATCGCGCTCCCACTAACCCTTTTGTAGACGCATGGTTCATCCACGTTTTTGATAAAATCAAACTCTTTGATTGTCTCATCAAAACGGATGTTCCACCTACGAGAAGCTTCCTTTAAACCACATTAATCGCAAGCAAAATCCGAACTGATTTTAACAGGGCTACATGTAAAAAGTTTCATCAAAGTCAATCCATTGCCTTTGTTTGAATCATTTTCCCAAAAGCCTGGCCTTATTGGTCTCCACCTGGCCATCTGCTATAATCTATCTTTTGTATACCGTATACATAGATTCCATTCTGGATTTCATGGCACTATGCCATTTCTCTGAGTCAACACTACTCATAGCCTCATTATAGGTCACAGGGTCGTCATCATCAAATGATTGACAACTCATTGTCATTCTCAATGACAAGGCCATATTACCTCTCAGGTTGGCGAGACAATCTCCCTGACCTATGAATGGGCTGTTCCACAAAAGGTTGTTTAGTCAGAACAGGTGTTTCCACTCGATCTGTAGTAGTTTGTACTTCTTGAACTTCATTAAGTTCAATTTTTCTCCCACTGTTTCCTTCAAGGATAAACTCCTTTTCCAAGAAGGTAGCATGTCTGGAGACAAACACCCGATGATCGGTGTAAAAGTAATACCCTAAAGTCTCTTTAGGATATCCCACAATACTACATTTTCGGATCGATGTTCCAGCTTGTCTGGGTCAACTTACTTGACATAAGCTGGACATCCCCAAATCTTAACGTGTTTAAGACTCGGTTTCCTTTCTTTCCATATCTCATACGGAGTTTAAGGAACAGATTTGGAAGGCACCTTATTCAGTAAATATGCTGAGGTTTCCAATGCATAACCCCATAGGAATACTAGAAGATTTGCATAGCTCGTCATGGACCAAACTATGTCTAACAAAGTTCGATTTCTCCTTTCAGATACCAATCTGGAGGAGTCCACTGGGAGACTATACCATTTACTTTGAGATAATCTAGAAACTCTCCTTTAAAGTATTCACCACCTCGATCTAATCGAAGAGTTATAATACTATGTTTGGTTGTTTTTCCACTTCATACTTATATTCTTTGAACTTTTCAAAGGCCTCAGACTTGTGTTTCATCAAACACATATCCGAATCCAGATCTATCATCTATGAAAGTAATGAAGTATGAAAATCCACCCATGGCTTGCTTAGACATTGGTCCACATACATCTGTGTGTACCATTCCTAGCAAATTTGCAGTCCTCTCTCCATGTCTACTAAATGGAGACTGCAGTGCCATAACGAAGTGAGATTTTCATCATCTCTTTTCTTTTATTAGTTTGTTCAATGTGAAGTAAATTATGTCACATATATACAAACCATTATTTAAAGTACCACGTCCATAAAGAATATTATCTCTAAGAATAGAACATTCATTATTCTCAATAATAAATGAAAATCCATCCAAGTCTAACATGGGAATAATATTCCTCACAATCGAGGGAACAAAATAACAATTATTTCAAACAATAGTCTTGCCCGTAGGCCTATGTAAATGAAATGATTCTACATCTTCAGCAGCAACTCTTGCTCCATTTCCCATCAGTAGAATCACCTCCTCTTCCTCAAGAGTCCTACTTCTCCTTGGTCCCTGCAACAATTGCAGATATGAGAACCACATGCGGTATCTAATACCCAAGTAGAAATGACATATTCACTTCTATCATGAACATACCTGAATCAGAAGCGGTAGTCTCACTACCCTTCTTATTCAATCCTGCAAGGTAAACCTTGCAGTTCCTCTTCCAGTACCCCACCTTGTTACAGTGAAAGCAAACAACTTTGCCCTTGGGGTCTTCAGCTTTTGGTGGAACCGGCGTTTTCTCACCTACTTTCTTCTTCTTGGAAGAGTTCCTCTTCCTTTTCTTAGGATTGGAACCTTCACCAATTAGAAGAACAGAACTCTTCTTAGGGGGAAAATTCGATTCCGCAGTCTTCAACATGTTGTGGAGTTCAGGCAGGCTGACATCCAACTTATTCATGTGAAAGTTCACAACAAACTGCGAGAACGAACTCGGAAGCGATTGCAAGACCAAGTCTTGGCTTAGCTCCCCATCCATGGCAAAACCAAGTTGTCCAAGACGTTCAATCAAATTGATCATCTTAAGTACATGGTCATTCACAGATGATCCCTCAGACATCCTACAACCGAACAACTCCTTCGATATCTCATATCGAGCTGTCCTCCCCGCCACATCATACAACTCTTGTAGATGCATGAGGATAGTGTGAGCATCCATATGCTCATGTTGCTTCTGTAGCTCAATGTTCATGGAAGCTAGCATGATGCATTGAGCAACATTTGCATCATCCATCCACTTACGATACATAACGTGTTCATCATTATGTGCATCACTAGCAGGTTCAGTAGGCTTAGGTGAGTCAATCACGTATTCCAGCTTCTCAATCCTGAGAACAATTCTCAAGTTTCGAAGCCAATCAGCATAATTAGGACCAGTCAATTTGTGAGCATCCAGTATGCTCCTGAGTGATAGTGCAGAAGACATAACGTACAAAGTAAATCTGTAAATGATAAACACATAACAACACTTAACAAATATTCGATTTCATTTTAAAACACTATATGAATCGGGTTTTTATTCATAAGTGGCTCCCACTAGTTTATCTAATTTATTCAACCCTCTACGTGAAAAATTAAGCATTCATAATGCTAGTGGGAATAGGGATCCTACATTCCATTACACAACCCCGGCTGTAGCACGAACCGCCATGCAATGTTCAATAGGCAGACAACTCTTGTCAATTACATCTCATGTTATTCCCTAATCAAACTTTAGCCTCTTGAATAATTGAGTCTCGGCTGTAGCACGACAAACTCAATATTCTAAGTCAAGTCTAACCCAACATTCCGTACAGTTGAATCAGTCCCCAAAGGCCCACGGCTGTAGCACGTACCGACCTTTAGATTCTTATTCAAAGTACACATCTCTATGTAATAGACAAGTATTTCTTATTTCGAAATCAAAGCCCTCGGCTGTAGCACGAACCGACAATGATTCAAAAATAAGAACTACTTTTCTATCATGTTGGAAGGCTATGATCGACACAAGCCCGTTGTATCATTGGCCAATTACTACTAGATATTATTTAATTTTAGAGGGATTATATTACGTTACAATCATAATCATATTATAAAGAAATTCTTCCTTTTAAATTAAATATTTCAAATCAATAATCAATAATCAGATGATTCCCAGATCGGGTGAAGCATTGTCAAGAGGCGTCACTTAATAACCCTTTCTTACAGATAGAAATCTGTTGTTGACAGAATCATTCTTTCTCTCATATCGAAAATTCATATTCAATTACGTGTTTCATAAACACAAGAATCTCATGATTGTATTCATAATATTATTATTAAGGTTATGAAACAATTTCATTATACTAGGTTGTCTAACAAACGCCTTATGTTCATTCAAGTTCACCTAAATCTATCATCGCATGATAAACTAAGCATATATCACATATATAAACATGAATAAACATCAAGGTAGGCATGTTATATCATCTAGCACATTCGTCTAAGCAATATACATCTCTATGTATCACATGAAGTATTTAAAAGCAATTTAAACAGTTAAAAACAGCTTAAAAACACTTCTGTTAGCTATAAACAGTTCGAAACAATTTCATAAAATATCATATAATATACCATTAGAAGCGTCTCGAAAAGACGAATCCAACGGCACCAAAATCACCCAATTCTGAGCTTCCACGCGCTCTCACGCACCCCGAGAAGGTGTCCCACGCGCCGCCACGCGCACACGCGCTGTCAGGCGCGTGTCAGACCTCCCCCACGCGCGCCCACGCGCCCACGCGCCTCACGCGCCCCTAACCCCTATGCTGACGTCAGCATGACGTCATCTGATGACGTCAGCATGACGTCAGCATGATGTCAGCATGACGTCACCAGCGCGTGTCTTCCACGCGCCGCGCGTGGCACGCCAGCGCGTGAGCCCCACGCGCGCGTGGTCGACGCGCGGTTCTTCGTCCTGTTATCAGTCGCCGCCTTTTCCTCGATCGCCGTGCTATCAGACCTGTCTTTCTGTGCCACAGCACATCACATGTGCTTTGTCTCCTTTAATCTTTACCGCAGCAGAGCAGAAGTAGTACAGATGATAGAAATATATATATATACTATATATACATATAATTATACTTATTAAATTACGAATTTTAATTATAAGAACTTCAAAAATTCATAATAAAAAATCTATACATCCTAAAATTATGAAAAAAATACCCAGACGATCTACAACACTTGTAAAACCGAGATCAACATTCAAAATTATTCTGAGAAACGATTTCTCATCAGACAAAATTAATCCATAATATAACTTGTAAAAATCATAATTAATTCATACAAGCATATAAAATTCTGAAATTTTTACCACAGATCTATATGCATACAACCTGTGCTTTGATACCATTGTTGGATTTTTAAACGCAACGGGGCATGGAAAAACACTTTTACACATACAAAATCCAAATAAAAGCATATAAATCATGAATAAAAATTCGAGGGATCGAATCTAACCTTTTAAAATAATTCGGAGACAACGATCAGAGATCCTTAGCAGTTGCTCCTCAAGTGTGAAGCACTCCACCGGTATCCACCAAGAAAACGACTTTTAGGAGGAGGAGGAGGTGGAGAGAATTTGGTTTTCTGAAACTTTTGGGTTTCTCAGGTTAGAATAAAATAGGGTCTATAATAGTGTATTTATAGGCAAAATTTTCAGCTGAAATTTTCCCATAAATATTATTATTATTATCCCATTTATTATTCTCATTAATAATTAAAACACCTTTTAATTATTAATCCTTTTTCTAAACACTTTAGAAATAATTCTCTCTCTTGATTTAATTTCCAAAAATTAAATCCTTAATTAATGATATTAAGAACTTTTCTTAATTAATTTATAATCAATTAAATCTCATTTAATCAATTATTAAATTTGCCAATTAATTATTTATTTCACAAATAAATAATTATTAGCCATTATTAATTAATTCCTCCACCAATAAATCATTCTCTTTTTATGGTGTGACCCTGTAGGTTCAATATTAAGCCGGTAGTAGAAATAAATAATAATAAAACTATTTTATCATTATTTATATAAATTCTCTAATTTATTAAATATGATTAATTAATTAATCACATTTATTCTACATCGTGAGTGATGCTTCTCAACATATCGCGACTATCCGGATAATATGAATTCACTGCTTAGAATACCAAGAACCTGTCAGTGAATAGTTACCGTACAATAAACTCCTTCTACCCTACAATGTCCCGATTAAATACAAGGCATGGATCTCGTGTCAAGCCTATCTAATTCAATCACTTTGCTTACCATTTACTATGCGTAGTTCTATGCAAATTAGAAACTCCTTTCTAATTTCATTCACTCTGGCCAAAGATTCCTGAACTAGCATAAGTGGATCAGCCTTGAACATTCGCTTCCTTCACTGGAAGGGGTAGATCCTTTATTGATCATACACTATCTTCGTGTACAAATTCCTATACCCAGAAGAGCCCTAATAATTGTCCCTGGAGACTAAGAACTAAACCAAAGCATAGTTCAGTGTACACAAGATGACTATGATGACCTCAAATCTAAGGATACTTGTACAACTATCACTAAGCGAACAACTGCTGACACGTGAGTGAACTCCATCAGTTATTCAGCTGGGCGAGTCATGTTCAGTGAACTTATTCTATAATAAGCACCTACATACTAGCTATAGTGTCACCACACAAATGTCTATGAGAACAGACATCCTTCATAATGAAGCAAGCATAGTATGTACCGATCTTTGCGGATTATTAATTACCAGTTAGTAATCCTATGACCAGGAACTATTTAAGTTTAGAGTTATCATCTTTTTATGTCTCACTATTATGATCTCATCATAATCCATAAAAAGCTTTACTCTAAACTATGGTATATCTTATTTAAATACTTAAATAGATAAAGCCCGTAATAAAAATAAAACAAGTCTTTATTAATATCAATGAAATCAAAACAGATTACATAAAAGTTATTCCTAAATCCTAATACATGATTGGACTTAGGACATATTCCTTTCACCAGTCACCACAACCAATATTCATAGATTCCCAAGCACCAATTTAATACTATTATCAATTATCATTCGCACTTTTCATTTAATTCACATTTTATTTTCATTTACTAATTTAGGACTCAGAATATGATCATCACGGTCCACCGTTGACACACCGAAGTTCATCGTCAACGGCGGTAAAATTTACGGGTACCCGATTAATTTTGGGTTTCCAACGTAAATTCCACCGATTATTTTAAAATCACTCTGCACGAATAATTAATTTTAATATCACGAATAACAATCAAAAAATCATTTAAAAATAAATAAATAAATAAAATATTGATTTCTCAATTTTATAAAATCCTAAAAATAATTATTATAATTATAAAACCATAAAAACAATTTTAGAGATACTTGAAACATTTATACAAATAAAGTTGCATTAAATCCACTTTAAAAGTGGAACAATTTAATGCAATTCCTTAATTAATCACGCGAACTACCCGGTACATCATAAACCGTACCTAGATAAAAAAATCAAATAACACATACTAGTCAAACTAATACACATATTTTATGTAATAATTTCCATAATGATCACATATTTAAATAATTCAAAATACATGGGTCGTTATATATTTTGCCAAAAACGACCTATACCATATCGCTATTCTGAATCCCTAGACGTTTTACAAATTTATCTTTTTCGCGAAAAATGACTTTTCCGGACCCCTTCGGCTACCAAAAAAATCAAAAAATCACATTTTTTTTAATTTTTATATGATCATGAAATTATCATACATCATTTTTCTTTGCAGTTTTGTAATATTCATAATTTTTTGGGAATTTTTAGCATTTATTTTGTATTATTGGATATTTAAAAATTCATAATTAATACCCAAAAATTATAAAAATTGGGGCCAAATATTTTTATTAGATGTGTAATTAGCCCCTTAATTTTATTTAGGGTATTATTTTCCATAATATAATTAGCCTAATTTTTATTATTTAATTAATTAATCATAAAAATTCAGAAAAATCAAGAACTACGGTTTGTTGGTGAAGAACAGGGCAGAGAATCAAATCGGATTTTGAAGGTGATTCCGGCATCCAAATCGAACATGTAAGTAGTTGTTTTGAAGCCGGTGAATCGTAATTTATGATTATGTAACTGTTTTTGCTGTTTGTTGAATCAATTTTTAATTCGTATTTTCGGGTTTATTTCTTCGAATTCGGGTTTGATGATTAGCTAGTTGTTTGATGATTTTGCTAATAGGAAAGTATAGATCGTCGAATTTTTGTTTATTTGGCACCGGTTTCGTCGATTTTGGTGATGATTTCGTCCTCGTCAGAGAACCGCCGCAGCGGCGGTGTTCTTCATTTTCCGACGATGTTGTCGACGATTGGAGAAGATGGAAGGCCGGAGGAAGCTGCTGTGGTGGCCAGGAAATGATCACGCAGAGAAACGGGATTGAAATCGCAGCTTTGGTCGTCGTTTTTGCCTCGCCGAAAACCGTCGCCGGATTCTGGGACTGCGATGGCTGTTCTTCACGACCCGAGGTTGACGCGGTTTCGACCCGGGAAACGACCCGAGTTTGATCCTCTAATTCACAAACCCAATCCCTGTTTTGTGTTTCTGAATTATAATTAAATATTTATATTTTATAAAAATCAAAATCATTTTTTATTAATTCTAAAAATCAATTAAAAATTAGTTTTAAATTCTGAAAATATTATTAATACAGACGAGACGATTACTACGTCAAGGATGTCAAGCTTACTTAGCTTATATGTTAGACACCGAAAAAGAAATCCCGAAGATTGAAGATATTCCTGTAGTTTGTGAGTTTTCCGATGTCTTTCCAGATGAACTTCCAGGACTCCCTCCGGATCGAGAAATCGAGTTCACTATTGATTTAGCACCAGGGACTGAACCAATTTCGAAAGCTCCATATCGAATGGCACCTGTTAAAATGAAGGAATTAGCAAAGCAATTGCAGGATTTGCTCGACAAAGGAATTATAAGGCCAAGTGTATCCCCATGGGGCATACCAGTATTGTTCGTGAAAAAGAAAGACGGCAGCATGCGACTATGTATTGATTATCATGAGCTGAATAAGTTAACTATCAAGAATAAATATCCTTTACCTCGCATCGACGACTTATTTGATCAACTGAAAGGAGAAGCATGGTTTTCGAAAATCGACTTACGATCAGGTTATCATCAGTGAAAGATCAAGGCAGAAGATATTCCAAAGACTGCATTTAGAATGAGGTATGAACACTATGAATTTCTTGTGATGGCATTTGGATTAACTAATGCACCTGCAGCATTTATGGATTTGATGAACCGAGTATTCAAGAAGTACCTGGATAAGTTTATTATTGTATTTATTGATGACATCTTGATTTATTCGAAGACGGGAGAAGAATATGCATCGCATTTAAGAACGACATTGGAGACATTATGAAAGGAACAGCTTTATGCAAAATTTTTGAAATGTGAATTTTGGTTGAAGGAAGTGCAATTTTTAAGACACATCATCAGTATTGAAGGAATTCAAGTGGATCCAGCAAAGATCAAAGCTATTTTAAATTGGGAAAGAACAAAGACTCCAACGGAAGTCCGAAGTTTCTTGGGATTAGTAGGTTATTACAGAAGATTCGTTAAAGATTTTGCAAAGATAGCCACACCATTGACGAAGTTGACACGAAAGAATGAAAAGTTTGAATGGAACGAGAAATGCGAAGCAAGTTTCCAAGAATTGAAGAATCGATTAGTAATCGCACCTGTGCTTGTTTTACCTGATGATCAAGGAGACTTTGTCATATATAGCGATGCTTCGTATCGAGGACTGGGATGTGTTTTGATGCAACATGGCAACGTGATCGCATATGCTTCTAGACAACTAAAGCCGCATGAACAAAAATATCTAACGCACGATCTCAAACTAGCAGCAATCGTATTCGCACTGAAGCTCTGGAGACACTATCTATACGGCAAAAGATGTGAGATTTACACGGATCATAAAAGCTTGAAGTATATTTTCACATGGAAGGAACTCAATATGCGACAGCGACGCTAGCTAGAGTTAATCAAGGATTACGAGGTTTCAATCAATTATCACCCAGGCAAAGCTAACATGGTAGCAGATGTGCTGAGTCGAAAGGAACGATTGAATCTGTTAATATCTTCAGAAGACTTAATCAAGTAATTCGATAAACTGGAGATTAAAGTTCGTGTTCCAGTAAGCTCTACTGAAATGATTTACGCTATGACTTTTCAGCCGAAACTATTGGAAAAGATAAAAAGGTGTCAAGAAAAAGTAATGGATCAGGAAATCGACAACTTGATAGGAGAAGAGATTACCAGTCAGAAGGATGCCAAAGGAATTTTTTGAGTTGCTTCAAGGATCTGGATACCTAACGTACCGGAACTAAAAGCAAAAATTTTGCAAGACGCTCATAGTTCAAGATATTCGATTCATCACGGAAGCACAAAGATGTACAGAGACCTGAAGGAAAAATTTTGGTGGCCAAATATGAAGAGAAAAATAGCGGAATGGGTTAGCAAGTCTTATACGTGCCAAAGAGTGAAAGCTAAACATCAACGCCCGAGCGGACTACTACAACCACTAGATATTCCAGAATGGAAATGGGAGCACTTAGCCATGGATTTTTTGTGGGACTTCCAAGGACGAAAGCAAATCATGATGCAATTTGGGTTATCATTGATCGATTAACGAAGTCAGCACATTTTCTTCCGATCAATGAAAGGTTTTCACGGGACAAGTTAGTGCACTTATATCTCAAGGAAATCGTAATGCGTCATGGAGTACCTGTATCTATTGTATCGGATCGAGATCCCCGTTTCAATTCAAGATTTTGGAGACAATTCCAAGAATGTCTAGGAACCAAGTTAAACATGAGTACTGCTTATCATCCACAAACGGATGGGCAAAGTGAAAGGACAATCCAAACAATTGAAGATATGTTACGTGTATGCGCAATAGACTTTGAAGGCAATTGGGACGAGCACTTACCGCTAGTGGAATTTTCTTATAATAACAGCTATCAAGCAAGTATCGGGATGCCACCTTATAAAGCTTTATATGGGAGAAAGTGCAGATCACCTACATGTTATGATGAAGTAGGAGAGCGCAAGATTCTAGGTCCAGAACTGATTCAGCAGACCAAGGAAAAAGTAGAACTTATCCGAAAATGACTCGAGGCAGCGCAGAATCGACAGCATAAATATGCAGATCTATCCAGAAAAGATGTGGACTATCAGGAAGGGGAACATGTACTACTAAAGGTATCTCCATGGAAGGGATTAAGTAGGTTTGGAAACAAAGGCAAATTGAAACCTCGCTATGTTGGACCATTTGAAATTTTGAAGAAAGTCGGAAAGGTTGCGTATGAGTTAGCTTTATCACCCCATATGTAGCATATTCATAACGTATTTCATGTATCTATGCTTAAGAAGTATAACTCTGATACAAGACATGTAATAGAATTTGAGCCAATAGAACTTCAGGCAGACTTGTCATATGTAGAGTAGCCGATAAGAATTCTAGATCGGCAAGAGAGGGTATTAAGGATTAAGTGTGTACCATTAGTGAGAGTTTTGTGGAGAAACTCAGTGGTTGAAGAATCAACCTGGTGCTCGATAGCGATATGTTAGAAAAGTATCCTCAGTTATTTTCATAGCGTAATTCTGAGGACAGAATCCTGTTAGGGGGGGAGAATGTAACGACCGAGAAACTACGCTTGTATTATATCATAATAAAGATAAATTATGTGTATTATTATGTGATTAAAGATGTTGAGTCGTTAAACCCTAAATGTTATGTGCTACGTGTTGTCTGTTTTGATCCGAACGTGTTTTGGATATTTATTGAATATTTTATCGTAAGTTATATGTTTTATATCAAAACCCGTACAGCTCAAACAGTGTTTTAAAAGCCCGTATTTCAAACAAAATCATTGGGTCTATTTTTCCAAAAATGACCTATACCATATCGCTATTCTGAACCCCTAAACGTTTTACAAATTTACCTTTTTCGCAAAAAACGACTTTTCCGGACCCCTTCGGGTACCAAAAACCCCACAAAAATCACATTTTTATTTTTATATGATCATGAAATTATCATACATCATTTTTCTTTGCATTTTTGTAATATTCATATTTTTTGGAAATTTTTAGCATTTATTTTGTATTTATTGGATATTTAAAAATTCATAATTAATACCCAAAAATTATAAAAATTGGGGCCAAATATTTTTATTAGATATGTATTATTAGATATGTAATTAGCCCCTTAATTTTATTTAGGGGTATTATTTTCCATAATATAAATAGCCTAATTTTTATTAATTAATTAGTTAATTAATCATAAAAATTCAGAAAAATCAAGAACTAGGGTTTGTTGGTGAAGAACCGGGCAGATAATCAAATCGGATTTTGAAGGTGATTCCGGCATCCAAATCGAACATGTAAGTAGTTGTTTTGAAGCTGGTGAATTGTAGTTTATGATTATGTAACTGTTTTTGCTGTTTGTTGAATCAATTTTTAATTCGTATTTTCGGGTTTATTTCTTCGAATTCGGGTTTGATGATTAGCTAGTTGTTTAATGATTCTGCTAATAGGAAAGTATAGATCGTCGAATTTATGTTTGTTTGGCACCGGTTTCGTCGATTTTGGTGATGATTTCGTCCTCGTTGGAGAACCGCCGTCGCGACGGTGTTCTTCATTTTTCGATGACGTTGTCGACGATTGGAGAAGAAGGAAGGCGGGAGGAAGCTGTTGTGGTGGCCAAGAAACGATCACGCAGAGAAACGGGATTTAAATCGCAGCTTTGGTCGTCGTTTTTGCCTCGCCGGAAACCGTCACCGTCGCCGGATTCTGGGACGGCGACGACAGTTCTTCACGACTCGAGGTCGACCCGGTTTCGACCCGGGAAACGACCCGGGTTTGATCCTCTAATTCCCAAACCCAATCCCTGTTTTGTGTTTCTGAATTATAATTAAATATTTATATTTTATAAAAATCAAAATCATTTTTTATTAATTCTAAAAATCAATTAAAAATTAGTTTTAAATTCTGAAAATATTATTAATAATTTCTAAATTATTTTATTAATTTATAAATTCGAAATTAGTTATTTAATTAATTATTTAATTATTTATCTAATTATTTATTAGTTATTTAATTAATCGATAATTAGGTAATTAATTAATAAATAGGATTAAAAATAATTGAATAATATGAATAATAATAATTCGTTAATTAGTTGAATATTACGAATAACTCGTATCTATACGAGTAGTATTTCGATAAGTTGGAATTAGTATTCGAGCAATAATTTATTTATTCAAAGAATATCGTAATGATTATTCGTAACAAATAATTAAATACAGATAATTAATTGATTAATTAATCGTATAAGTTATATGTAATAACCCCAATTTTTGGAAATTTTTTGAAACCCTTATGAATAGTGTTTTTGCTAAATGAGAAAACTTTTCAAGCCACACTATGTAGGGGTTCTGTTATTGATCTTCTGGGATATTATTAGTACTCTATGTGGTTTATAAGTGTATGTAAAGATCGTCAGAATCCAATTCTGAATACTTTGATTTTTACCGGAAATCCACTAGATACGGAAAGAATTGAGTATAAGGTAACAGGATAAAAAGGATTTAAATTAAAGGATTATAAGAGAAGATCATAAAAGGAATACAATATATTGAGAAAGGTTAAGGGAACCTAAGTAATAAGATCCCGGGTATGATCCCTCAAACGATAAACGAAAACAAAAGTTAAGCGAACCGTATAACAGATCAGCGGTCATTAGGCAAACAATTAGAAGCTAATCAAAGAGATTAGAGGGGATGATGTCATCCAACCAATGAGAAGAGGACAAAGAGGGGAGGATGACATCACATGATGACATAAGCATGACATAGGGAGGAAGGAAATGTGGTTGGTTTATAACCACACAAATTCAAGGTTAGAAAGGTAATTACCCAAAAACAAAACAAAAAACAACCAACCAAAGAATCAAATCAAAGCAAAAACACAAAAAATCTCTCTTTCTCCAAGCTTGCTCTCGGCTTTTCTTCTTTTTCAAAGAAGAAATTTCCAAAAATCAAGTTCCAAGCATTGTTAAATCACAAGGTAATTATCTAAGGTTCCTTCTACATAGATATGGATATGCTATAAGTTTAAGCTCCTAATTCCTTCACAATCTCTTCCAATAAATCAAGGAAGAAGATGGTGAATAGTAACCTTCAAGAAATAACTTTAGTTTTCTTGAATTTTTATGAAAGATTAAGTTTATACAAGCAAGGATCAAGGTTCTTTAGGCATTCAAAGCTCTTGTGTTGTGTTAAAAAGCTTCAAGGAAGGTATAATCTCTTAACCAAGCTTTGTTATTGAATGTTAAGAGCATAATATGAGTATTATAGTTCATGAGAGGCTTGATGGTTGTGTATGTAGAGATTAGTTGGTTTTGGGATGTTTTTGGAGTTGTAAATCTTGGTTGTTGATTAATGAACTTAAATGTAGTTTAAATTCATGATAAAGAATAGTATAAATTGTTAATGTTGAGTTGTTGGGGCTGTTATGATAAAGTATGGATGGAGTTTGGATTGGGTTGTGATTGTGGGTTGATTGTGAGATGATTTGGAGTTGTTTAAAATTGGGTAATCGCGTAAACATAGCCGTCGTAATGCCCGATTTACCGTAGACTGTTTTTGTTCTTAAGATCAGAACCCTTGAACTCACTGTTAGGTTTTGACCATTGCCATGATTAGATAGTTCATGTTACGAGCTTCGTTTTGATGTGTAGTTCGTTTGATTTCGATGTACGGTTTAGGAGAAACGACCGTTTTAAGTAACGACGTTTCGCGAACGAAACATTACCCCTCACCTTACTTTGAAACCTTGGTTAAGGACCTTAAAGGACTAATTGGGGTATGAAACAATTATGTTAAGTGGATTAGGCAGTTGGTAAGGTATTCGTGAAAGAATCGCCTTAAAACCCGTAATGGTTAAATTATTAAAAATGGTGGAGCCGAGGGTACTCGAGTGACTTAAGAGAATCAGTAAGCGCAAAGCGAGCGTTAGAGTCTAAGTTGGTTAATGTATAGATTTACAAGTGACTTTGGTTTAATTCCAACTTACTTGTTGTTTATAGGTTACCAGACTCGTCCCGAGCCATTCGTAACCCCCAGTCGCTCAGGCAAGTTTTCTACCAGTATAACTGTTGTTGTGATGTATATGTGTATATGCATGATCTTGTGATAAATGCATATTTGTTATTAGCAAATTCTTGCGATATATTGTAGCATGTGATATGGTATATATGCATGCATGTTTCGTATTCTTGATTTATATATCTGTTGGTTCAAATGCTTATTAGTTGCATAATACCTATGCTAGAGATAAGCAGTAGTTGCGTATATCCTGAGTATAGGGGACCCAAAGGTGAACCCTTTTCTAAAACTGGGAGTAGATGTTCCCGAGTATATGATATATATATATTGATATGGTTTTTTTAAAAACTATTAATCGAATTAGGTTTATTCGATAACTTTATATTATTTAATGAATATTACTTGAATATTCATTCGAGGACTTATGACTCACTTTATATTATTTAATGAATATTACTTGAATATTCATTCGAGGACAGATGACTCCGCTTATATTATTTAATTGAATATTATTTGAATATTCATATGAGGACCTATGACTCCGATTATTTTCTGAGATATATTCTTTATTTTATTAAAGAATACGGTGTCAATAATCAAACTTATTTTTGATTATTCAAATAAAGATAGTACTTTCGTATAAGTATATCTTTGGTTATTTAATACTCATTTCAAGTATAAGTTTTACAACTTCTACTTCAATTATTTGTATAAAGATTATTCTTTAAGGGAATATTATTTAAATGATAATATTCAGATATTTTCTAATATATCGGGACTGATTTACTTTATTAAATCAGCATTACTCCAATCATTCTTAAAAATGTTTTCGAGTCTTCAAAACCATTTTAAAAGTTAGAGCGGATCCGAAAACTCATTTTTATAGTTAAGATCTTCCTTTCGAAGGGGATTTAAATACTCGCTCAAAACTTGAGGGATTCGGCTCAGTGGTGTATTTTACATTCGCAACGAGGTTGCTGTTTTGATAAATGAATTGATTACTTACCCAACATTCGGGAAGTAAGTCCATCTATTGAGTCGGCATAAGCAATATGGGCTCAGTGGGCGTCCATGAAAGTGTAAGTGGCTCAGTGGGAGTCCATCAAATGCGTAAGTGGCTGAGTGGCAGTCCAGCATAAGGTCCTATTGCGACCAGGGTGATGACCAGTGGGAAATTCGTCCATCTACTAGTAGAAAAGGTTACTTATTGGTATCTTTGCCTGATCAGCAAAATATCAGGTTTATGCCAAAATTCTTTCCTTTCCAAATTTATTGGATATTGCAATTCTGTTCATACTTTACATGACAGAGGTTTTCAGGAAATGTATGTATATATATAGGTGTATATATATATCGGGACTTAATGAAGTATATCATAACTTCATTTCCTTCAAAATATTTCAAAGATTGAATCTATTCAAGTCTTATCTTGTAGTCTCATTAGTGTGATGAACTTTTGAAACTAATTATAACTTGAACGGTGGTAGTTCAAGTAGTATTTGGAAAAGATATAAGTATATTGGAGTATCTTGTAACTTCATCTTTTAAACTTATATCTAGTAAATGATTATCTTATGCATGACAAAGATTTTCAGAAAAACGTTGAGACAAGGTTAGATATATGAGATCACCTTGCAACGATATTTTTATACAGTTATACACTAGAACTCTGTGTGTATTATGCATGGAAGAGGACTTCCCATATTTTGAAAAGTATATATGTATATATATATACTGAATTTTGCGACTTCATCGCATTAAGATATCAACTTGGTTCATTTCTTTTGACCAAGACTTTCATGAGTACTATGAGAAGGCTCATATATTGTTAATCATTATACATATTATTTTGGTGGGCTTGCTGCTCACCCTTGCTTCTTCTTTCATCACACAACATCAGATATACAAGATGAACAGGACCAAGCTCCCGATTCGCGAGCGGATAGGAAATGTTCCGCAGTTTCCTATAGGCGTTGATGTCGCTGTAGTTGAGGTAGGAACTACCAATAGGCTAGGCTTTCAACTTTTGATGTATCAGATTATGTATATTTATGAATTGTAATAATGGCAAAGAAATGTAAATTTATTCAGAAAACCTTTTAAGGTGTATTGGCAGATAATTGTGGAATAAAATGACTTGTGATTATTTTTGGATGTTCATCTCTGAGACTATAACGTATGGTGTGTGTGTTTATTGTGGGGTCACAGTACAGAGTAGATGATTAATTATTAAGATTGGGTGTTATTAAGGGAAATGGAACTCGTGACAACCCGGATCCCCGACCCCGGATTTGGGGGTGTTACATTATAGTAATAATATAAAAGTTCGATAATTATACGAGGAATGCGAGTAGCTCGTATTTATACGAGTAGTTGATCGTTGAATTAGATTATGGTGCGAGTAATACTTATTTATTCGACAAATAGCGTATCAGTTAATTGTATCAAATGGTTATTTATAAATAATCGATCTAATCGAGTAAGTGATAATAATTTGTAAATAATTGTAATAAATTGTAATTAATCCTAATAATTAGGGATTAATTATTTTAAAATATAATAAATATTAAATAATTATTTAAAAATATAATTAAGGATTATTTAATTATAATTAATTATTAATTAATTAAATCTTGTTTAATTCATAATAATTAAACTGTTAGTCCGTTTTGAGCGAAACAAAGACCCCTAGAACAGAAAAATGAAACAGATCCAATAAAAATAATTGCAAGTCATAATTTCTTCCAAAAGAGGGTCGTAATGTGATAGTTAATTGTTTATATGCCCTAATAGGGTTAGAATCGAGTCAAATAAATTCTAAAAAATTATAATAAAATCAAATAGGGTTAGTTTATACATGTATGAATCTAGTATCAATTCTAAAAATATTTATAAGTCCAAAAATCAATTATGTGCTTTATGTGCTATGTGCTTTACGTGGTTATGTGAACCTTATTTGTTATATAATTATATGTGTATATATGCGAGTCAGATAGAAACGCATAGGTAGATTGATAGGGTTGCGTAGTATCAATTCGAGATACGCGTATGTAGTAAGTTATCTAAACGACTATCTTTCTATGATTGATTCAGTATCAGCAAGGCAGATCAAGCAGGAGATAGAAGGCGGTGAGTTGAACCAGGTTAAGTACGCGCAAGGCAAGTTTTTCCCCTATTCTAAATTCAGAATAGTGAATTATATCCCATTTTTCACATCAGTTACACTTTGATAATTCTTGTTCATATACACTGTTACACAGTTATTAATTATTGTTTCTATTTCATTTTGATTCTTGATTTCTCCCAATTTATTGAAATCCCTATTCATATTCCAATACTTTTACCCTTGTTACATATACTCTGATATATCCTAATGCTGGGATACATCAAAAGCATTCCGATTATTCCGGATGCTAAACTTTAACCTGGATGGTTACGATACGGGCTGGATTTTACCCATACATTTAATTATTAGGCCATAGTTGTCTGAGTACTCCTTATGTTGGTTGGGTCTATGCAGTTGGGTATAGATCCGCACTGTATCCTGACTGATCAGCAGGTTATAGTGCATATGTTGGTTCTTGTTTCCAGTCTTGTTCATTTGGCACTCGCCGGTGTTGAAAAATTATTATTCTATACAGAAACAGATGGTTGTTCAAACCAGAAGCTTATCGATTCATTTATTCTTCTCTCTTTATACTATATATATTATTGCGGACTTGTTGAACAATTTTGGCTCATCCCCTTTTATTGTTATTCCTATTGTTTTACAGTTAAGGTAAAGAATGAAACCCATCAGAACCCGCATAGTCAAGAAGCGAGTCAAGCAGCGGGACCCTCTTATACCAAGAGTGTTCATCCCTATTCCAGAAGAGAGCTTTCAGTTACCAGATCAGGTGTAACAGGATAAGTAGTAATGTTTGTTTGAATAAAAGTTGTGCGGTGAGAATGTAGATAGAATAAAGTTTTGTAATAAAGAGAGTTCTTGAGATATATTATTTTTATTTGGGTTTGTAATAAAGTTAGTGTGTCGTTCTTGTTTTCAACTATTAACCTTAAAAGATCCTGAGTAGCAGTAGTTCGGGGTAATTATTATATTTTATATTCCGCTTGTGCAGATTTAGTTTGTAGTTGATATTAATAATGGCAAAGATAGACAAATTTAATGGCAAAGATTATGGGTTTTGGAAGATGCAAATTGAGGATTATTTGTATCATAAAAAACTACACGAACCGCTAGAAGAGAAGAAACCAACTTCAATGAAGGATGAAGACTGGAAGCTATTGGACATGAAGGCTCTGGGGTTGTCAGGTTGACTTTGGAGAAGAACGTTGCTTGCAATATCGTCAAGGAAATGATAACTTATGGTTTGATCAAGGCTTTGTCAAACATGTATTAAAAGCCATCTACTTCAAATAAGGTGTATTTGATTCGCTTGTAAGTTGCCACTAGATTGAATGAAGGCGATTGTGTTGCTGATTATGTGAACAAATTTAATTCTATCCTAGAAAGATTGACATCGGTGGATATTAAATTCAATGATGAAGTACAGGCCTTGTTGTTGGCATCCTCATTACCAGACAGTTGGTCGGGATTTATCACTGCTATAAATAATTCATCTGGGAGCGGTAAGATGAATTTTAATGGAGTTTGAGATTCGATTCTTGGAGAAGATATTCATAGGAGAAACTCAGGAGAGTCGTCAGGTTCCTTGTTGAGTGCTGAGAGTAAAGTTTGAAAGTTTGAAAAGGGGCAAAATAAGGGGCGTAGCAGATCGAAGTCACAGAAGAGAGGACAATCCAAAGATCGCAAGGATATTGTTTATTAGAATTGTCAGAAGAAGGGTCACTTCAGGAATCAGTGCACGGCTCCTACGGCTCCTAAAGGAAAGAGTAAAGAGGATAATTTAGCTAACGTAGTTGAAGAAGTGGTGGATAAAGATGCTTTGATTTATTGTGTTGAATGTTCTGTTAAATCATGGGTTATAAATTCTGGTGCATCATTCCATGCTATCCCTTGAAAGGATTTAATGTTAAATTTCAGAGTTGGAAGTTTTGGTAAAGTTCGTCTTGCTGATGATGAGACTTTGGATATTGCGGGCTTGGGAGATATTAATCTCAGAACCTCTTTTGGAACTAGGTGGACGTTGAAAGATGTAAGGTACATTCCCGGACTGAAGAAGATGTTGTTATCTATGGGTCAGTTAGATAAAGAAAGGTATCGAGTTACTTTCGGAGACGGATAGTGGAAGGTTAAAAAGGGGAATCTAGTTATTTCTCATGGAGGGACTTTATACATTGTTGAACAATCTAGCTATGAAATAAATACAGTTGCTGATGAGATTGAGTCTTCAATTTTGTGGCACCAAAGGCTTAGTCATATGAGTGAAAAAGGTATGAAGCTGTTAACTTCGAAGAGGAAGATTCTAGATTGAAGAATGTGGAAGTTGGATTCTGTGAGCCATGTGTTCTTAGAAAGAAGAAACGTGTTACATTTGCAAAATCAGGGAGGACCCCCAAAGCTAAAAAGTTAGAGCTAGTTCATGCAGATGTATATGGTCCAACAACAGTTGCGTCATTGGGAGGATCTCGCTACTATGTCACTTTTATTGATGATTCCACAAGAAAGGTATGGGATTATTTTTTGAAGAATAAATCAGATGTGTTTTCTACTTTCAAGAAGTGGAAGACTGAAGTTGTAAATCGTACTGGTTTGCAGGTGAAGAGTTTGATGTCAGATAATGGTGGTGAATACAGTGGTGATGAGTTTAAAAGTTATTGCGCAGAATATGGGATTAGAATGATTAAAACTATTCCAGAAACACCACAACAGAATAGTGTTGCAGAGTGCATGAATAGAACCTTGAATGAAAGGGCCAAGAGTATAAGATTACATGCAGGGTTTCCAAAGATATTTTGGGCATATGCAGTTAGCACAACAGCGTATCTCATAAATAGAGGACCTTCAAGTCCTTTGGGGTTCAATATTACTGAAAATGACTAGCAAGAAAAAGAGGTAAATCTTTCACACTTGCGAGTTTTTGGTTGTGTTTCTTATGTGCGTGTTAAAGATTCCGACAGGGACAAGTTTGATCAGAAAGCAAAGAAGTGTATCTTCATTAGTTATGGCTCAGATGATATAGATTACCGTTTCTGGGATGAACTAACTAAGAAGGTCATTAGAACACTACGCCATAAATGGCCTGATGCAATGCTTTTTGAAAAGTGTTACAAGCATATCGTTGCAATAGCTAAAAAATTCTTATGCTATTATAACAATACTGATTTGGTGTTATAATAGCGCTAAAGGTAGTATTGCATGGGAGTGACGGTGTTGCATAACTTGTAACACTAGTACTTGCTGTTACATTAGCTAATATTTTTCATTTTAAAAATTTTAAAGTGAATATATCATCAACAAATTATAATTATAATTATATTTTGGATTATTTATGACTAATGAATATAATACATAATTTTATAAAAAAAATAAATTTATTATTTTTATTTAAAAAATAAATAATATGATATTTAAATTAAATAAGATATTTTTAATTAATGTAAAATTATATAATTTACAGTTTTGTACTTCAAAATTAAAACAAAAAACATGCTGGACACAGTTTTCTAGGTGAAATGGTGTGGGCGGTAATTTTCCCCCTAAACTAAAATACACATTTTATACTTTCCCCCTAAACAGTCCCGACTTATAATTTCACCTCTCTCGTCACTCTCTTTAAACCCGATTTTTCTCTCTCCCACAAAATCAAAATTAAAATATCAGTGTGTTGAGTGTAAAGGGGGGATGGCCATTATGAATTTGGTGTATAACTTAGTAGCCCGATTGTTTGGAGGGGGATATAATAAGAGTGTTGAAGAAAGAAGTGGATGGAAAGCAGATGAGCTTCATTCTTCGTATTCACCAGGACCTCTCCCCTCTTCAAGACGACACTGTCCTCTTAGATTTTGATCCGACTAAAGAGCCCTTCCCACTCGAGTAATTTACTATTATTACCTAGCCCTGTATTATTCAAGCTTTGTCTACTTTTTATTAGTCTTTTGTAATGCTCTTGTTTCACTACTACTGACTCTAGTACTTCTTATCTAGCTCTCGTATATGAATGCTGGGGGTAATTGTAGCCTCATGGTAATCGTCGATTTATATGGTATTTTAGTTATCTTCCTGTTAATGATCCTATCTGTCAATCTTTATTTGAATTAGGTTAACTTTTGGGGGGAAATTACAACTGGGTTGCAGTTTTATTTATATATGGGTTTGCTTCGAATTGAGAATGAACTGAATAATGGTATATAGATACACAAACATATACATATTTTCCGATTAGGGTTACTAACTTTTGATTTTTTTTTCAATTTGTAGGGACATGGGTTTTATAAATTGGGGCTTTTGATATTTCCCTAATTAAGTGGTAAATACAAACAATTTAATAGCTTTAAACTATTTTTTAAATAGTTTAAGAACAAGATCAAAGGAGGATTTGAAGAAAAATCCTCTATAAATTGGGGTTTCTGACTCAGTGTCCTGTCATTATTGTTTTCCATGTATGAAGGCTTCAAATATATATACATATTAGGTAGTTGCATACTAGTAGCGAAAGTATTGGAATATTGTCTTTAGATCGGAGAAGAGAGTGTAATTCAATCAGCACTTTTGGTTGTATTATACGTTAATAAAGCTTTTTGGGTTAATTTTTGTTGCAGTCATTGTTTCCTTGATTCCAACTTCCAAGTACAGTATTAGAGTACCAACACAGAATGGTAGTTAGTCTTCTAAAAACAATATTAATGTAACAGAGGCAAGGCAAATGCCGCCTCTGCAAAACAAGCTAAAGTCCAAACGCCGCCTGCATAACGTCAAGGTGGTGAAGTGTAGTTTCAGCTCATCGTCTGATGGTAATGGTAGCAAGGCTGAGAATTCTAATAAGAATGAAGCTGAATATGTGAATTGCAGCGTCACTAATACTGGTGAGCATTTATTAATTTATCCAGATTGCTAAATCCCACTGTCCTTGCGCTATTATTTATTTTAATATTGTGATTGATATGCATACACACACAGCCACACACATATATGTACATGAAAATCAAAAATTATGTGTTCATTTAATATTTCTACAGCTTTGATATTAGTATCTCTCCTTGGTCCATGATAAAGAGTGTCTCAAGTGTGCAGTAGAGTCTTGCTCAATATATCTGGACACTATCTCGATGTTTTAAAGTTTGTAATATATTTTTTTGTGTTCAAAGTTTGATATTAGCTAAAAAGTATGATCAAATTGAGATGTGTCATTTTGTTCAATATAGTTGAGGTGAAGAGTAGTTCTGCTGGTTTCATGATCAAGATGTGTGCGTAATAATCCTGAGGCCGGGAATCTAGCTGAATATGCTCCTCACTCGGCAATGGTACTAAAGATGGAAGATGGGACCGGTCTTCTCCTTCCCGTTATTGTTTGTATGTTCATTATTACTATATTCTACCTGCACTTTAGAATTTATTTATCTTAACTTTAAATTCATATTCATGATCGTACTTGTATCTTTCTGTTGTTTTCTTATGCAGTGGAGATGCAGAGTGCAATGCTAACAGCAGCACAGGGCAATGTCCAACTTGTATGTCTCTCTTTGTCATTTGCTTGTATGTCATGACTTTAATTGTTGGTAAAGTTCTGAAGATTCATTGCTTCAACCTGCTGTTTAGCTCGAGTTAATCTTGGTTAAATTGAACTATTAATCATTTACCGGTCTTTGGCCAGAGATATATGCTATAAAGTAAAGGCCTAAAAGCATGACAGGAAATCCCTCAACTGGTTCAGTAGGATGCAGTTGTATAGACTTAAAAAACACTGATGATTTCAAGAAGTTGCAGATAGTTTGAAAAATTAATGAATATTGAATAGAGTAGAGGAATAACTAGGTGCGGTGTTTTAAATAACCTAATAAAGGTATATGATTTTGATGATGTCAAAACAACAATCTGACTTGTTGGTTACTTGTATTGGTGTAATGAATCTCTACGTTTATGATAGAAAGGCGTGCATATGCATATGGTGTAGATGCTAAGAACACTGCTAGCAGAGGGGGGAAAGCTTCTTGCAGCCTAAAATCTCACATCGAATCTGATGTAAAAGTTACTTCATTCGAATAAAACTCCTTGTGATATGAAATATCCTTTTAATACAATTAAATGGGATCTTTTACATCACAAGGAGCAATAAGTTTTATTCGAATGAAGTAGCATTTTACATCTGATGCATTGCTAGATGTTTTCTAATATACTCAATTAACGGAACACCAGAGGCAATAAAATCCCATGAGGTCAACCTTCTACTTATTCGATTTGTAGGTGTAAGTTTAAAAACCATCCATTTTCATTCTTTTTTTTTGCTACATTCTGTGTCTTTCTCATTCGTATTCCCGTGTGCAGATTTAAGTATGAACATTGATGTTGGAAACTTTTGTGCGACCGAGTCAAGTGATCATGATGAGAATGACAATCCTTTTACCAGTGGAACTCACACTCCAGGCACTAAAGGCACTCGAGGTCAAGGCACTGAAGGCAACACAATTTAAGTATTTTTTAATCATCAAATTTGTTTTATTATAATCTCGTAACTAGTTTCGTTATTTTAACGGTTAAGTAGTGGTGGTTGTTTTGGTTGGTGAATAGACTTTGAATGTAGATTGTTTTGGTGTAGTTGTTTTAGTTGGTGGAGGGAGTTGAGACTTGGTGGATGGAGTTGGGAGTTATTTGAATGGTCATGTAGTTGTGGTATGTTTGGGACTTATATTATGGGATTCTTCTGAAAACATGAATGGCATTTCAAAAATTTATATATTAATTGTTACATTAGCCTAATTTACTGTTACAATATCTTACATTTAGTGTTACATAATTATGAAATGTGTGTTACATTATTGTGGAATTTATGTTATAATAGATAAACATAGTGTTGCAAATAGGTTATGTGGGCCCAACAGGTGGGCCCCATAAGTGAACCCCACAGGTGGGCCCACCTTGTGGGCCCATATTTAAAAAAATCAATCAAGCTATTGTAACACTAATCAGGTGTCACATTTGGACATTATATTGTTACAATAGGGCCCTATTATAATGCTTTTACTGGTGTTACAATAGATAAAAAAAGTGTTACAATAGAGGGTTTATTGTAATGCTCGCAGATGTAACGCCCCCTAGTGTTACAATAGACTAATTATAACACTTTTTTGGCCTATTGTAACACCAGGACTGGCATTACAATAGGCCAATTATGGCGTAGTGGAAGTAGAGATGTTACTATTAATAAGAATGCAGTGTATAAGGATAAGCTTGTAATCGATTTTGAGTTTACAAAGGAACAACCTGAGAAAGAGGAAGTAGTGTTTGAAGATATTATAGAAACAAATCTTGCAGGAAATAGTTGGAGTTCGGAGAATGTTGATGACAGGGTTCCAGTAATTCCACAGGTTGAGGTAAGAAAATCTAGCAGAAGTGTGAGGCCACCACAAAGATATTCTCCTTCAGCATATTATATGTTATTGACCGAGGATGGGGAGCTTCGGTGTTATTCAGAGGCTGTACAAGTGGATGATTCAGTTCAGTGGAAATCAACCATGGATGAAGAGATGAGTTCTCTTGAGAAGAATGAGACTTGGTCTTTAACAGAGTTACCAGCAGGAAATAAGGCTTTACATAATAAGTGGGTGTTCAGGATCAAAGAAGAACATGATGGCAACAAGAGATACAAGGCGAGGTTAGTAGTCAAGGGTTATAAAGAGAAAAAGGGTATTGACTATACCGATATATTTTCTCCCGTTGTTAAGATGGCTACAGTTAGAATTGTGCTAAATATTGTGGCTATAGAGGAGTTACATCTAGAGCAACTAGATGGTAAGACCGCGTTCTTACATGGTGATCTTGAGGAAGACATCTACATGGTTCATCCAGAGGGATTTTAGGTAGCTGGGAAAGAAAACCTTGTTTGCAAGTTTATAAAAAGCTTGTATGGTTTAAAGCAAGCACCGAGACAATGGTACTTGAAGTTTGACAGCTTTATGATGAAGAATGAGTAAACGAGGAGTGCTATGGATCATTGTTGTTACTTTAAATAGTTTGATTCATCTTATGTCATATTATTGTTATATGTTGATGACATATTGATAGCAGGATCGAACATGAGGAAAATTAACAGGTTAAAGAGACAGATGTCTGAGGAGTTTGTGATGAAGGATATGGGTGCAGCAAAACAAATACTTGGTATGAGCATCATAAGGGATAGAGCTGAAGGTACTTTAAAATTATCTCAAGTGAAGTATGTTTAGAAATTGTTACAGAAATTCAGTGTCCCGGATGCGAAGACCAGAAGTACACCGTTGGCGAGTCACTTTAATCTCACAAAGAAGCAATCACCTAAAATTGATGAAGGAAGGAAAGATATGGCTAAAGTTCCTTGTGCATCTGCAGTTGGCAGTTTAATGTATGCTATGGTGTGTACAAGGCCAGACACTGCTCATGCAGTGGGAGTTGTTAGCAGATTTATGTTTATCCAGGATAAGAGTATCAGGAAGCAGTCAAGTGGTTTTTACACTACTTGAAAGGCACATCCAAGGTTGCACTATGTTTCAATAAGAAAGATGTTATCTTGGAAGGGTTCTTTGATGCAGATTTGGGTGGATGTTTGGATACAAGAAAAGTACAACGAATTATATTTCACTTTCTGTGGTATCGCAATTAGTTGGATGTCTCGAATTCAAAAGAGTTTTGCTCTTTCAACCATAGAAGCAGAATATATGGCTATCTTTGTAGCTAGCAATGAGATGATTTGGTTGAAGAATTTTCTTAAGGAGTGGGGCAAGAAACAGACGGACAGTTTTTTGTATAGCGACAGTCAGAGTGCTATTCATATTGCGAAGAATCCCGTGTTTCATGCTAGGACGAAGCATATTCAGCTGATATATCACTTTACAAGAGAATTGATAGCAATGGTACTTTGTCCTTAAAGAAAATCCTTGGTTCAAAGAATCCTACAGATATGTTGACTACGGTGGTTACGAATGAAAAGTTGAAGCTTTGCGTAGTTTCAACTGGCCTTCAGAATTGATTGATGAGAAGGCGCTACACTAGTTAAAGTTATTGATTAAAGAATTGATTTTACTAGACTTACAAGAGTGAAGTGAAGATTGGCCAGACTCCAAGTGGGAGATTGTTGGGTTTGTAGAGTCTATTAATTAAGTCCATGAAAATATACTATTCAGATTCAGATTCACATTAGTTTATAGATTAGTCTACTTTTCAGATTTGGACTATAATTTTGATTTAGGCCTAGTTTCTTCTCTTATAAATACTCATGTATTTGTAAAATCATAACACAACAAATTTTGAGAAATCAATACATAATTAGTACGACTTGTAGAGTAGGAATTTCCGAACCACGTAAATCTTTGTCTTGTGTGGTTTTCATTTATTTTCTTTTTCTTGTTTGTTCGCTTTGGGTTTTGCTTTCGTTGTTGTATACTCAACAGGCTAGTACCTCCACCAACCTTTATTTCAGAGTGCACATTCTTCTGATGTTATTTAACGCTCATCTCTACTGAATGAGTTTCCATTTGGAAGAATCAATGGCTTAGTCGGTGATCCTAGGCTCTACCCTGTAAACTCAATGCTTGTGCCTCATGTTTCTTATCATGTTTCTTATGTTGGTACCATGAAATGGATTTTACATGTCTGTATGACTAGGAATCTGTAGTCCGAGCCTGATAGTTCTATTTTGGAAGTGGTTAGCCTCATATTTTCTAATTTATCTTATTATTATTTTTAGAATAGGCCTCTACGTGGTTACAGACCATCATTGGTCGAAGGAATGATTCAGGCACCAGTGAGGTCCTTCCATAGCATTGTCCAAACAGTTACATCTAGTGGATTCCCTGCAGGTCAAAGTGGTCGGTTGCCTAGGTATTCAGATGCAAACTACCTAGTCCCTATTCCCTAGTCCCTTTCATGCATAATGAAAAATAACTTTTCAAGGGAGCAACATGCAGCCAAGACCTGCTTCTTCCTTCTAACCAAGAACACCTTCTCACGGGGGCAACAGGCAACAAAGACATGTTTCTTCCTTTCGACCAAGTACACCTTTTCAAGGGATCAACAGACAACAAAGACCCGCTTCTTCCTTCCCACCTAGTGTTAAACTTGGAACAATTCCATGCATAGATGGTCCTAAATGTGTAGCTGGTCTTGAAATGTAAGGTATGAAATTCTCCTGAAGCTGCAAAAGAATATACTTTTAGGTGTTGTACTTCCTGGACATGAAGATCTGGACTGTCATCATTTAACCATATAAAAGATGACATCCCACATTTCTCTATGTGAGTGTAGTTACGGATGTTAAATCGCCATGGTTTGTCTTCCGAATGGTGATGGTATTTGCTTATGAAAAAATGATGGTGACTTCTCTTAAACCATGTTCAGACTTGCTACGTACAAATGTGGATGAGTAGAGCCATTTTTGTACAAACTATTCTGCTGTTGTACAGTCATTATTTACTTATCATGGGGATGGGGTGCACCTTTTTTGGTCTTTTGATTATTGCATATGGTTGGTTGAGGGAAAGATTCAGGCACTAGCGAGGTCCTTCCATAGCATCCTCATACTCAGGACAGTTACAATCAGTTGATTCCCTGCCCTAGTATTCAGAAGGAAACCTCTCTGTTCTAGGGGGAATGCCGATGGCTTCAGCGCATATGGAACACCTTTTCAATGGAGCAACGGGGAACCAAGACCATCTTCTTCTGTACAATGTTATATTTTTTTATTTTGTATTTTATTTTAGCTGATAAGGTTTAGTAGACAATGAATTTTGTTTAGCAATATACAGACAGATACAGTGTCTTCTCTCGTTCAAGTCGAAAAATTTAAATATATATGTATAACCATTCTATAGATCCGAAGGACCATTTGTTAGATTGTTTTGTCAACTGGATTTCATGTTCATTAGTTGTAATACAAGTAGAAATACTGTTTTATAAATATTTCATCACACATATCATTATTTTGCAAAAGAATTAAGCCTATTGGAAAAGAGAGGAATGTTTTTACAGATAAAATGTTAAGAGTCCCAAAATAAATCCTAAATTTGTTCTCAAATGGCACGGGACCTTGTGTAATTAACTGTTGTTATATAAATGTTCTGGAGTCCTCTATATTTACAAGTGTTGCAGCCAAAGTTTAACCAATTTGGAAAACATTGTGATGCCCTGAACATTTTCCAGTATTATGTTTCGCTTAACTGTGATTTGGAGCCGATACCTTCACATTCGGGATCGTCAACAATCCACAGATGTGTTCTGAATGGTTCAATAACCCTCCGCATGCTGATGCAAAACACGAACTATATTGGTGTAAGTTTTTAATTATGAATGATTTCAAACTTCCTTAACTACTATTCTAACTGGATGTTAAGAAGTTCTAAATGGTTTTTCATTCTCGCTCAAAAATCTCGCTATGTGCAGCCCTTACATTTTGTAAACAAATTTCAGAGATCTGCTCGTGGTTGTGGGCATTCTAGAAGCATTATCAGAATTACATATGTGGGCAACAGCTAAAAGACATTAACTCCGACAGTATTAGTGTGATCTGGACCAAAGGCTAAAGGAATACTGATAAGTATGTCCCGCTAATTATGGCAGACAACTAAAGTTAAAGGAGAGAATGGTATTCCTTCTATTTCTGAGAGTTCCAGATGATATTCTTTCCTTGAAATGAACGCAACATGTATCAGACTACATTACTACAATACAAATACCTTGTTTTTTGGCCAATACTATCGCAGCTAAGTGAGGATTCTCCCAGACCCCGTCATGATAAAAAACGAAAATGTACATAATACATAAACATTATTTATTTAGGTACCAAGACTTGATTTCCAGTAATCTCAAACAAAATTTGTTTAAAAACCTTGACAATTAGTTCACGGTAAGTACCAGGGTTGAGTGAAAGGTAGCAAGCAAGAAGTTGTTGAAACTCCTCTTTTGTACTCATATTGTGCTCCATGATCATTTCCATCATTGACTCCTTGAAGTCTCTATCAGGATCTATAGATTCCTTTACAATAGCCACACTCATTAGGTGGGAATGTGATGATACACTTTCCCCGCCTTGAACTTGAGCAAGCCTCTTTAATGATATTCTTGGGGATTTAGCTCTTAGGATTGAAGTGGTAAGACTTCCAGGACTGACATGTTTGTTGGGCTGCTGTGGCAGTGAATGATGATGCCAAAGGAGATGACTTCATTTTGGATTGAACTTTCTTGTTCAGGGATTTACGCGTCAAGTTCTGCAGCTTTCTGGTTTTACTAGCACTCGTGTGGTTAAGCTTATAAAACCAAGCATTTGGCAGCATATCTGAAAACTTAACCCTGTAATTACCCATCACACAAAACCTGCTTTTCTGACTGCTCTAGGATGACTTAGTATGTTATATAACAAAAACTGAAGTTTTGACAAAAAGTGAAGAGATGCTTCTTGATAGATAGAGCACTAGATGTTCTGCTACAAACATATGTCCAAATATATTCTGTTACATAGATTTGGGTATTTATGTGGATTGTAATTATGATATTATGGCACCTAGTCAACTGATCTGGTAATACATTATTATATATTGGTTGTCACAAGGGACATATTCACTTTAATTTCTAATAATAATCCAGTTATTCCCCGGTCCGATCTTATTCCCGTGAACATCAGATCTTGATTCGGAAGAGCTTCAAATCTATGTTTATGTCTTGGACTATGAATAGAAGCTTGACTTTTTTCTTGACATATTTTCAGGGTAAGTCAGTATCGAACCCGACCTGTGACAAATGAGTATAAACTTTTAACCAGTTGAGCTATCCCATAACTGGACTTCGATTACAAAATTGAAAGGCTTAATGTTTATGTTAAGTTTCTCTATATCTGTGTCAAAAATGAAAACAAACTTATTTTTGTGATTGAACATTGTATCTGATTCCTGCAAATATTGAATCTTTGTGTTGGAAAATAGATTATTAAGACTATTTGACACGGTCCTGAAATTTTGAGGCTTTACAAATTTCTAAGACTCAGTTTAATACTATCTCAAATTTTTAATAGTCGTTTGACTTTTCTGCACTCATCTCTAATTTTTTGAATCGTATAGTTAAAATAATATTTTTTAAATTCATTTTCTCAATAAGAATATATAAGATAAATTTTTACTTACAAAAAAAATAAAAATGATAATTTTTACTATACAGTTAATGAATCTTGATATGTGTACAGAAAAGTCAAAAAACAGATAAAATGAAACAGATAGAGTATTAAACATACAAATGTCAGCAACCTTATAAAGCCTCCAAATTTGTTAAATAATTCAATATTTTACAATAGGTCGGGGTTTCTTTTTGTTTGGCTCAAATATGCAAGAATGGCCCGAACCTCCACCGTCACCTCAGCACATTCTTAGGATGCTATCCAACATTCTTCACAACTAAATGACAGTACCTCGTGCTTCTTAATGGCATTAATGGCCTAGTGTGTGGTTCCAGGTTATAACACATAGTGTAATTTCTTGATGTAGATCTTCTGTGCATCTGTCATCCGCTATTTAAGTAGTTTCATCCAATTGTTACAGATGATAAAATTTAGAGGTTCATGTTCTGAAGAATTTTATATCATTTTTCACTTTTGTACTTGAATAGCCTCAGGTAAGCCGTTAATAGAGAAGTAACAAGCAAACCTAATTGAAACAATTGATCATGACCAGTATCCCAGAACAATGATAAACTACAAAACAAATGCATACTCCTCATTAAAAATAAAGAAGAGAAAAAGAGCAAATGAAAACTTTTTTCTCACACATTTATGATACAATCAGATAGTACCTTAACTAGTACCAGAGCTTTAAAGTCTTGCAGCGTTAAAGAGTTCAGATTAGGGCAATTTTGCACTAAATCAGTGCATGCAGGTTGGTGACAATTTCAGACTGTCATCTCTACCTACATAGAAGACAATGAAGGTAAGACTAATATATGAAATATTGATAGTCACATGTTTAAAGCATATATATTACCCATTTTTGAAGATTCGAAAAAGATACGTTCTATCACATGACAGTGAATGTTGACTGACTCCAATGTTTGCTTCAAGTTAATGTGTTTGCCCATGAATAAATTTATGTTCCAAACTATAGACTTCAACTAAAATAAAAAATAAATGACTAGCATGACTCATGAGAACATGCATTCAAGTTGCAAGTTCTAAACTTCAAAAATAAAAGATGCACAAAGAAATTGCATTATCACAATCATGGACATGATCAAAACCCTAGTGTATATAGTCCAAACCATAACGGGACATCAAAAAATTACATAAATTAAATGGAAAATCAGGAATGACTGAATCAAAACAATGTGACATAATTATTATCATTGTTGTTGAAAATGAAAGGGGGAAACTTAAACTTACAGTCCAACGACCAATGACTTCCGGATCAAGGAGAAATAAACAAACTGATAATGCTTCAGAAAGCGTTGTGTTGTCCACCCGTTCAATGTTATTAAGGCGCAACCTTCTTAAAAGAGCCTTTACGGTTCAAATAAATTTAAAACAGTTAAAACAACTATATAGGTAATTATAGATCAGATTCAGTTTTTGGTCAAGAATTGAACGGTACTCTGGGGCACCGCCGTCCAAGCTCAATGAAATTAAGCACGACCGCGAAAGAATACACGATTCCTTCCCTTGTCTTGGCCTCTTATCATTCCATGAAATCCTAATACATGTGGGGAATTCCTTGTACTGTAGATATATGTTTGAGAAGAACCAAAAGATGCAAATGGACCAGATACCGGACCAAGTTTTATAGACCTCAATTAAGGGATAATGATAAAAATATAATGTGTTTAAGTACGCATCGGATGAATTGACACAGTACAAAAGCAACACAGTTCAATATAACATAAAAAAAGTGGCTCGCAAATTTTTAATGTTAGGGATGATCGAGCAAGATAATTGTTTTCAAGATAACCAAGCTGCATGAATTGTTTAGAAGACAGTACATAATGACATTTGCAACAACCTAAATCAGTTTATTCACCCGGAGATTCTAAAAATCAACTGGGCTGAATTTATCAGGATGCTGAATGAGAATTAGAGTTTAATCAGTAAAGCTTGAAACTCGTTCATGTTCCCAATTCTAACACGACTATTACCAATGTAACATGGAAAAGACTTGTATGGCTAATATAAATAAGGAAGTCTTACTGAAGCCCTTTTCCATCTCGGTAAATCGTTGTGGATACTACTATATTATTATTAACTTTTGGTATTAATGTCAAGAAGTCAATACTGGAGTAGAAGATTGGATCCGATGCGCACTTGCTGAAAAAGGAACATGTTGCTGCACCATAACACACACTTTGAGTGTCGAGCATCGAGAAAATCTGAAAACCAGCATTGTCACGAAGTCAAGAGACATATGTGTATCATCAAACACTTATAACAGTAAAGGAAAACCCTGTAAGCAAAGTATTCTCTATCATTACTCCCTTGAATGGAACTCCACTTTCAATATAGATTGAAAAATAAGACTGCGATAACTTAGAAAAAGATGTAGAAAATGTAGTACTAGCAATCGTGTTATAAAACTGAGTTAGGCATATAAAAACTGCATTTTAATTAATCTAATAGAAGATATCATTATAGTTGAAAATGTAATATCCCCTAAGCTATCTAAAAGATATCTCTCGCAACACCTGAAGGTTCTGGGGAAGAGAGACAAGTCAAGTCATCCTTACTTGAACTACACTAGATTTATTCAGGAGGAGCAATTGCACACCATTAACAAAACAAATTAAAGCACAAAAATTTGAAATCCGTACACTAGAAGCAACACATCATGATTATTATTGCTACCACAATATATCTCATGATCAAATTTTTTTCGACTTTCCAACTACAACTAGGATCCGCATCTGAATCCAAATTTATTTTTACAAATTTTAGAAGCACACAATTAATGTAAAGTAGGATTCAAGATCATTAACCGCAACATGTACAATTTTTTTCTTTTTTTTGTAATTTGTCACCATATTATTTAGTTGATTGTATCTGTTAGAAAATAATGAACCAAAAACTAGGCAAAGGGGGTGAATGACTATTTCGAAACTTTTAAACTCTTTTTGAAAACTGGAAAATCCAAGAATGAAATAAGCTCTAACAACTTAAAACATATAAAATATACAGAAATTTAAATCAATTTACTTTATACATATAATACAAAGAAATTGTTGCTACAGCTCATAAGGAAAACAAAGTTGTTTTTCTTAACTTTTTCTCATGAACGGTTTCTTGAATTTATGAATTACAGAGAGAGAAAATATTGTTAGGTCACACAAAACTGTAGAAAGGGGTTGAATACAGTGTTTAATACAATCAAATCGATTTCGAACACAAGTAACAGTAAACATATATATTCAATATAATAAACTCTGTTACAATGGAACTGTTCTCTCTTAGTGATGAACAAATATCACGAGAGCTGCTAGGTTACAATGTATGATCTTCTCGATAATGATAACACATAGAGTGTGACGACTGAGAATTTTTCGACGTAATTAAGTGAATAAAGTGTGATTTATGTGAAGTGATTATAATTATGTGATTAAGTGTTGGTTAATTGTCTTTACTGTATATTAGAATCTAGGAGCGTAAATAAAAGCGTTCCAATTTAAAGAGCCAGCTTAGAAGTTAAGCTGTGTTGTCGGGCCGTCAAGTAGAACGGAACCCGTCCTAAAAAGGGATTAAAGTATTTCAAATGTGAACTATATGTTATTATAACACCCCCAAATCCGGGGTCGGGGATCCGGGTTGTCACGAGTTCCATTTCCCTTAATAACACCCAATCTTAATAAATAATCAACTACTCTGTACCGTGACCCCACAATAAACACACACACCACAAGTTATAGTCTCAGAGATGAACACTAAAAAGTAACACAAGTCCTTATATTCCACAATTATAAACCGTTACACCTTAAAAGAGTTCTGAATAAATTTATATATTCCTTGCCATTATTATAATTCATATTATACATAAGTCTGGTTCATCAATAGTTGAAAACCTAGCCTATTGGTAGCTCCTACCTCAGCTACGGTGGCATCAACGCTTCCAGAAGACTGCGGAACGTTTTCTAACCGCTTGCGAATCGGGAGCTTGGTCCTGTTCATCTTTTCTATCTGTTGTTGTGTGATGAAAGAAGAAAGCAAGGGTGAGCAGCAAGCCCACCAAAATAATATGTATAATGATTAACAATATATGAGCCTTCTCATAGTACTCATGAAAGTCTTGGTCAAAAGAAATGAACCAAGTTTGATATCTTAATGCGATGAAGTCGCAAAATATTCAGTATATATACATATATACTTTTCAAAATCTTGGAAGTCCTCTTCCATGCATAATATACACAAAGTTCCAGTTTATAACTGTATAAAACTATCGTTGCAAGGTGATCTCATATATCTAACCTTGTCTCAACGTTTTTCTGAAAATCTTTGACATGCATAAGATAATCATTCACTAGATATAAGTTTAAAAGATGAAGTTACAAGATACTCCAATATACTTATATCTTTTCCAAATACTACTTGAACTACCACCGTTCAAGTTATAATGAGCTTTCAACAGTTCATCACATAGATGAGACTACAAGACAAGATTTGAATAGATTAATCTTTGAAGTATTATTGAAGGAAATGAAGTTATGATATACTTCATTAAGTTCCAATATATATATATATATATATCCATATATACATCTTCTTTATACATTTCCTGAAAACCTCTGTCATGTAAAGTATGAACAGGGTTTGTAACATCCAATAAATTTTTGGAAGGAAAAAGAATTGTGGCATAAACCCGATATCTTGCTGATCAGGCAAAGATACCAATAAGTAACCTTTTCTACTAGTAGATGGACGAATTCCCCACTGGTCATCACTCTGGTCGCAATAGGACCTTATGCTGGACTGCCACTCAGCCACTTACGCATTTGATGGACTCCCACTGAGCCACTTACACTATCATGGACGCCCACTGAGCCCATGTTGCTTATGCCGACTCAATAGATGGACTTATTCCCGAACGTTGGGTAAGTAATCAATTCATTTACCAAAACCTCAACTTTGTTGCGAATATAAAATACGCCACAGAGCCGGATCCCTCTGGTTTTGAGCGAGTATTTAAATCCCCTTTAAAAAGGAAGATCTTAAATATAAAAAAATGAGTTTTGGGATCCGCTCTAACTTTTAAAAATCATTTTAAAGACTCGAAAACACTTTAAAGAGTGTTTGGAGTAATGCTGATTTAATAAAGTAAATCAGTCCCAATATATTAGAAAATATCTGAATATTATTATTTAAATAATATTCCCATAAAGAATAATCTTTATACAAATAATTGAGGTAGAAGTTGTAAAACTTATACTTGAAATGAGTATTAAATAACCAAAGATATATTTATACGAAAGTACTATCTTTATTTGAATAATCAAAGATAAGTTTGATTATCGACACCTTATTCTTTAATAAAATAAATAATATATTTCAGTAAATAATCGGAGTCATAGGTCCTCAAATGAATATTCAAATAATATTCATTAAATAATATAAACTGAGTCATAAGTCCTCGAATGAATATTCAAGTAATATTCATTAAATAATATAAGGTGAGTCATAAGTCCTCGAATGAATATTCAAGTAATATTCATTAAATAATATAAACTGAGTCATAAGTCCTCGAATGAATATTCAAATAATATTCATTAAATAATATAAAGTGAGTCATAAGTCCTCGAATGAATATTCAAATAATATTCAATAATAAAATAAACGGAGTCATAAACCCTCGAATGAATATTCAAAATAATATTCATTAATAAAATAAATGGAGTCATAAGCCTCCGAATGAATATTCAAAATTTTCATTAAATAATATAAAGTTATCGGATAAACCTTATTCGATTAATTGTTTTGAAAACTATATCAATATATATATATAACTATATATATATATATATCATATACTCGGGAACATCTACTCCCGGTTTTAGAAAAGGGTTCACCTTTTGATCCCCTATACTAAGGGTATACGCAACTACTGCTTATCTCTAACATAGGTATTATGCAACTAATAAGCATTTGAACCAACAGATATATAAATCAAGAATATGAAACAGGCATGCATATATACCATATCACATGCTAAAATATATCGCAAGAATTTGCTAATAAAAAATATGCATTTATCGCAAGATCATGCATATACACATATACATCACAACAACAGTTATACGGGTAGAAAACTTGCCTGAGCGACTGGGGGTTACAAATGGCTTGGGACGAGTCTGTTAACCTATAAACAACATATAAGTTGGAATTAAACCAAAGTCACTTATAAATCTATACTTTAACCAATTTAGACTCTAACGCTCGCTTTGCGCTTAACGATTCACTTAAGTCGCTCGAGTACCCTCGGCTCCACCATTTTTAATAAATTAACCATTACGAGTTTTAAGGCGATTCTTTCGCGAGTACCTTACCAACTGCCTAATACACTTAACATAATTGTTTCATACTCCAATTAGTCCTTTAAGGTCTTTAACCTATGTTTCAAAGTAAGGCGAGGGGTAATGGTTCTTTCGCGAAACGTCGTTACTTAAAATGGCCGTTTCTCCTAAACCGTACATCGGAATCAAACGAACCACATATCAAAATGAAGCTCGTAACATGAAATATCTAATAATGGCAATGGTTAAAACCTAGCAGGGAGTTCTCGGGTCCTAATGTTATAAACAAAAGCAGTCTAAAGTAAATCGGACATTACGACGACTATGTTTACGCGACTTCCCAAATTTATACCATTCAAAATCAACCACCAATCAACCCCAATTCATTCATACAACCAAAATCCATCCATACCATAGTACAACAGCCCCAACACCTCAAGTTCTCCAATTTATGTTATTCTCAAACATGAATTTAAAACTATACTTAAGTCCTTTAACTAATCAATAAGATTTCAACATCCAATTTACTACAACTCCAATCCAAACTCTAAACATGCAAGCATCAAGCTACTCTTTTACCATAACAATCAAAATCATCCTAATATACAAAGTAAAGCTAGGGTTTGGAGATGTTATACCTTCCTTGAAGTGATGTGAGTAGCTAGGAAGCCTTAAGAAGCCTTGAGATGTCTTAGGGATGCTTGGATCTTAAAGGAAAAACAAGAAAAATCAAGTTAAAAATCTTGAAATCACTATTCATTATCTTCTTCATTGATTTCTTGGAAGAGATTGTGAATGATTTGGAAGCTTAAACTTATAGGATAGTTATATCTATGCATAAGGAGTACTAGATAATTATCTTACCAATTAAGGAAGCTTGGAACTTGAATTTTGAAATTCTTCTTCTTGAAATGGAGAGAAAAGCCGAGAGCAATGGTTAAGAAATGAAATGATTTTGTGTTTGTGATTTGTTTAGCTTAGCTTGGTTGTTTTTGATTAGATTTTGGTTAATTACCTTATTAACCTTGAACTTTGTGTGGTTATCATTCATCCACACCTCCTTCCCCCCCTATGTCATGCTTATGTCACCTTGTGATGTCATCATCCCTTACTTGCCCTCTTCTTATTGGTTGGATGACCTCATCATCCCTAACCTCCTTGATTAACTCCTAATTGTTTGCCTAATGACCGTTGATCTGTTATACGGTTCGCTTAACTTTCGTTCTCGTTTCTCGTTTGAGGGATCATACCCGGGATCTTATTACTTGGGTTTCATTAACCTTTCTCAATACATTATAATCCTTTTATGATCCTCTCTTATAATCCTTTAATTTAAATCCTTTTTATCCTATTACCTTATACTCAATTCTTTCCGTATCTAGTGGATTTCCGGGAAAAATCAAAGTGTTCGGAATTGGATTCTGACGATCTTTACATACACTTATATACCATATAGAGTACTAATAAAATCTCAGAATATCAATAACAGAACCCCTACATAGTGTGGCATGAAAAGTTTTCTTATTCAGCATAATCTGCAAAATCACTATTCATAAGGGTTTCAAAAATTTCCAAAAATTGGGGTTATTACAGTCTCCCCTCCTTAAAAGGATTCCGTCCTGGAATCAGATAGAAAATGAATAGGGATACTCTCTTAGCATTGCACTTTCTAACTCTCGAGTAAATTTTCCCACATTGTGGTCCTACCACCAAACTCTGCCTAGTTTGATAACCCTTCTCCTAAGCACTTGTTCCTTTTCGATCTATAACCCTTTCTGGTTTCTCCATATAGGTTACGTCTGGTTGCATGCCTATGCGCTCATATGCCCCTATTTATCTGGCATCCGAATTATACTTCCTTAACATTGATACGTGGAACACGTTATGACTTGCTACATGTTCGGGGGTAGGGCTAGCTCATATGCTAACTTCCCAAAACGTCTTAATATATCCAAGGGTCCAACAATTGGTGGACTTAGCTTTCCTTTCTTTCCAAACCTCATCAATCCTTTCCAAGGGATACCTATAACATTACTAGGTCCCCTATTTCATACTCTTTGTCCTTTCGAGTCAAATCAGCATACCTCTTATGTCCATCTTGGGTTACTACCAGCCGTCCTCTGATTAGATCTATTATATCCCTGGCCTTTTGGGCTACTGCGGGTCCGAGCATCTTGCGCTCTACAACTTCATCCTAACATAAGGGAGATCGACATTGTCTTCCCTCAAGGATCTCATAAGGCGATATCTCAATACTGACATATGATCTATTGTCGTAAGAAAACTCAATCCGTGTTAAGTGATCATTCCAAATTCTTTCAAGTCTATTGCACAGACTCTTATTATAGCTTTTAGCATTAGAGCTTTTGCTTCTTAATAACCATTCTTTTCCAGTTCGTAATCGCTACTACCTTCCATTCCTAATATTATACTGGTTATACTTTTGCTTGTTAGCGTTCTATAACCTTTTAATAACCACGTCAACCTTAGTATCACGAATGTGCTTCCATTCTGAATACCACCATAACTTTACTACTCCTTTTTCAGTTGTTTCCATTTTCCAAAATTTGATCAATCATATAAAAGTAAAGGAATTTATTGAGAGGTCGCTATGATCATGAACACTTGTTCTATTGCATAGTTAGTACAGAAGGTGGCCAGCCTTTAGTACTTGACAAGCAATTAAACAATAACTGGTATCCTACTCGGCTTCTATCACACAGATAGATAGTCATTCGGCAGTACCTCCCCTTCTGGAAGGGTTGTTCTTCTCAGTTTATATGAAATGAAAAGAAGAGAAAAGAACGAATTGAAGAGAATTATATATATGAAAAAAATATACTGCCACAAAATATCTGGCTTGGAACCTACCTCTAAACTATAGAGGTTTTTCATAGGAGAACAAAACATATGTGTATATATATCAAGTATTATCGCATCGCATTTCACATGCTTAAATATTTTTGCTATTCCGTCCATCATTCTATGGACCCTTGCTCTTCCTCGAGCTTATACACAATCACCTTTGAAACTCCCTTGATATCAAAAATCGAACCTGGGATCTCATTCTAGACATCATCATTACTAGAATTCTATGCTTGCACCGCAACCTTCCTCATATAGTAATACGACTCTCTTTTCATAAGAGGGAATAAATATTCAATAGGTAGATACTCTACTTAATTAGTCTATCAATGATAACTTATACACTACCATGACCCGATTAGTGGTACTCAATCTCAACATCCATTCCAATACAACTCTCACGGTTGTAATCAGCTCATTACTCGCAGAATCATTGCTGCATTACTATGGTCCACTACTGACCTACTGTCGTCATTCACGTTCCATGAAATCTTAATATCTAACCATACGGAGTCCATACATGGCGTATCAAATCCTTCTAAGGAGGTAACATAATCACCATTCATGATTCATGAAGAACACTCCTGATCCTGACATACATACATGACATGAAGCAGATAAAATTGCAGAAGAGTTTCAATCAAAGCAACGATAGCAGGTTAATACCATTCTTAATCATATGCCTTCGATAGAAGACTTAACTCAAAGGTTCGTTTAGTCCTTTTTGAAACATGGTCCAGGCTCATTCTCAAGATAGTACCTTCTAAGATAGATAGCCCGCTCATGGCGATTACACAAATTAAACCTTTACCAAACTACTATTACGGTTGGGTATTGCACAGTCATCAGAAGGAATGTCAATCTTTCAAACCATAATACAACCTTTACGGCTTCAACCATTATCACTGTATTCCTCTGGCACGAGCACAAGTAATTGTCCTCTTACACTTAAAGTGTCGGCCACCTCTTTGGCCTTTCTTGATAGTAATATTTCCTTACAATCAATGTCATCTTAACCACTTTCACTAATTTTCTACCTCATTTCCCATCACTGCTTGTGTGAAGATGTTTTCCTTCAAATCTGATGAGTAAAAAAAAATTATCACCATTTTTCCATAAGTTATTGCCTCAGTCTTTAGAGGTTAATCACTGTCACGACTGACTCTCAATCATAATTAGAACATCTTTTATCTTAGGCCCTAATTGCCCTGAACAATTTCGACCTTTACTGGTTCAATCCATACTTTCTCATGGTTTAACACGTGTCCACCTGGCATTATTATAATTACGCCATATTTCCTTCATCAAAATTTGTATTCTTGAGAACTTTGAATATTACCTTTCTCCTTGTAAAACCTCTAAGGTTATCCTTAAATCCTTCATCAGGTACACCCTAGGCACAGGGCATATCAAGATACCATTTATTAATACCAGAATCATTGTCTATATACTTCTGAAAAATTTCTCCACTGATCCTTAAAGGTTGTTATTACCTTAATCCTTTCCAATTCATACTGTCAAAACTCATACTATCCCTATTAAGGGTGAAATTCCAACCTTTATGCATTCCCCTAGGATTCATTATAAGTTACCGATGTTCTATCCTTAATTCCACCTTAAAAAGGGTACATGCATCCTTCCATGGATAAATCAAGTCATATATCCCTGATAGGGGTGTCTTATTCAATCATTCCCACCTCGATAGTATATGCCTAATTTTCACAATAACATCTGTATTCAAAATGAGGTCAATCAATATGGCCTCCAAAAGATAACAACGATTATCCGCTTTTCTTGCCTAATTTGGTAACGATAACAAGGATGTTCTGGAAGATATTGGTCGTGTTCAACGCGAACTTCTTCTTAATAATTCCTTATTTACTTTTGTTGTTTATCTCAACAGTCATCTCAATGTTGGGATATCTTTCATACCTGGCGTCTCCCTTTCTGGGTATCAAGCCACCGGTCTTACACTTCATATTCTTGAAGGTCACTTCCTTCATCCAATTTTCCTAATTTCTTACTTCCTTGTCTCCTCAGTCTATCCGCGTCTCATTAGTTATTCTTCGAACTATCTCAAGGTTTCCTCGAATCCTCCCAACTTACAGGGGATAAACTATATGTATCTCTTATGCCTTCAACCATCAATTTTAACTCATGGTGAATCACCCTCATCCTGACGAGTACATACTTTTCTATTTCTATTGCTACGAGTCTTTAGGGTTTCCTCATACCCAACTCCTTTATCATTCCTCAAACTCTATTGCCTTTATATTCCTTTCCACTTCAGTTTCTTTTTATTTTCCTTTCTCTTATCATTATTTCATGAACCAACACAACATAAGCATTGATTTCAAACATCCCGTCATTCTGGATTCGTGTCCTTAGAACGAATCTTGACAACTTTTACAACTTAGATTCATAGTTCATCATACTCGTCTGCCTTTGTTCTGGCTCTAAAGCTTTTACACTATCTCCATAACTTTGGGAAGTACTTTCCTGAAAACAATTGACTGAACTTAAATCAGTTTATTATAATCTCTTGCTTCGTGCCTTCCTTGGCCTTTCACCAGCGGGTGGTCTCTCTCTTAGGAGGGTAAGTGACAAAAACAGTCTTTTATGATTCGTCAATCATTCAGAATCTCAAATGATTCCTCTATTTCCTTTAGCCAGGCTCTTGCCTCGGCTGGGTCAGCTTGTTCCTTGGAACTCTGAAAGCTTAGCGACTTAAAGGTCCTGAAAGAATTTCCCACTACATTGTTTTCTCAAGGTGGTGGTTGGGAATAAAGTATAAGTTCTGTTTAGACAGGTCCACGAATTTCCGTATAGGAGTACCATCTTGGGTCTCCTTATCTCGCTCGACTTTTGTTTTCTCAGTCTAAATATTTCTTCCTACTCCCCATAATTGGGGTCATCTTTTAATTTAAACTCCTCATTTTCCACTTTATTATATTTTGGGTTCTTTATATCTTAATTGCGACCTCCCTGATTATCACATTCAAGGTTTTCCCCTAATCTTATTCCTTGTGGGGGCATATTACTTGGAAATTTTTTGAGAATCTCTGAATATTTGTCTTACTTACTTTGCTTAAGTCTTTCCCTCGTTCAGTCCTTGCACGATTGCAAATTATGAATTCTCAAGTTCGATAAACTTCATGACACTCTCTTAAGTGTTAATAGAGCAATTAACAATGTGATCTTATCACAAACAAACTGATCTGAACTGAAATTAACGAATATATACATAACCATTTGTTCGAGGGTACAACAACTGAACACATTAAAGAGAATTACATCATTTGATCTGATCGCTTCTATCCCAAAAGTACTACCATAGATAATCATCTAGTCATTAAAACTAATCGTCCATAACTTAGGCTAATCCTCCAAAAGCGGTGCTGCATGAAATTCTTGTCAGATTGCTCAGACTCTGCACACTATTATGGATCAAGAAATGCGGGCATGCACAACATCCCTAACCTGCTCCATTAAAACGGTGATGAGGTCTAAGATAGTTGCAAGTAGAGCTGGATCAATCTGACCTTCAAGATGGCCTCTAGCTGTAACAAGGGTGGTAGCCTTAATCCTGTCCATGCTATGAGCTAATCCTGCCGGAAGTACCCCGCCCTCAATTCTTGGTGCAATAAGTCGATCCAATAGATCACTCCTAACATTACGGGCCTTAGACAGGCCACCCAACGTCATATGATAATTGGCGATAAGAGAAGCCTGAGTGGTAGCATCTAGCAGTCCATGGGGTGCAGGTGGCACAGACCCAGGAGATCCAAACGGATAACCAAGCACGGTATCAAGTGACAATGGTGCAGGAGATAAAGGTGGCATTTCCTCAATAGGTGCTGGGCTCTGTACCGGGGATGGAACAGGAATTGGTGGAACCTCATGGATGTCTACAGGAACCTCTAGAAGAGGGTCTGATACTGGTATAATTGGTGTCGTGGAAGGCCCCACTCCTTCTGCCCTCATTAACCTTTGTGCCCTTGGTAACTCTTTATCCTCTAGTGCCACCCTCGCGGCCATTCTTGCTCTGGTAGTCGCCCTGACTATGGTCATCAATTCCTCAGCGGTCCTCTCTTCATTCTCATCAGGATCCTCCATGAGATCCTCCTCAGCCACAATCCTTTCCGGAATAACATCCTCAACCGCAACATTCTAAATATGAATCTCATCCGGTCCCTCATTAGGGTACTCTATCGGATTCACAATTTGATCTCCAACTTGTAATAAAACATCCTCATGCTGATGCTCCTGAACCTCAGGGTTCGGTGCCCCGCTGCCCTATACGAGAATGAATTATGTTACTATCACGATATTTATAAGGGTTCCCGTAAGGGTTTTAACTGTCAGTATTACGTTAGGTAGCCCAACTATGAACTTGGCAAGAGTTCTTATTATCTTAGTGAACTTATTATCTTAACGTCATATCATCTCTGAGGTTTATAACGCTTAGCTCTGATACCATTTCTGTTACACCCCCAAATCCGGGGTCGGGGATCCGGGTTGTCACGAGTTCCATTTCCCTTAATAACACCCAATCTTAATAAATAATCAACTACTCTGTACTGTGACCCCACAATAAACATACACACCACAAGTTATAGTCTCAGAGATGAACACTCAAAAATAACACAAGTCCTTATATTCCACAATTATAAACTGTTACACCTTAAAAGAGTTCTGAATAAATTTACATATTACTTACCATTATTACAATTCATATTATACATAAGTATGGTTCATCAATAGTTGAAAACCTAGCCTATTGGTAGCTCCTACCTCAGCTACGGCGACATCAACGCTTCCAGAAGACTGCGGAACGTTTTCTAACCGCTTGCGAATCGGGAGCTTGGTCCTATTCATCTTTTCTATCTGTTGTTGTGTGATGAAAGAAGAAAGCAAGGGTGAGCAGCAAGCCCACCAAAATAATATGTATAATGATTAACAATATATGAGCCTTCTCATAGTACTCATGAAAGTCTTGGTCAAAAGAAATGAACCAAGTTTGATATCTTAATGCGATGAAGTCGCAAAATATTCAGTATATATATATATATACTTTTCAAAATCTTGGAAGTCCTCTTCCATGCATAATATACACAGAGTTCCAGTTTATAACTGTATAAAACTGTCGTTGCAAGGTGATCTCATATATCTAACCTTGTCTCAACGTTTTTCTGAAAATCTTTGACATGCATAAGATAATCATTTACTAGATATAAGTTTAAAAGATGAAGTTACAAGATACTCTAATATAGTTGTATCTTTTCCAAATACTACTTGAACTAACACCGTTCAAGTTATAATGAGCTTTCAACAGTTCATCACATAGATGAGACTACAAGACAAGATTTGAATAGATTAATCTTTGAAGTCTTATTGAAGGAACTGAAGTTATGATATACTTCATTAAGTTCCGATATATATATATATCCACATATACATCTTCTTTATATATTTCCTGAAAACCTCTGTCATGTAAAGTATGAATAGGGTTTGTAACATCCAATAAATTTTTGGAAGGAAAAAGAATTGTGGCATAAACCCGTTATCTTGTTGATCAGGAAAAGATACCAATAAGTAACCTTTTCTACTAGTAGATGGATGAATTCTCCACTGGTCATCACCCTGGTCGTAATAGGACCTTATGCTGGACTGCCACTCAGCCACTTACGCATTTGATGGACTCCCACTGAGCCACTTACACTATCATGGACGCCCACTGAGCCCATGTTGCTTATGCCGACTCGATAGATAGACTTACTTCCCGAACGTTGGGTAAATAATCAATTCATTTACCAAAACCGCAACTTTGTTGCGAATATAAAATACGCCACAGAGCCGGATCCTTCTGGTTTTGAGCGAGTATTGAAATCCCCTTTAAAAAGGAAGATCTTAAATATAAAAAAATGAGTTTTGGGATCCGCTCTAACTTTTAAAAATCATTTTAAAGACTCGAAAACACTTTAAAGAGTGTTTGGAGTAATGCTGATTTAATAAAGTAAATCAGTCCCAATATATTAGAAAATATCTGAATATTATTATTTAAATAATATTCCCATAAAGAATAATCTTTATACAAATAATTGAGGTAGAAGTTGTAAAACTTATACTTGAAATGAGTATTAAATAACCAAAGATATATTTATATGAAAGTACTATCTTTATTTGAATAATCAAAGATAAGTTTGATTATCGACACCTTATTCTTTAATAAAATAAATAATATATTTCAGTAAATAATCGGAGTCATAGGTCCTCAAATGAATATTCAAATAATATTCATTAAATAATATAAACTGAGTCATAAGTCCTCGAATGAATATTCAAGTAATATTCATTAAATAATATAAAGTGAGTCATAAGTCCTCGAATGAATATTCAAGTAATATTCAATAAATAATATAAACTGAGTTATAAGTCCTCGAATGAATATTCAAATAATATTCATTAAATAATATAAAGTGAGTCATAAGTCCTCGAATGAATATTCAAATAATCTTCAATAATAAAATAAACGGAGTCATAAGCCCTCGAATGAATATTCAAAATAATATTCATTAATAAAATAAACGGAGTCATAAGCCTCCGAATGAATATTCAAAATTTTCATTAAATAATATAAAGTTATCGAATAAACCTTATTCGATTAATAGTTTTGAAAACTATATCAATATATATATATAACTATATATATCATATACTCGGGAACATCTACTCCTGGTTTTAGAAAAGGGTTCACCTCTTGATCCCCTATACTAAGGATATACGCAACTACTGCTTATCTCTAACATAGGTATTATGCAACTAATAAGCATTTGAACCAACAGATATATAAATCAAGAATATGAAACAGGCATGCATATATACCATATCACATGCTACAATATATCACAAGAATTTGCTAATAAAAAATATGCATTTATCGCAAGATCATGCATATACACATATACATCACAACAACAGCTATACGGGTAGAAAACTTGCCTGAGCGACTGGGGGTTACAAATGGCTTGGGACGAGTCTGGTAACCTATAAACAACATATAAGTTGGAATTAAATCAAAGTCACTTATAAATCTATACTTTAACCAATTTAGACTCTAATGCTCGCTTTGCGCTTAACGATTCACTTAAGTCGCTCGAGTACCCTCGGCTCCACCATTTTTAATAAATTAACCATTACGAGTTTTAAGGAGATTCTTTCGCGAGTACCTTAACAACTGCCTAATACACTTAACATAATTGTTTCATACTCCAATTAGTCCTTTAAGGTCTTTAACCTATGTTTCAAAGTAAGGCGAGGGGTAATGGTTCGTTCGCGAAACGTCGTTACTTAAAACGGCCGTTTCTCCTAAACTGTACATCAGAATCAAATGAACCACATATCAAAACGAAGCTCGTAACATGAATCTAATCATGGCAATGGTCAAAACCTAGCAGGGAGTTCTCGGGTCCTAATGTTATGAACAAAAGCAGTCTAAAGTAAATCGGACATTACGACGGCTATGTTTACGCGATTTCCCAAATTTATACAATTCCAAATCAACCACCAATCAACCCCAATTCATTCATACAACCAAAATCCATCCATACCATACTACAACAGCCCCAACACCTTAAGTTCTTCAATTTATGTTATTCTCAAACATGAATTTAAAACTATACTTAAGTCCTTTAACTAATCAATAAGATTTCAACATCCAATTTACTACAACTCCAATCCAAACTCTAAACATGCAAGCATCAAGCTACTATTTTACCATAACAATCAAAATCATCCTAATATACAAAGTAAAGCTAGGGTTTGTGTAACGCCCCAAATCCGGGGTCAAGATTTGGTGTTACTAAACCATTATTACATAAAGTAAAGAAATAAATAAATAACCCCCTTAAGTCCGGATCTTTTACAGGTCATGGTATGAAACAAGAATCTAACCTTCTATAACTCACTTCAACTATAATACAAGTATATATACCTTTGAACTAATGCTCTTGTCACATTCTTCTAACACCTTCAACCTCTCGCAACGGAACTTCTCTAACTTCTGCTGTCTATCAAAGCTATTCACTTTAGTCCTTATCTGTTTCTGGCAGAAATAAGAATTGACAAAGCAAGAGTGAGCCAAAAATGCCCAGCAAGTATATAATTTGAGTTTCAAATATTAATTTTATTGAAAACTTCCAGACAAAATATCTGCAATATTTTGAAGGGCGAAACACGAAATCATTTGAAGGATATATCTCGTTATCTTAAAATCAATTTGATTTGCATTGCTATGAATCACTTAGGACATAATGACATTTTTGTAAGAACTTTAGAGATCGCGTGTTTTCCATATAGCTTCTGGTATCATCTCATAATTGAGCAATGGATGCAATAACTATTCATAAAACGACATTCAAGAAATTCCTAACTATTCAGTATCCATCATTATCGACTAAGTTTCCATAGACTTAGCCTGCTAAACCAGCCTGATAAGGACGGGTTGAATAATTAAGAAAATCCCAATTCATTCAAGATTCTAAATATCACTGAGCAACAAATGCTGCAGCAACACTCTGAACCTCGAATTCATTTATAAACACTGTAATTTCCCGAAACTGAGGGCTAAGAAAGAATAACTTTAACCCATAATCACATTTTACTTCAAGAGGGAATGCCATTAATGGCGAACAACAATAAATTGGACTGAATACTAGAAACCAACATATGCACTATAACCTGCTGATCAGTCAGGAGATAGTGCGGATCTATACCCAACTGCATAGACCCAACCAACATTAGGAGTACTCAGGCAACTATGGCCTAAAGGGTCCGGTCCATCTCCGGCCCATAGGATCCAGCTCATCACTGGTCCTTATATATATATATATATAGTAACCATCCAGTCCGTGGAGTATTTTGATGTCAAATCACTTTGGGTACTTGCTCAAGAGAGCCATCGATGATAAAGAAATAATAGTGAAAGGAACTTGCATAAATAAGAGTAATTGTAGCGAAATATAAAACAGTTAACTATTGTGAACTTATAATAGGAGCGAATAAATATTTGCAGTATTTAAGGAGAAAAATTAGGAATACTTGCAGTATTTAAAAGAAAGTTCGGGGATACTTGCATAAACAGAATTATTTAATTCAGCGATATGTTTATCGATTCTAAACTGAGAATAGGGAAAGCAATACTTGCATGGTAAAATTTAAAATAAATATCACTTGAACAATAAGTGATGATAGAGATACTTGCACAATATGAATCGAATTAAACGTCACTTGAATAATAAGTGAGGTTAGGGTACTTGCCTCAATAAGCTTTAACCGCTATTGACTCTGGTTCGACTTTGATCGTTCGGCTTTATCGTCAAACTACTTTCCTATTCTTGATATGATCCCAACATTCAGACCCTTCAGTTGGAACTTCGTTGATCTCGACGTCTAATCACTAGATCGTTCCTAGTCCGATGTCAAATCTCGGGTCTTCCGTCTAAAACCTACAGGGTTGAAATACCCTAATTCAGATAACCGCTTAAGCTTAACATCAACTCGTTATCATATTCTACCCATACGATTTCATAACTGGATTCATATTTATATGTATTATCGAAATACACATAGCAATTATGGTTCACATCTTCGAAACTCGGTTCGGTATTTATTTTCAGAAAATACGTATACTCGTCGTTTCGAAAAACAGGATAATCGATTATTTATAAACTATCTTGTCTTAATCGCAGTCAAGTTCATATAATATAATTGTATATAGTTATTCGATGTCTCCGATAATTATAGGTTACGTTCCCGTATTTTCGGATATTTTCCCGAAAATTGGGCAGCGTTTCCTTTGTTTATCGGCCTACCCGTCGAAATCAAATCGACGTCCATCCACAACAACAATCCAATCACAATAACAACCACGACATAATTCAATCCACAATCCAATTACCAAGTCCCAAACTCCGATTCGCTTAATTATTAATACTATTTGTATTTTGCATTTTCATTCGTATTTTTATTTTATTCCCATTTTCGTTTCACAACTAATTTACCAACTCTTTTTATTTAATTAATAACGTAGGACTCAGATAGAAATCATCATCGCCCACCGTCGGCTCGCCGAAGCTCATCGCCGACGGCGGTAAAATTCGTCGGTACCCGTTAAATTCGGGTTTCCATACGAATTCCACCGATTAATTTCAATCATTTCTCGTACGAATTTTATTTTATCACGAACCGTTAATCAATATTTTTCTGCAAAATTAATAAAAAGAATTTCAGTCAGACAATTAAATAAAATCACAGAGGCAACAATACGTGTCACGCACACAGGTACACAAGTCCGGCTGCCATGCCGGAAAAGTGCGGCAACCGGAAAGAAGAACAACACACCATGCAGCAAAACCCACGATGATCAAGCCAAACATCGGTATGACCAACACAATACAGTGAGTAAAACAGAGCAGACAACGGAACCGCAATAACAAAGCAGCCACGCGCCACCCACTCGCCACCGTCTTGCCGGAAAGATCCGAGGAGAGGCGGCGGTTCAAGGCAACGCACACACACACACAATTATACATATATAAACACATATGCAGCAATAACAGGTATGAACAATGAATCCAAGGCTGGAATATATAAGGCGGCGATCGGAAAATTACCGAGGAACAGGGGAAAACGGAAAGGGAAGAAACAATAGAGGGAGAGATAGAGATTACGGAGAGAGATTTTGAGAGAGATTGTAGAGAGACAGTCGAGAGATGCGAGAGAGAATTGAAGAGAGGGAGAGAACGAAGAGAGAGACGGAGACAATTGATGTTTATCAGGAAAAGAGGAGATATAATTATCTCTTCTGATTATTTTATTTTGTTCTTATCACCACTTATTTATTTTCTTATAATGTCTGACTCATTTCTTCGCAATTTAACGAAATAGTTGCACGTCAAATTTTATCGAGAAAATTATAAATTATATATCACACTTCCCGGAATATTCAAAAGATATCAAAATAATTTTTCATGATTTTTGAAATATCTTGGTATTAAATGTTGATTTTACAATTAAATGGAATCATAAAATTATTTAAAATTAAATAATAAATAAAATATTGATTTCTAAATTTTATAAACTCCTAAAAATAATAAATGAAGTTATAGCACAACAAAAATAATTTTAGAAACAATTTTAGCATTTTTATGAATAAATATTCAATAAAATCACTTTAAAATGAATTAAATGGATATAGCTCGATAATTGATTATAAAATTAATCCTCACATCTAACAAATCATAAACAGTTTATACCACAATGACACACAGTTGACTGAACCATCACCTATTTTATTTGTTTGATAATTCCATAATTACATTTATAAATCAGGTCTGAAAATGGGTTACTTAGCCGCTAAGTAACTGAAAAGACGATACGATTTTAATACCAGAATTGGATAATTATCAAAATAGAGCTTACTATAAAATACTTTATACGAAATTAAAGTGATAATGTCTCGCCTTTTGAGAATATAAATTCTTATCGATATATGAAATGATTTGCGTATCGAAAATTTCATACCGGTACTCCTACAGGTCAAATCGTAACCCGGATCGAAAAAGTTAAAACACGGAAAATGTCCGGAATTACCAAATTAGGTTAGGAAGGAATTTTCGGAAGCGTTTCGGGTTGTAAAAACGTAAAAACGATTGAAGTCGGACGATTCCCGGCTTTATAAAATAATTTTGGTAATTATTCAGAAAATAATTAATAATTCATAAATTAATATAAAATCATCTAACACTCCAAAAATTACCAGAAAAATACCTTAATTATCTATATTTTATTCTGGACATATTAAAATTAACATACTCACATTTTATTACATACAAACATCCAAATATTATTATCAAACACCAGATAATTCACCAAAAATTCATATAACATTCACATAATAATCATATATTGATATAAATAATTATACGATATTTCCCAGATGTTACATCCTTCCCCCCTTAAAAGGATTCTGTCCTCAGAATCACGCTAAGGAATAATACTATTATTTTTCAAGTATATAACTTTCATTTCCTCAGGTTAATCTCTCAACCTCATAATAATTTTTTTTTTTTAATTTTAACGTATAATACCAATCTTTCCTTTATAGCCTCTTGCTAACATCATATTTTTTTTTTTTTTTATTGCTTGCATAACTCAATTCAACTCTCCATCTCCTATATATATACTGGAGCTAACCTACTCCTTCCGAATATCTACAGATAAACGCCTTATGAATGCGCTGTATGAGTAACGGTGAAGCCAACTCACTTCTACTTATCATGTCTATTTACTACTTAGGAGGAACAACATAACACATCTTAATTCTCTTTTTCTTTCTAATTCTAATAACTCGTGCCTACATGCATTTCCAATTGTTACTCGGTGTTGAATCTCGTCCTCATATGTTTCTTCGTTCAAATAATCTAATTTGTAATCACTTCCTATCGCACTGGAGGTAACCGTTCCTGTAATCTTCTTCTTCATTTGTAAATGATGCACGGGAACCAGGGCGCATTGGCTTTCTGACGTTAACTATGATATTCCCCAAGTACCTTTCCTATAATTCCTCGGTCTCATTATTTTAATCATAATTTAGCGGTCTTTCACTGACATTAAATCTGTCAGTTACTCACATAACCTGAATCACCCTTCATTTTTATACGTAGGGAACTAAATTACCTTTCTCAGCTATATACATTTAAATATCTTATGAACTTGTTATGCCTATAACAAAAGGGTCAGCTCATTCGTAACCGTTCTATCTATCTCATTGTCTTGATGGATTAACTTGAGTTATACCAATCTGATTTTCTTTCTAATTTTAACAATTTGTGATTATGCACCTTCTATTTTCCTGACTGTTCAACTTTACTTCTCGCGTCTCCTTCTGTTTAGTTAATCTGGCCTATAATTGTTTTTAATCGTATTCGAGAACCTTTAGTTGATTTCTTGTACTTTCACTCCGTATCCGCTTGATATACTAAACTTATGGCGTTTAATGCTTCGAAATGTTTTGAATATATTAAAACTAACAATTAAAAAAAAAAACAATCTCGACCATCGCATTTAACTCACCATTTTGTAGTATTTTTCAATTCCTTTTAAATATTAACAATTAGATTCATCAAGTGAAATCTTTTACTCTTTAAATAGAATATTAATTTGGAATAGAATGAACCATAACTTTATTCAAAACCGAACTTTTGGTACTAATACTGAATTTTGTTGTCATATCAAATTAGATATCAATATGAACTTTGATGCTAACAACATTCCATACTGAAGTCAACACCAATCATCTATATTAATACCACGTTTGATATTTAACAACAAAATAAGTATCAGTATATTCCAGAAGTCGGATCAAACCTGCTCTCAATTTCTAACTTTTCTTATCCCTTTATTCATTTCCCTGCTTACATGCATTCTTGGAACGAACTCCTATTTTCAACTATCGATGTTCCATCTCATTCTCCTAATAATTCTGGCACAACCGACGTTCTCAACTTGCATATTTTCTGGATTATTTTATAAAATTTCTTTATCATTCTTTTGATTTCACTTCTTTTCTTGATTAGTTCTTCGTTCTCATTATTCATTATCTTGTTCATACATAACAAATTTCTTTTTCTTAGTAATATTATTTTGTTTATTATTGAATAGGTCATTCCTGGAATTCACACTGGAATGAAGGCTTTTATTTACACTATTTAAATTCTTACTAACAAAATTATCGAATTTCCTCAGTAGCTATTTTCTTAACCTTACTTGACGGGTCACAAATCACGTGTTTGACTTCTCTTCATTGATTCTCATTTCTTTTCCTGAGTTCACATGCGGACTTCATCAATCTCCGTCGTTCATTGGATGCTTGAATTTGCGAGCTTTCCATTATTCTATAGCAACTTCTATTCAACCGCTTCAGGTTTTGAAATATTCTTCTTACTAACATGAACCAATAACTTCCTATTCTTTTTATTCATCAAAAAGAGCATATTCTTCTGGATCACTCCTTACACCCGATTACAATAACATCACGCTAATTGAACTAGGCCTTTTTAATTTACGGTAACGCCATTACTTTTTCTCAAATTTCTATATCTTTCATTTCGGATCTGGAAATTATGTTAGAGCTTGACTCAATCTAATTGGAATCGATTTCCATTTAACTAACCATTAGTTGGCAAAGTGGATCAATCAACTCCTTTAAATGATCACTTAAACCAAGTGCTAACTAGCTAACTGGAATCAAAGACCAATTACATAAAGTCAGTTTGGTCATAACAACTTTCTCAAGAACCGAGACTACAATTATCTGGAATGCTGACGAGAATGATCATATACTTCTTTGTTCTTAACTATAGGGTAATTTCTGAAAATTTGGGCAGCACTTCCCCTACACCAATGTCTACCAGTCGGACTCAAGCCGACACCATTAATCAACCAAGTCATCCACAATCATATACATCCACTTCCATCAACTAAATCATCAATTCCCACAATTCACCTTTGATCAGCATCTAACTAGTATAACATATCTCTTTTTAATTGGGATTGGATCTGAAACCCACAATGATTAATATAACCATACCTTTCTTAGAATATTACGAATTGTTCTTAATAAATTTAAGGTTTGATTTCATGATTCTGTTAATTTATTTCTGATCATTATTAATCGGTTTATATTTTAAATAACTGCGCATGGTCTCCATTATTACCATCACAATCTGGTAGGAACTCAATCGTTAGATCATTATTTCTTGAAAAGTTTCACAATCGAGTCACCATTGCTTTATCTCTATTTATGGCTTCGCATCGAACTTCCGTTACTGACCCGGGTATGAGCATTAAGTTCACAATCACTTATTTACACAAATTAGAAAACTTCACAATTTCTTGAAGAACACGTTTGAAGTTTGATTTTTTTTTTTTTTTTTTTTTTATTTGACGACTAATATCTTTTCATGACGAAGGGATGCCTCGTGTATTAACCGCCTGTCTGAGTCATCGTTCAGAATTTCCTTGATCTTTGATCATCGTCCCGATACTCGTTTCCTTCGTCTAACACACACAACTCTGCTTCCTTATTTTGTAATAAATGTACGATTCACTAACCATTCATTTCGTGTCGAAATCCTCTAGTTTGAAGTGCATTATTTATCAACTTACAATCATATTCTCCTTTGACACGTAATTCTACCTGTCGCACTGACTATTCTATTTCTTTTGGAATCGTCAAAGAACAGACTCGATGCAAGAGGAGAGTTTGTAAACATGATTTTAATTGAAAAACGGAATAAGGAATAACAATGCGACAACTGATTGAAGGAAGAAAAATGAGTGAAGGATGAGACAACCATATTCATACTCAAGATGGCCAGTCTTTCATACTATATGGCATACAGCACATGATTAGGTGGCGTCCCACCCAACTTTTCGTCACTTCGACAAAGCGTCATATCATAACACTGTTGTCTCAATTGGGAATCAAGAATTTGAGAAAAGTAACAATTTAGGAGGGATACAAGAATGTTCTTTCGTTTCCGCCTCATATGATTTATTAACACAAAAAAAAAAACTCATACATATTTAAATTCAAGAAGAACATATGTTATCATACTAGAAAAAAAAGAAGGTCAATGCCGATCACCTTCCACGCTTTATTTACGTATGCCTTCAGGATCGTGCGGATACAGGTTCACGATTCAAGTCACATCACTGCTTTGAAATGCTTCCTGGAAATGCCCTCACACCAAATGCTTCAATAATTTAATCTTAATCGCGTCATTCCGAAGTTAAAATCACAGCTTCAGATTTCATCTATGTCGTGTAAAATACCCATTGATCACGTAATGCCTCTATTCCATTGATAAAAATACGATTCTTCTCCAACTATCTGGAAGATTCTGCCATTTCCTTCAATCTTCCTTCATTCGTTCGATTCACGAATCTTGTTAAATTTTATTAATCTTATAAAGTGGGGAAATAATATTTTAATACGTTGATTTAATTATTGATTTTATTAAACAACGTTTACTTTCATTCTTCACAGCAACCTTAAACCTTCTTCCTGCTGATGGGTCTACTTGGCCCTTTGAATAACAACACTGAGTCTAATTCCATTCTTCTTTTTAGATCATTTTCTCTTTATAATAACAAGAACATAAGTAGTAGTTTGACAAATCATTTGTAAAACTCATTTCATGCAAAAATCTTCTGAAAGTTGATTAAGAAAATCTTTTCCGAAATCTCATTTTTAAAGTTTTGGAAATCAATTATTTTGGTCGTCATTACTATATACATTACTTGCTATCTTCCTGATTTACCAATAAAATGTCTAATTCAAAGAATGTCCATATAAGGTCTCTCTACTTTGGTACTTCTTCCACTTTTCCTTGGACTATACATGCATTTATTAGCCGACGAAATTTCATTCACCGTTATATACCATTTTATTCCTAACTTGGACTCAACGCTGACATCTGCCATTGTCTTTCATATTCATGTCGTCGTCCTCGACGTTATGCTTACAACCACGCACGCAATTCGACGTTCTATATGTGAATAGGGTCGCATCTTCTTGCTAATCTTACCTATATCTAGGAAGGTAAATATTATTCCTCATGCAGCTCCCGATAAGTGATAAGAATCTTCTCGCAACGGTGATGCCTTCAAAACGTGCAACGTTGGTTCTTCATCAGCTTCCATTCACTGGTTGCCTCCGACGATAAGCTTTCCTTTTACCTAATTCTAAATTAAATCATACCATCACTCACCTAGTTTCCCCTTACACAAATGCTTACGAGATCACCCGCATTTCCTTCAAACCACATGAAAAGTAGGGTAACATACCCAGTCTTCGTTGATTCCTTATTATTGTATGATCTGAGGTTTCAATATACCTATAATGTTGTGATATTCGCCTTGAACTTTTTCATCAATCCTATCTTACCAACTCCTTATCGGATCTGCTAACCCTAATTCGCACTCAACTCAATTTATCCTGAATATGCCTAGGGTCTTTCCTATCTTGTACGACCTATCATTCCTATCTTACTCTCACCTATTCTTATTTCAGTGACCAATAACCTGCAGCTCTGATACCAACTTGTAACGCCCCAAATCCGGGGTCAAGATTTGGTGTTACTAAACCATTATTACATAAAGTAAAGAAATAAATAAATAACCCCCTTAAGTCCGGATCTTTTACAGGTCATGGTATGAAACAAGAATCTAACCTTCTATAACTCACTTCAACTATAATACAAGTATATATACCTTTGAACTAATGCTCTTGTCACATTCTTCTAACACCTTCAACCTCTCGCAACGGAACTTCTCTAACTTCTGCTGTCTATCAAAGCTATTCACTTTAGTCCTTATCTGTTTCTGGCAGAAATAAGAATTGACAAAGCAAGAGTGAGCCAAAAATGCCCAGCAAGTATATAATTTGAGTTTCAAATATTAATTTTATTGAAAACTTCCAGACAAAATATCTGCAATATTTTGAAGGGCGAAACACGAAATCATTTGAAGGATATATCTCGTTATCTTAAAATCAATTTGATTTGCATTGCTATGAATCACTTAGGACATAATGACATTTTTGTAAGAACTTTAGAGATCGCGTGTTTTCCATATAGCTTCTGGTATCATCTCATAATTGAGCAATGGATGCAATAACTATTCATAAAACGACATTCAAGAAATTCCTAACTATTCAGTATCCATCATTATCGACTAAGTTTCCATAGACTTAGCCTGCTAAACCAGCCTGATAAGGACGGGTTGAATAATTAAGAAAATCCCAATTCATTCAAGATTCTAAATATCACTGAGCAACAAATGCTGCAGCAACACTCTGAACCTCGAATTCATTTATAAACACTGTAATTTCCCGAAACTGAGGGCTAAGAAAGAATAACTTTAACCCATAATCACATTTTACTTCAAGAGGGAATGCCATTAATGGCGAACAACAATAAATTGGACTGAATACTAGAAACCAACATATGCACTATAACCTGCTGATCAGTCAGGAGATAGTGCGGATCTATACCCAACTGCATAGACCCAACCAACATTAGGAGTACTCAGGCAACTATGGCCTAAAGGGTCCGGTCCATCTCCGGCCCATAGGATCCAGCTCATCACTGGTCCTTATATATATATATATAGTAACCATCCAGTCCGTGGAGTATTTTGATGTCAAATCACTTTGGGTACTTGCTCAAGAGAGCCATCGATGATAAAGAAATAATAGTGAAAGGAACTTGCATAAATAAGAGTAATTGTAGCGAAATATAAAACAGTTAACTATTGTGAACTTATAATAGGAGCGAATAAATATTTGCAGTATTTAAGGAGAAAAATTAGGAATACTTGCAGTATTTAAAAGAAAGTTCGGGGATACTTGCATAAACAGAATTATTTAATTCAGCGATATGTTTATCGATTCTAAACTGAGAATAGGGAAAGCAATACTTGCATGGTAAAATTTAAAATAAATATCACTTGAACAATAAGTGATGATAGAGATACTTGCACAATATGAATCGAATTAAACGTCACTTGAATAATAAGTGAGGTTAGGGTACTTGCCTCAATAAGCTTTAACCGCTATTGACTCTGGTTCGACTTTGATCGTTCGGCTTTATCGTCAAACTACTTTCCTATTCTTGATATGATCCCAACATTCAGACCCTTCAGTTGGAACTTCGTTGATCTCGACGTCTAATCACTAGATCGTTCCTAGTCCGATGTCAAATCTCGGGTCTTCCGTCTAAAACCTACAGGGTTGAAATACCCTAATTCAGATAACCGCTTAAGCTTAACATCAACTCGTTATCATATTCTACCCATACGATTTCATAACTGGATTCATATTTATATGTATTATCGAAATACACATAGCAATTATGGTTCACATCTTCGAAACTCGGTTCGGTATTTATTTTCAGAAAATACGTATACTCGTCGTTTCGAAAAACAGGATAATCGATTATTTATAAACTATCTTGTCTTAATCGCAGTCAAGTTCATATAATATAATTGTATATAGTTATTCGATGTCTCCGATAATTATAGGTTACGTTCCCGTATTTTCGGATATTTTCCCGAAAATTGGGCAGCGTTTCCTTTGTTTATCGGCCTACCCGTCGAAATCAAATCGACGTCCATCCACAACAACAATCCAATCACAATAACAACCACGACATAATTCAATCCACAATCCAATTACCAAGTCCCAAACTCCGATTCGCTTAATTATTAATACTATTTGTATTTTGCATTTTCATTCGTATTTTTATTTTATTCCCATTTTCGTTTCACAACTAATTTACCAACTATTTTTATTTAATTAATAACGTAGGACTCAGATAGAAATCATCATCGCCCACCGTCGGCTCGCCGAAGCTCATCGCCGACGGCGGTAAAATTCGTCGGTACCCGTTAAATTCGGGTTTCCATACGAATTCCACCGATTAATTTCAATCATTTCTCGTACGAATTTTATTTTATCACGAACCGTTAATCAATATTTTTCTGCAAAATTAATAAAAAGAATTTCAGTCAGACAATTAAATAAAATCACAGAGGCAACAATACGTGTCACGCACACAGGTACACAAGTCCGGCTGCCATGCCGGAAAAGTGCGGCAACCGGAAAGAAGAACAACACACCATGCAGCAAAACCCACGATGATCAAGCCAAACATCGGTATGACCAACACAATACAGTGAGTAAAACAGAGCAGACAACGGAACCGCAATAACAAAGCAGCCACGCGCCACCCACTCGCCACCGTCTTGCCGGAAAGATCCGAGGAGAGGCGGCGGTTCAAGGCAACGCACACACACACAATTATACATATATAAACACATATGCAGCAATAACAGGTATGAACAATGAATCCAAGGCTGGAATATATAAGGCGGCGATCGGAAAATTACCGAGGAACAGGGGAAAACGGAAAGGGAAGAAACAATAGAGGGAGAGATAGAGATTACGGAGAGAGATTTTGAGAGAGATTGTAGAGAGACAGTCGAGAGATGCGAGAGAGAATTGAAGAGAGGGAGAGAACGAAGAGAGAGACGGAGACAATTGATGTTTATCAGGAAAAGAGGAGATATAATTATCTCTTCTGATTATTTTATTTTGTTCTTATCACCACTTATTTATTTTCTTATAATGTCTGACTCATTTCTTCGCAATTTAACGAAATAGTTGCACGTCAAATTTTATCGAGAAAATTATAAATTATATATCACACTTCCCGGAATATTCAAAAGATATCAAAATAATTTTTCATGATTTTTGAAATATCTTGGTATTAAATGTTGATTTTACAATTAAATGGAATCATAAAATTATTTAAAATTAAATAATAAATAAAATATTGATTTCTAAATTTTATAAACTCCTAAAAATAATAAATGAAGTTATAGCACAACAAAAATAATTTTAGAAACAATTTTAGCATTTTTATGAATAAATATTCAATAAAATCACTTTAAAATGAATTAAATGGATATAGCTCGATAATTGATTATAAAATTAATCCTCACATCTAACAAATCATAAACAGTTTATACCACAATGACACACAGTTGACTGAACCATCACCTATTTTATTTGTTTGATAATTCCATAATTACATTTATAAATCAGGTCTGAAAATGGGTTACTTAGCCGCTAAGTAACTGAAAAGACGATACGATTTTAATACCAGAATTGGATAATTATCAAAATAGAGCTTACTATAAAATACTTTATACGAAATTAAAGTGATAATGTCTCGCCTTTTGAGAATATAAATTCTTATCGATATATGAAATGATTTGCGTATCGAAAATTTCATACCGGTACTCCTACAGGTCAAATCGTAACCCGGATCGAAAAAGTTAAAACACGGAAAATGTCCGGAATTACCAAATTAGGTTAGGAAGGAATTTTCGGAAGCGTTTCGGGTTGTAAAAACGTAAAAACGATTGAAGTCGGACGATTCCCGGCTTTATAAAATAATTTTGGTAATTATTCAGAAAATAATTAATAATTCATAAATTAATATAAAATCATCTAACACTCCAAAAATTACCAGAAAAATACCTTAATTATCTATATTTTATTCTGGACATATTAAAATTAACATACTCACATTTTATTACATACAAACATCCAAATATTATTATCAAACACCAGATAATTCACCAAAAATTCATATAACATTCACATAATAATCATATATTGATATAAATAATTATACGATATTTCCCAGATGTTACAGTTTGGAGATGTTATACCTTCCTTGAAGTGATGTGAGTAGCTAGGAAGCCTTAAGAAGCCTTGAGATGTCTTAGGGATGCTTGGATCTTAAAGGAAAAACAAGAAAAATCAAGTTAAAAATCTTGAAATCACTATTCATTATCTTCTTCAGTGATTTCTTGGAAGAGATTGTGAATGATTTGGAAGCTTAAACTTATAGGATAGTTATATCTATGCATAAGGAGTACTAGATAATTATCTTACCAATTAAGGAAGCTTGGAACTTGAATTTTGAAATTCTTCTTCTTGAAATGGAGAGAAAAGCCGAGAGCAATGGTTAAGAAATGAAATGATTTTGTGTTTGTGATTTGTTTAGCTTAGCTTGGTTGTTTTTGATTAGATTTTGGTTAATTACCTTATTAACCTTGAACTTTGTGTGGTTATCATTCATCCACACCTCCTTCCCCCCTATGTCATGCTTATGTCACCTTGTGATGTCATCATCCCTTACTTGACCTCTTCTTATTGGTTGGATGACCTCATCATCCCTAACCTTCTTGATTAACTCCTAATTGTTTGCCTAATGACCGCTGATCTGTTATACGGTTCGCTTAACTTTCGTTCTCGTTTCTCGTTTGAGGGATCATACCCGGGATCTTATTACTTGGGTTTCATTAACCTTTCTCAATACATTATAATCCTTTTATGCTCCTCTCTTATAATCCTTTAATTTAAATCCTTTTTATCCTGTTACCTTATACTCAATTCTTTCCGTATCTAGTGGATTTCCAGGAAAAATCAAAGTGTTCGGAATTGGATTCTGACGATCTTTACATACACTTATATACCATATAGAGTACTAATAAAATCTCAGAATATCAATAACAGAACCCCTACATAGTGTGGCATGAAAAGTTTTCTTATTCAGCATAATCTGCAAAATCACTATTTATAAGGGTTTCAAAAATTTCCAAAAATTGGGGTTATTACAGTTATTATGTGAAATGAAATGTTTAAGTAAAGTATTGTGCTCTAAGTGACATGTTGGTCGGTAACGATATTGTGAAGCGTAATTGAAATGCTGAGCGTCGGGCCGTCAGGCTGAACGTGACCCGGTACGCGTAAAAAGAAATAAAAATTTAAGAAGGACAAGTTTTATGATCAAACATGAGTTGTGATGTGCTCGTATGTGTGCTTGCTTGTTTGTATGCATGATTACATGATCTGTTGACATTTTTATGGATTTAAGGGAATTATTTGATTTAAATAAGGTTTATTTAACCTTCGCGCATTTTTATAAAATTATCGGAGTAAAATTAAGGCATGGGATTTGTTCTGTTATCTTCATAATAGTGCTAGAGACTTTTTAAAAATGATGGACGGATTTATTTGGTGATCGTTGCATTACAAATTGATTTTTATGTGATAAAATGCTATTATTAGCACGAACTTGTGAAAATCATATAAAATCAACCGTTCACTCAAAAGTTTATTATGAGTAATGGTTGGAAAGCTAAGTTCGAGATCTACGTCTTAAAATTGTCATTTGCAATAATTTTCGAATTTCCGAGAGAGATATATTTTATATTTGATTTTTATTTTATTTGAGTAAAAGGAAATGATTAATCAAACAAAATGGGATTTAGTAGATTACTAAAATACCCTTGGCCCTAATACAAATATAAACTCTCCCCCTTCTTTTCTTCCTTTTCCCGTGAACATCCTCCCCCTCTCCCTCACTTTCTTTCTTCCTCTCTCTCGAACACTCTCTCTCTCTCTCTCGGCTCTCCCCATCTCTCTTCTCTCTCTCTTGCATGCAACACCAAATATTCACCCAAATTCAAAGATATTACCATCTATAGCTTCTATTTTCGGTATACTACTCAAATATCACTTGCATGTAAGTGTTTGTATAAGTGTTTGTTAGGTCACACACACTGTAGAGGGGGGTGAATACAGTGTATAATATAATCAAATCGATCTTTAATATATTAAGTAACAGAAAACAAACTTTATTGAAACAATAAACTCTGTTATAGTATGGAATTGTTACCTCTCAGTGATGAACAAATATTACGAGAGCTGCTAGGGTTATAATGAATAATCTTCTCGAATATAATAACACTTATAGTAAACCCTATGTCTGTGTTTATATACTACACAGTTACAAGGTAATCGCTAATTGATATGGAATATAATTCTGCTTCCTAAAATATATCAATCAGATATCTTTTCTTCCAAGTATTCCATTCTTCACAGAACTCCTTCTTCATGCATATCTCTTCTTATGTTTATCTTGATCTTCTTTCCTTTAATCAGCTACTGTCCTTATCTGATCGTCCTTCAACACTTAAGTTCTGATATCTAACTTCTGATGATTATCTCCTGATAATATAAGTACTGATATCCTTAAGTCCTGACTTCCAGTATAAGTACTGATCAACAGTTAAGTACTGATTTGTCCTGTTAAGTAAGATCTGAAATCTAAACATAAATTATATTAGCCATGACATTATCAAATATATCTAACAATCTCCCCCAACTTGTAAATTAGCATAATATACAAGTGTAACAGATATTTGATGATGTCAAAAACATTAAGTACAAGTGCATGAGAATTAGACTAGATAACTATAACTCACAGTCCTTAAAGCTTTACCAATATTCAACTTCTGATAACAACTTCAGTCTGTACAAATATCAGAATTTAAGCAGTTGTAGATCTTCGACTTGGCTTCATCATCTGATCTCTCTGATGTCAGGAGTTGTTCTGAGATAGTTCTTCAACAAACATTTCTCAGCATATCTGAGTTCATCAATCATTCTCCTTTTGGCATCTTTAAGCTCTGCAGTATCTTCACCAATTTGAAAGATTGCAGCTCTGAGATCATTGATCTTTGCTTTTCTTATATCCTGATCCAGTCTGATCAAGTAAGCTTTATCAGACTCAAGATTGAATTCAACAGCCCTGTACCCCAAAAAGGTAGTTATAATCTTAGCAGTGTTGGGCTTCATTTCAACTATATCACCATTGTGATCTCTGTACTTTGGAACATATATGCTGTCAGACTTAACAGAATAAAGCCTTTTCTGTCTCTGAATCTGTTCTTTTAAATAGTTTGCAGCAGTTCCTGTTATTCTGTCATCCACTTGATGTAAGAAAAGTACATGCTCCAATTCTTCAAAATACTTCAATGGAATGGCATTTTGTCTTATATGATAAACCCTACCATCTGTCATGAAATACAACATGATGTATTCTTTCAAGTAGGTATGGTAAACCATCTGTACAGATTCCAGTTGATTCAATCTCACAGGAGTTGCTCCAATACCTGGTTCACTCAAGGAAGTTGGATCATTGGTAGTGTTATGTATTCTTCTTTCATCAGCACTTCCCAATCCAGTTTTATCTCTAGCTTCCTTTCCAGTAACTACTCTTGCTTCAAAACCACCTGCAGTAGTCTTCAAAGGTTGAGTCTGTTTTGCTTTAGTGAATCCTGGTAGGAGTGTCTTTGGTCTATCTTCTGATATCAAGTTAACTTGAGCTATGTCAGAGGTTACTTGCTTCTTCTGAATATCAGAACTTACAATTTCTTGAATCTGAACAACTTGAGCCATGTCAGAGGTTGTTTTAAGAACTTTTCTTGAAGTCAGAGCAAGATCATCCTTTTCATCAGTAATTTCTTCATCCTCAGGAGGCACATAAACCTTGATAGGTTCACCAACTTTTTCTTTACCCTTGGATCTTGGATCTATCTGCGGTTGTGATCTAGCCAATGTTGCTTCAGTATGTGTCCTTTCTTTGATCACAATGCCTTTGAGTTTTGGAAGTGGCTTTTTACCAGAAGCTTCAGATTTAGATGTGACTTTCTCTGATTTAAGCCTGGCTTCTTCTTTCATTAAACTCTCCAAGTCCATTCTTGGATTTTCCTGAAGAAATAACTGTCTTGACATTTCCTCATCAAGATCTAAAAGTTCATCAGAACTTATCCTTTTACCAGTAGCAGAACTTATTCTTTTCCCAGTATCAGAACTTGTCCTGTGACTAGCTTGTCTTGATGTGAATCCTTTACCTTGACTATGACCTCTACCCATTCCAGAGTTTCCTTGATCATCTTTTTCATTATCCTTTCCTGTCAGTGTCTTGTCAGTCTTGCATTTGGACTTAATTACTTTCTCCCCCTTTTTGGCATCAGCAGGTAGTAGAATAGAGATAAGCAATTCCACTGAGGATTGGATTTCAATTAGTTGTGATTGCTGAGAAGCTTGATTTTTTAGAATTTCATCAATCTGAGCTTGTTGATGATCTTGAGTCTTCTCAATATAAGCAATCCTGTCAATGGTAGGTTGGAAGAACTTTTTCTTATCAATTTTCCAAACTTGTTCCTGTTTGATAAAGTTCTCCTGAATCTTGTGTAGCTCTGCATGAGTAGTTGAATGAAGACCTTATAGATGTTTAGTACTCAATGCAGTGACTCTAAGCTGGGTTTTGAAATCATCAGAATTTAACATTTCATCAGCTTTAGTCAAGTGCTCAACAAGATGCTTTTTAGTTGGAACACATGAAACTGAGTTCCATTCCTTAGTCCACTCCTGACCTGCAGGAGTTTCACTCCAAGGTACTGGTGCTTCTCCGGTAACAAACTTCTTAACCAGTTCAGACTTTAGAATAGTCTGTTGAGGAGCATGTCCTGAAGGACCTGCTGTATCAGCATCTGCAGTTGAAGCAGCATCACCAGTATCTCCAGCATTTACAGCATCAGAACTTAAAGAATCAGTATCTTCTGATAAGACAACAGTGTGAGTAGCAATAGAGGCTTCAGCATCCTCTAATTGCTGATCTTGTTCTAAGTTTTGATCAACAGCCAAATCCTGATGCTCACCTAAAGTCTGATCATCAGCATCATGATTCAGAGAAGATGTTGTTGATAACTCTAGAGTTTGAACAGCATCAAGAATAGGTGTTGTAGAAGTATTAGTTGCTGTTGGAGCTTCTAAGAAAAGTATTTCAGGCACAACCAGGTTCTGAATATCAATTTCAGCACTTGGGCCTGGATCAACAGGAGATACAGACTTTTGAACAGGAGACACAGATGGTGTGTTGGCCTTTTCAGTAGCAGCTTTCTTAGATGGAGTTGATGGAGAAGAAGTGACTGGAGCAAATTCCTTGTCTTGTGAGATCAGAGATTCCTGATCCCCTTCCTTAGCTGCTTCCTCTTCATCATCTGAAACTGGCCTTTTTGCCCTCTGTTTCTGGTATCTCTTTGTTGATTTGGATTCCTTGGGAGTTTCAGGAACTGTCATTCTTCTAAGCCTTTTGAGAAGCCTAGATTCCCCAATTCCAGAATCCTTCTGAGAAGTCTTTTTCTCAGCTTCACCTACAACAGGTTCTGAAGAAGGAACCTGTTCCTCAGTATCAGATTCATCTCTCAAGGCAATCCTCCTTCTCTTTTGAGGTGTTTGAGGAACAGTTTTTGTCCTCTTTGGCTTGGAGGATGAAGGCTTCACAGTAGGTGCAGAGGATGAGGGTTGATCAGTCTGTGAAGTGGAGAGATAGGATTTGAGATATGTCCTGAGGGTAGGTTGAGTAGAATAAGTGGTAGGTGCTGAGGATGATGGTTTTTGGGTATTTGTTGTTGGTTTGACATCAGAGTAAACAGATCTATAAGTATCAGGATCAACATTTACTAGGATCTGTTTTACAGACTGAGGAATCTGTAATGGTCTAACCACTGATTTCTTAGTGTCAGCATTTACCAGGTCATTAAAGTAGTGTTTTGCAACTTTAAAAGGTGGGGTTGAGGAACTGACTAATTAAGGTTCATCAGTACAAAAAGTATAAATAAGTTGACAGAATCTAGCAAAATAGACAACATTCCTATCCTCTGTCATCCTATCCCCAGTAAAACCAATTATACCAGTGGCAAAATTAAAATGAGTTTGATTGATAATAGCATACCCGATATGCTGACTCAGAATTGGGATAGCATCAAAATTTGAATATTTGTTCCCAAAAGCTTTGGTGATGCAGTCGAAGAAGAAGCTCCATTCTCTTCTGATATGAGCCCGTTTCAACTGCCCAAGTTTTGCCAAACTCCGTTCATACCCCAAATTTGCCATTAACTCCTGAAGAGCTGATTCTTCTGGAATTGAAAAAGTACAACCTTCTGGGAGATGTAGAGCTTTGCGTATTGTACCAGGAGTGACTGCATAAGAAGAATCACCCACTTCGAAAACAATACTGGGAGTGCCATGTTTACCACCATCATCATAGTGCCCAGTCCGCCAAAACGTCAGAACTTGTTGACTCAAAAAGACTAAAGGCTGGGTTAATGCATACCCAATCTCACTGTGTGCAAGAAGATCTTGCACAAAATGCAATTCAGATGGAACTTCAGCATGATCAAGAATTGCAGCATAGTTGTTTGGAACAAACTTAGCTCCATCAATGATTAAATCCTTAGGTTCCATGTGAAAAATTGAGATTTAAAAGTGCCTGTTAGGTGTTTGATAAAATGTCTGTATGAAAAACCAACGTGAGAGAAAAAGAGAGTAAAAGCAAGTAGAGAAAAAAAGTATGAAGGAAATAAAAGATTAAAAAAAATCCTTTCTTTGTCGTACTTATACTCTGAAAAAAAATGTTACCGTTGGACACCTGTCAGACATGCAGTAATAACGGATAGTTACTGGGCACGAGAAAACAATAATCATTACTTGCCCACTTGCCTGTTTTCAAGGAAAAAAACTGTTCCATTTACCCAGATATTCCATTAATCAAGGTGAAACAGTTTGAATTCAAAATTGAAACCGTTCCCACTGATTTAATTATTTTTCACTACATCATTAATATTCTGAAAAGAAATCAAGTGAAAATGACCAAGATAAATCATATGAGTAAGTACTGATAAAGTAAAGTTAGAACTTAAATTAAAACAGAATTTATATGGTCATCAGAATATCAATCAGGATTTATCAATGCATTACAAAATAACTTAGAGACAAAATCTTGAAACAAAGACAGATTTCATTAATATATCAAGAGAATACATTCATGAAATGGAAATTACATCAGTACTTATACAAGATTTCCCTAAGCTACTAAACCTAACATCAATAGCCTTAGTCCTAGCTCAAGAAGCAGGGCAAGGCTGATGATGAAGAAAAACAGGAAGAAGACAAGATTAAATCATTTCTTCTTCCTACTCTCGACAAACAGAATGGCGAGTCGGATGATACGCTCTTGCTAGCGGAGAGCTTCCAGCCTTTCCTCCTCCAATCACTCCAGATGGCGATGGTAGTCCATATAGAAGAACAGGAGGTGGGTCAGTACCTCCTGTGGGACAGAGTCCAATATCTCCTCAGGAATGGCCGTGACGTGCCATTCCTGCTGCCAGTCGGCACAGCTTAGCTCCATATTGAAGTTTTGGTAGTTCAAAAACATGTTGTATCAGACCATTATGTTTTTTGAAAGAAAGAAAAAAAAATATGAAGGTAAGTTTGTGAGAAAGAGTTTGAAGGGAAGGCTGATGTGAAGTGGCTGTTTATATAGGCAAGAGAATGCTAGGAGACGTAAAAGTATTTAATGCTGACAGGTAGAATTAATTCTACCTCGTTTCCCCAGACTTGGAAAAAGAATAACATTCATTGGAAGGAGAAAACATGGTTGAATGCTCACAAGACACAAGTAAAAGTTGACTGTTCAAGTACGAGTACCATTAATCCTAACCATAGTGACTATTAATCTTCCACTTCACATGTTCTAGGTTGTACCGAGACTGTTAGCAAATTTCATCCACAGATAAGTCAAGTAAAGAATTTAAAATGTAATATCAGAACTTAGACCTATTTCAGAACTTAACAGTCATCAGAACATAATTTCTTAACTTGAAAGAAAAATGCTTATCTGAGTAAATCCTCATACAAGTTCTGAGTTATACTCTTCAGAACTTAATCTTCAGAATATGTAACCAGAACTTGTTCTCAGAATTAGTGCAAGGTGACACAATGACTATTTATCTAAAATAACATAGACCACCACAATAATTTTCATCATTCAGATGGAGTGATTAGTGTGTGCATTAAGCTAAATTTCAGACAAGGAGTAAAGTTTGATTCACTTCAGTATATCTTAGAAATAAGACATAACTAAAATTTTGCTAAAGAGCTGTCATTATCCTGAAACCTACTGATGAATGAGTTCATGCTTGAGTCCACCTCAACTGTTTTGTGCTAATTTTATGCATCTTTTTAAATTCTATTTTACAGTGGCTTCTCAGTGTAAGTGAGTCACGACTTCTTATCAGAATTTATGCTATTATCAGAGTATTTCTCCAGTAATTATAGAGTGTGAAAAGTCACCAAGAAAATATTTTGCTTTTCTAATGCATATTTACTTAATACCAGCAATGCACTTGGGTCTTCCCTTCCATATTTTTACTCTAGATCTCAAAGGAGTACCTGATTTTTATTCTTTGATCCTTTTGATTTTTCTTTTTATAAGTGAGGTTTATCAGCACTTAGTACATTCAGCAGTTTTACTAGTATCAGAACTTAACAGATGAGTAGCATTATTCTAATTTGTGACTTAGTAATAAGATAAACAAAGTAAACTCAACTAAGCTCAATTATCAGAATTTGCTTGTGTCATAAAATTTCCACAGAAATAATTACTTCTTACATGGGATCATTTATTTATTGAAGGCTACTAGGTCAGTATCTAGCACAGTTATCCTCAGAGGATTGAATGGTTACTTAGACAGACATATCACTTATCAGAGTTTAGAAACATATATCAGACAACAGTTAGTACTTAAAAACATTTATCAATTAATCACAGAAAGAGATTAAATTCTGTAAATACTGATCATAAAGTCTGATAATACAGAACAAGACTAAGCAGATTTAGAGAAAGAACCTGAAATCATTCCAAGTTCATTTACCAATCTTGTAAAAGTGGCTTCACACAGTGGTTTTGTGAAGATATCTGCTAGTTGTTGATCTGTTGGAACAAAGTGCAATTCCACTGTACCTTCATCCACATGTTCCCTTATGAAGTGGTACCTGATGCTGATGTGCTTCGTCATAGAGTGTGGAACTGGATTACCTGTCATAGCAATAGCACTTTGATTATCACAGTAAATAGGGATTTTGAAATATGTTAACCCATAATCCAGTAACTGATTCTTCATCCAAAAAATCTGTGCACAACAGCTTCCTGCAGCAATATACCCTGCTTCTGCAGTTGATATGGAAATTGACTTTTGTTTCTTGCTGAACCAAGAAACCAATCTGCCTCCAAGAAATTGGCAGCTTCCACTTGTGCTTTTCCTATCAATTTTGCAACCTGCAAAATCTGCATCTGAGTAACCTATTAGTTTAAAATCTGATTCTCTAGGATACCATAATCCCAGATCAGCTGTTCCTTTAAGATACTTAAAGATTCTTTTCACAGCTGTTAAGTGAGGTTCTCTTGGATCTGCTTGAAATCTTGCACAAAGACAGGTAGCATACATGATATCAGGTCTACTAGCAGTTAGATAGAGTAGAGAGCCAATTATACCTCTGTAGTCAGTAATATCTATTGATTTACCAGTATCCTTATCCAGTTTTGTTGCAGTGGCCATGGGAGTGGATGCACTTGAACAATCTTGCATTCCAAATTTCTTCAGCAAGTTTCTGGTGTACTTGGTTTGACAAATAAAAGTGCCTTCTTCATTCTGCTTGACTTGAAGGCCCAGAAAATAGTTAAGTTCCCCCATCATACTCATCTGATATCTTGACTGCATTAGTTTGGCAAACTTCTTGCAAAGTCTGTCATTTATAGACCCAAAAATGATATCATCAACATAAATCTGGACCAGAAGTAAGTCCTTTCCATGGTTGAGGTAGAACAGTGTGTTATCTATTGTTCCTCTGTTGAATCCACTTTCCAGAAGAAACTGAGCTAAAGTCTCATACCATGCCCTAGGAGCTTGCTTAAGTCCATAAAGTGCTTTATCAAGCCTGTAGACATAATCTGGATGTTTGGAATCTACAAAGCCTGGAGGTTGTTCAACATATACCTCCTCCTCCAATTCTCCATTGAGAAAAGCACTTTTCACATCCATTTGAAAGACAGTAAACTTTTTGTGAGCAGCATAAGCCAAAAATATCCTTATGGCTTCTAACCTAGCAACTGGTATAAATGTTTCATCATAATCAATTCCCTCCTGTTGAGAATATCCTTTTGCAACCAGCCTTGCCTTATTTCTTGTAATTATGCCATCACTGTCAGTTTTGTTTCTGAATACCCACTTTGTACCAACAACAGATCTATTCTTTGGTCTTGGCACTAGGGTCCAGACTTTGTTTCTTTCAAATTCATTTAACTCTTCCTGCATTGCTTGCACCCAATCAACATCTTGAAGAGCTTCTTCCACTTTCTTTGGCTCAGTCTGAGAGAGAAAAGAATTGTAGAGACATTCATTTGAAGTACCTGTTCTAGTTCTGACACCTGTATCAGGATTTCCAATTATCAAATCAGGTGTATGTGATTTTGTCCACTTCCTTGCAGATGGAAGGTTTTCTCTAGAACTGGATGCTCCCCCATGATCCATGCTGTCTTCATTTTCATTTTCTAATGCTCCCCCTGAAACTATGCTCTCTGAGTTGGATTCTTCAGTATTTAGATTTTCAGCACTATCAGAACTTGGCTTATCAGAACTTGACGAATCAGAACTTAAAGAGCCAGATGTATGTTCTGATGTTTCTTGAGATGTGGTAGGATCTTGAGTATGCTCCCCCTGCATAGGTGCATCTTCCTTTGACGTAGTCACCACAGTTTCAATAACATCAGAGTTTAATCCATCAGAGTTTACAGTATCAGGACTTAGACTGTCAGGTTTTTCAGTATCAGAATTTGAGTCTTCATTTTCAAATCTCAGCTGATCATGGTCAATGAAATCTTCAAGACCAGTAATCTTCTTGTCATCAAAAGAGACATTGATAGATTCCATGACCACTTTTGTTCTCAAATTATAGACTCTGAAGGCTTTTGTGGAAAGTGGATATCCAACAAAGATTCCTTCATCAGCTTTTAAATCAAACTTGGATAGCTGTTCAGGATGAGTCTTGAGAACAAAACACTTGCATCCAAATACATGAAATTATTTCAGATTTGGCTTCTTTTTCTTCACCAGCTCATATGGTGTTTTTCCATGCTTGTTAATGAGTGTTGCATTTTGAGTAAAACAAGCAGTCTGCACAGCTTCAGCCCAGAAATAGGTTGGAAGCTTTGCTTCTTCAAGCATTGTACGTGCAGCTTCAATGAGAGTTTTATTCTTCCTTTCAACAACTCCATTTTGCTGTGGAGTTCCAGGAGCAGTAAATTCCTGCTTTATTCCATGGTTTTTGCAGAACTCTTCCATTATCAAATTCTTGAACTCAGTGCCATTATCACTTCTTAAAATTTTCACAGAATCTTCGACCAATTTATCCAAATGTTTGACATGATCAATCAAGATAGATGCAGTTTCACTTTTTGTGTGCAAGAAATACACCCATGTGTATCTGGTGAACTCATCCACTATGACCAACACATATTTCTTCTTTGCAATAGACATGATATTCACTGGACCAAATAGATCAACATGTAGTAGATGATAAGGATCAAGAATTGATGATTCAGTCTTGCTCTTAAAAGAAGATTTTCTTTGTTTGGCTTTCTGACAGGAATCACAAAGGCCATCAGGAGCAAATACTGACTTTGGCAGTCCTCTCACAAGATTTTTCTTGACCAGTTCATTTATATTGTTGAAATTTAAATGAGAGAGTTTCTTGTGCCAATTCCAGCTTTCTTCAATTGATGCTCTACTCATCAGACAAATTGCAGAACCATCAGTACTTTTTGAAAGCTTAGCTTCATAAATGTTACCACGCCTGTATCCTTTTAGACCAACTTTGCCTTTAGATTAACTCATAATTTCACAGTGTTCTTCAAAGAAATCAACATGATAACCTCTGTCACAAATTTGACTTATACTCAGCAGATTGTGTTTAAGTCCTGAGACCAGAGCTACTTCTTTAATTATGACATTTCCAAGATTGATATTGCCATATCCCAATGTTTTTCCAATGTTGCCATCTCCATAAGAAACACTTGGGCCAGCTTTCTCCACAAAGTCTGATAGCAGGGCCTTATTTCCAGTCATATGTCCTGAACATCCACTGTCCAGAACTAGAATATTTTTCCTGTTGCCCTGCAATCACAAAGACCACTAATTATTAGTTTTAAGGACCCATACTTGCTTGGATCCTTTGGCCTTATTAAGTTTGTTAACATTTGCAGCGGATTTAGCATCAGAGTTTATGTTAACATTTTTCTTATCAGAACTTACACTATCAGACTTTGAATCAGAATTTACACTAGAAGGAACAATGGAAACTTTCTTCAAAGAAGGTTTTATTTAATAATAATCATAGTACAAACTATGATATTCCTTACAAGTATAAATGGAATGCCATAAACTACCACAATGAAAACAAGGATTTTGTGGTTTGTATCTAACAGACTGACTCTTAACTCCTGATTTTGAAGGTAAGGAGTTAATATTCGTATTCTTCCTGCAAAAAGAAGCCAAATGGTTAGAACTTCCACAGTTATGACATGTTTTCCTAGGAGCATCAGGAACAGGTTTATAATCATTGCTTTTATTCACACCTTCCTTTCCATTCCTATTTTTTCTAGGTGATTTTACCTTGTTTGCATTCTTAACATCTTTCAGCTTATGCTTAAGCTGCTTCTTTGTCATTAAGCCTATGCACACTTCAGCTGTCTTTTCCTGTTTTAGTTTGTCAGAAGTTAATTCCTCTTTAACTTCTGATTTCTCATTTTCAGACTTTACAGTTACAAACTTAACAGGTTTTAACTTTGGCTTTTGTTTAACAACAGGCTTAATTTCTTCAGTTCCTTTATCATTCTTATCTTCTCCATAACCTAAGCCCTCTTTCCAGTTTCCACTACTTAGCAAATTTTGAGTTGTTTTGCCAGAGTTAGTCCAAGTCCTGATAATCTCTCTTTCCTTTTCTAACTCAGTTTTTAGAGATTCATTCATTTTTAGCACTTCATCCCTAACATAAAAAGCATCATCTCTATCCTTCCGAGTTTGATGGAACATGACTAACTCTTTTTCTAAGAAATCATTTCTTTTCTTAAAAGCAAGATTTTCAGAAGTTAATCTTTCACATGTTAAAGTTTGATCTCTATAACTAACAAACATGGTTTTAAGATATCTTCTCAACTCATTAATATCATCAGTATGAAAAGCATAAGTAGTCTGAGGTACCTTTGTTTCAGCAGCTTCAGAACTGCTATTAGCACTTTCTTTATCAGCATTTGCCATCAATGCATAGTTCTCCTCACTTTCAGAGTCTGAGGTTTCTGTCCAGTTTTTCTGCTTTGTGACAAGAGCCTTGCCTTTGTCACCCTTTGCCTTCTTGCAATCAGGAGATATGTGGCCTTTCTCACCACAATTATAGCATTTAACATTGGTATACTCTCCTCTGTCAGACTTTCCTCCTCTGTCTTCAGATCTTCTGAAATTCTTCTTATCAGAACTTATGCCTTTCCTAGAAAACTTCTTTCCCTTCCTGAACTTCCTGTATGCAATCTTTGTGATTCCTTTCACCATAAGAGCACACAGTTTCATCATCTCCTCATCAGCATCAGTCTCAGGCAAGCTTTCAGAATCTGAGTCATCATCACTTTCAGAACTTGATGACTCAGTTTCAGACTTTATGAAAAGAGCTTTACCCTTGTCTTTCCTTGAGGAAGCTGCTTTGGGGGATTCTTCTTCAGCTTTAAGAGCAACTGTCCTTGTCTTTCCTCCTTTCCTCTTGCTTCTTTGTTCCATCTCAAGTTCATGAGTCTTGAGCATTCCATAGATTTCATCAAGAGTTGTTTCATCAAGATTGTAGTTGTCTCTTATTGTCGTTGCCTTCAAATCCCAGCATTCAGGAAGAGCTAACAGGAATTTAAGGTTTGAGTCTTCAAGATCATACTCTCTATCAACCAATGACAAATCATTCAAATGTTTGACAAATCTATCATATAAATCATTCAATGACTCATTAGTCTTTGAGTCAAAATGTTCATACTCTTGAGTGAGTATTGTCTTCCTGTTCTTCTTAATTGTGTCAGTTCCCTGACACCTTGTTTCCAGAGCATCCCATATCTCCTTAGCAGTCTTGCAGTTGATTACCCTGTTTGACATTACATTATCAATGGCACTATGCAGTAAGTGTCGTACCTTAGCATCCTTAGCAATTGATGCTATATCTTCAGCAGTATAATCACTCTTCTCCTTTGGTACGATCTTTGCTGCTTCACCTGCAACCGCAACAGCGAGCTTGGTTGGTTTGTGAGGCCCTTCCTTGATTCTATCAAGGTATTCTGGATCTGTTGCTTCCAGGAACATGGTCATCCTTACCTTCCATATGGGATATTCAGATGGTCTCAGTATGGGAACTCTGATGGTCTCATACCGACTCTGAATTTGTGTTTTTGGTGGTTCCTCAGTTTTGGTAGGCTTAGTTGGAGTTTCTGTGTCTGACATGATTGTGTTTGGATCTTTAACTGTATATGTGTTAACAGATTAGCTCTGATACCACTTGTTAGGTCACACACACTGTAGAGGGGGGTGAATACAGTGTATAATACAATCAAATCGATCTTTAATATATTAAGTAACATAAAAACTTTATTGAAACAATAAACTCTGTTATAGTATGGAATTGTTACCTCTCAGTGATGAACAAATATTACGAGAGCTGCTAGGGTTACAATGAATAATCTTCTCGAATATAATAACACTTATAGTAAACCCTATGTCTGTGTTTATATACTACACAGTTACAAGGTAATCGCTAATTGATATGGAATATAATTCTGCTTCCTAAAATATATCAATCAGATATCTTTTCTTCCAAGTATTCCATTCTTCACGGAACTCCTTCTTCATGCATATCTCTTCTTATGTTTATCTTGATCTTCTTTCCTTTAATCAGCTACTGTCCTTATCTGATCGTCCTTCAGCACTTAAGTTCTGATATCTAACTTCTGATGATTATCTCCTGATAATATAAGTACTGATATCCTTAAGTCCTGACTTCCAGTATAAGTACTGATCAACAGTTAAGTACTGATTTGTCATGTTAAGTAAGATCTGAAATCTAAACATAAATTATATTAGCCATGATATTATCAAATATATCTAACAGTGTTTATGGTCCATCTCTATAATTTTGTTCAAGGAAATACAATTTCTTGATATTTGATCATAAAAGTAGATTCAAGAAGATTTTGTGGTTTAAAACTCAAAAGGAGACCCGTTAGGGGCACTCTTAAGTTCGACCACCACCGGCCATGATCCAAGGAGAGCCGGTGGAATTTTAATGATGTGTTGATGTGATTTTGAGCCTTGCATGTTTTGGTTTCTTGAAAAGTTCAAACGGGTTTTGTACTTCCTTTGAAATTTAAGTATGTGATTGAAAATGGATTGTTTTGATTGTTTGATGTGTGTGTAAGTCATTTGATGCTTAGGATATCAAATTTGAAGGTTGCATGTTGGGTTTTTGGTTCGGCATTATAATAATAAAAGGGGGAATTAGATTTGGTGGCTTGATCTTAGTGTAAACTAAGCTTAATTAGTGAAAAATGTGATTGCATGTTAGTTTAAAGGAAGAACTAGTAATATATGTCATTGTTTGGTCCTTGAAGTTGTGAATCATGGTTTTAGCCGAATGGAAAATGGGTCTAGAAGAGATTTACTTGAAGATTAAGTGAATGCATGCTTGTTGATTGGATAATTTGATTAAAGCTTGAGTCATTAGGTGATGTTTTATTTTGTGATTCGAAAATTGTGATGGAAATGAGTTAAATGACTAAGTTAAGGTTTAAAACAAGTTGAAAATGTGATATAAAACTTTGTATGTCAAGATTGATCTTTGCATTTGTGTTTTTTTGAAAAACCTGAATGGGTCTTATGGTTAAAAAGAGAATTAAGTGGATTTTTGTGAGATTATATGTTAATTATCTTAGTTACTAATAAGAACTTGGTTGCATGTCAATGATTGGATGATGCTTGTGTTTGAATTTGATAATTAAAAGAGGGTGTTGAATTTCGATTCTTAAAATGAATATGATTCGGTTTTTGGACTAAAAGAATGAAGCGAAATTACGTAAAAGACCCTTGTAATTTGCATACTAAAGAGGTTTACTGTATTTGATTATATGTGATTGACATTGAGTACACGTGGTTGTGTTTTATGTTTATAGCCGAATGGTATATAAGTAGAAAAGCGATTGATTTGGTTCCAATACTTTGCTAAGTGATTGCATGTGAAATCCTAGGAGATATGTGATTCATTTGTGTGATTGATTGTTGTTGTGGTTCGAATTAAGGAATAAAAGAAAAAGAGAATTAAGTTGTTTGTTATTAAAGAACTATAAGTGACAGTTATGGTCGCAAGAGACTTAATTGTGAATAAATCATGTACTCGTACGAGTTATATTAGTGTGATTTGAAGAATAGATAAGTTTAAGCAAATATGAGTCGTTTGATGAGTATATAAAGATATAAAGGTTACGAGAAAGGAATGTGTTATGTGCTATGTGCTTATGTGTGTAAGCTATACTCGTATATTTGAGTCAAGAGTATAATCGAGTTATCGTATTGAGTGATCGTTCCGGGAACGAGAGTTGGGAAACTGATTAAGGTTTTGGTTTTATTATAGATTCGGAGCGTGAGGGCATTCAGGCTAGGAAAGGGAAGGGTATACTAGGTGGCAGTAGTTCAACCTTCAGGAAAGCGAATTCAGGCAAGTAACTCTCATTACTTGTGAAAATGGTTATAGAGAAGTTATTGTTCATACCATGTAGAGTATTGAACTATTTAAATAATGAACCCCTGTTAATGATTTGAGATACCCTATCTTTGATCTTGATAAACTATTATTGATAAGCTTATTGATTCAACCCTTTGGTAACCTGTCTTTCCTGTTCAAGTTATTTGTTATACCATGAACTGTTATAGACACCATAATTACCTTTACAAATTCCTTGTAACGATACCATATTCCTTGATCACCATATTTCCTATTGATCCTTGAAACAGATATTGATCCTTCTAATTTAAGTACCTTGTTATCCTTGATTCGAAATCCCTAGAATTGCTCCTTGATCATCCTTGATTCATTTCCTTAACTTTGATTTCTTGAAATTTGATTTAAGAATGAGTTTCAACTCGAAAGAGTCCGAATGATTTCATATTCTTGGTAATGATAAAATGAATTTAGGATACCTACTTTTTCCAACTCAAGGTTTTCCAAATGAATTCCTGATGGATTGGATGGGACGTAAGAGGCTAGTGGGACTAATCCAGTCATTGTAAGAGGCTAGCGGGGCTAGTCTAGTCTAAGGCTGAAATTATGCCGTATGGTACCTTAATGACCGGATGGAGGTCGGTACGGGCTGATCACCCATATTATAATGGAATAAAAGATAAAGTGGTCCAATCAAGGGTTTTATATTGATTTTAAGAAGGGAATTGAAACTTTCTTCTCAGTAATTGATTCTTTGAAAATGAAAAAAATGGTTTATATTATTGTGAAAAGAGTTGATTGTGATACTGTGAAGCTTAAAGCCCGTGAACCCTGATTTAATCTGTTGATCATATAATTGACTCCATATAATGGAAAGATTGTCGCTTTCCTTTTTCTGAAAGATCTTTTTTGATCCTTTAATGATTTGTGATGAATGTCGGATTTCACCCTGCTTTAAGCCTTGTTCCATGAAAGCCCTAAATTTATCCTTCATAACCCTTCCTTAATCCGAAAGATGGAAATCTACGATCTAGAACTATTAAAGTAGAATGCCCTGTGTTTGGTAAAAGTAAATTATGGATTTTATATCATAGAACTGCTTTATAGTTACTTGCTGAGTTTTATACTCATATGTTTTGTTTTAATCTAACCATGGCAGTTAAGCCAGAAGATGGCCAGGCTTAGGCGCACTGCTCGTAAGAGCGTACCTGATGGTCTCTACCGTGTTGAGGGCTTTCGGTTGCCAGAGCAGGTAGTGGTATTTTGAGTGAGCGAGCGCTTAGCCTGGAAATTGTAGAGATACAATGGGTTATCTGTCGGTTCCAAGCCGGAATCGATTATGTTTATTTAATATTATTTTGGGGTTGTAAGTTATATTTTATGATTGGTAGTTGTAATCTTGTCTCATACTTTATCCTGTTTGATCCTGTTAGTAGTTAATCGAGGTTTATGCTTATTTAATTATTAGATTAGAGGTGTGTGGGTCCTCATTTCCTAACCGCGAGATTGAGGGCGTCACAAGTTGGTATCAGAGCTACAGGATCTAGTCCATGAGACAAGTTAGGATTTAAAAGGTATTTTGGGCATATATTTATATTGCGAGAGAGTTCGACTCATATACAGTTGAGTTAGACTATTAGGTATAGTCTTAGGAAAGCGTGTATTAGCTAAGGTGGCAATTAGAGTTAGGTGTGAGTTAGCTGGAAGCTTTACTTAACCCTAACATTGTTTCTTGGTTATTGTTTTGTGTTTTCTCTCAGGATCCCAGTAGTGGTAGTGACTCAGATTCAGATATTAGTTTGACCGGTACCCCAGCGGACCCTATTCCACCCTCTCCAGAGGAGCCTGTGTATGTTAGTTCAGACCCAGAGGAGGATCCTTTTGAGAGTAGTGAGATCCCTATGCAGATTTCACCCTTGAGGCCAGATTCAGAGACCCCTGCCCCTGAGCCAGAGTCTGAGATGCCTAAGACTATACCTGTCACTGTTGGTGGTAAGTTAGCCCAGGACCGAGACTTTTTTTACTCCCGTATACCTGAGTTGATAGCTTTGGTGGATAGGCTAGCCCGAGAGTCTAGGAAGAGGGCTTCAGTTATGGATGATGAGTGGTGAGTTCGGGTTAAGATGGTGGAGCAGGTAGCCCGAAGGAGATTGGATGAGGGACCATCCACTAGTGATGCTAATGCTGAGGCCCGGAGGCTGCATAAGATCATTCGCTGAATGTTGGTTGTGTTGAGAGAGATTCTGGATGACTAGCTGTTAGACGGTACTGTTGGTTGAGCCCATAGTTGTTGTTTTTCAGCGCTAGTAGGCTTTGGGATACTTGGTCAGATGCTGGGATCCCTTTTCATTTGTTATGTTGTATTTCAGAACTTGTGGTATAGTAGTCGTTAGAAGTTAGGGGTAGATAGGGGGATATTTTGTTGGATTTTTAACGCAGTGGGGGCATGGCAAAACACTTTTACACATACAAAATCCAAATAAAAGCATATAAATCGTGAATAAAAATTTGAGGGATCGAATCTAACCTTTAAAAATAATTCGGAGACAACGATCAGAGATCCTTACCAGTTGCTCCTCAAGTGTGAAGCACTCCACCGGTATCCACCAAGAAAACGACTTTTAGGAGGAGGAGGAGGTGGAGAGAATTTGGTTTTCTAAAACTTTTGGGTTTCTGGGGTTCGAATAAAAATAGGGTCTATAATAGTGTATTTATAGGCAAAATTTTTAGCTGAAATTTTCCCATAAATATTATTATTATTATCCCATTTATTATTCTCATTAATAATTAAAACACCTTTTAATTATTAATCCTTTTTCTAAACACTTTAGAAATAATTCTCTCTCTTGATTTAATTTCCAAAAATTAAATCCTTAATTAATAATATTAAGAACTTTTCTTAATTAATTTATAATTAATTAAATCTCATTTAATCAATTATTAAATTTTCCATTTAATTATTTATTTCACAAATAAATAATTATTAGCCATTATTAATTAATTCCTCCACCATAAAATCATTCTCTTTTTATGGTGTGACCCTGTAGGTTCAATATTAAGCCGGTAGTAGAAATAAATAATAATAAAACTATTTTATCATTATTTATATAAATTCTCTAATTTATTAAATATGATTAATTAATTAATCACATTTATTCTACATCGTGAGTGATGCTTCTCAACATATCGCGACTATCCGGATAATATGAATTCACTGCTTAGAATACCAAGAACCTGTCAGTGAATAGTTACCGTACAATAAACTCCTTCTACCCTACAATGTCCCGATTAAATACAAGGCATGGATCTCGTGTCAAGCCTATCTAATTCAATCACTTGCTTACCATTTACTATGCGTAGTTCTATGCAAATTAGAAATTCCTTTCTAATTTCATTCACTCTGGCCAGAAATTCCTGAACTAGCATAAGTGGATCAGCCTTGAATATTCGCTTCCTTCACTGGAAGGGGTAGATCCTTTATTGATCATACACTATCTTCGTGTACAAATTCCTATACCCAGAAGAGCTCTAATAATTGTCCCTGGAGACTAAGAACTAAACCAAAGCATAGTTCAGTGTACACAAGATGACTATAATGACCTCAAGTCTAAGGATACTTCTACAACTATCACTATGTGAACAACTGCTGACACGTGAGTGAACTCCATCAGTTGTTCAGCTATGCGAGTCATGTTCAGTGAACTTATTCTATAATAAGCACCTACATACTAGCTATAGTGTCACCATACAAATGTCTATGAGAACAGACATCCTTCATAATGAAGCAAGCATAGTATGTACCGATCTTTGCGGATTATTAATTACCAGTTAGTAATCCTATGACCAGGAACTATTTAAGTTTAGAGTTATCATCTTTTAGGTCTCACTATTATGATCTCATCATAATCCATAAAAAGCTTTACTCTAAACTATGGTATATCTTATTTAAACACTTAAATAGATAGAGCCCGTAATAAAAAAAAACAAGTCTTTTATTAATATAAATGAAATCAAAACAGATTACATAAAAGTTATTCCTAAATCCTAATACATGATTGGACTTAGGACATATTCCTTTCAATCTCCCACTTGTACTAAAGCCAATCACTCTGGTATCTAATACCCATCTTGTCTTTATGACGATCAAAGTGACTCTGAGAAAGTGGCTTTGTGAGTGGGTCTGCTATGTTGTTATGTGTGTCAACTCTCTCGACGTTGACATCTCCTCTTTCAACAATCTCCCTAATCAGATGAAAGCGCCGTAGGACATGTTTGGAATTTTTATGAGACCTAGGTTCCTTGGCTTGTGCTATTGCTGCGTTGTTATCACAATACAACACAATAGGCTCTTCGACGCTAGGAACAACTCCCAACTCAGAAACAAATTTCCTCATCCAAACAGCTTCTTTTGCAGCTTCACTTGTAGCTATATATTCTGCTTCCGCTATGGAGTCAGCCGTTGTCGACTGTTTGGAACTTTTCCAACTTATCGCACCACCGTTTAGAGTAAACACGTACCCTGACATGGATTTGCTATCACTCTCTGATTGAAAACTAGAGTCAGTATAACCCTCTATTTTCAACTCAGATTCACCGCCAAAAACAAGAAAAATGTCCTGAGTCCTTTGCAAGTACTTAAGGATGTTTTTCACTGCTTTCCAGTGGTCTTCACCTGGATTGGACTGATATCTGCTCGTCACACTAATTGAATAAGCAACATCAGGCCTTGTACACAACATCGCGTACATGATAGATCCTATTGCTGAAGCATACGGAATCTTACTCATACGCTCTCTTTCCTCAGGTGTCTTAGGAGACATTTTTTCGGAAAGGGACACTCCATGACTCATCGGTATGAGACCTCTTTTGGAGTTTTCCATGCTAAACCATTTAAGCACTTTCTGGATGTATGTACCCTGGGTAAGACCTATCATTCTTCTAGATCTATCTCTATAGATCTTCATACCGAGAATGTAGGATGCTTCTCCCAAGTCCTTCATGGTGAAGTTCTTTGATAGCCATACTTTGACTGATTGCAGCATCGGTATATCATTTCCTATAAGAAGTATGTCATCCACATACAATACAAGAAATGTTACCGCGCTCCCACTAACCTTCTTGTAGACACATGGTTCATCCATGTTTTTGATAAAATCAAACTCTTTGATTGTCTCATCAAAACAGGTGTTCCATCTTCGAGAAGCTTGCCTTAAACCATATATGGTTCGCAGCAGCTTACACACTAGGTGTTCATTTCCATTGGAAAGTAAACCTTCCGGCTGTGTCATATACACTTCCTCCTCAAGTTCCCCATTGAGGAAGGCCGTTTTCACGTCCATTTGCCAGATCTCATAGTCGTAGTAAGCAGCAATCGTAAGCAAAATCCGAATTGATTTTAACAGGGCTACAGGCGAATAGGTTTCATCAAAGTCAATCCCTTGTCTTTGATTAAATCCTTTTGCCACTAGCCTAGCCTTATAGGTCTCCACCTGGCCATCTGCTCCAATCTTTCTCTTATATACCCACTTGCACCCAATAGGCTTAACACCTTCAGGCGCTTCAACCAGAGTCCATACTTGGTTGGTATACATAGATTCCATTTCAGATTTCATGGCACTATGCCATTTCTCTGAGTCAACACTACTCATAGCCTCATTATAGGTCTTAGGGTCGTCTTCATCAATGATTGACAACTCATTGTCATTCTCAATGACAAGGCCATAATACCTCTCAGGTTGGCGAGACACTCTCTCTGACCTACGAATGGGCTGTTCCACAGAAGGTTGTTCAGTCTGAACAGGTGTTTCCACTTGAACCGTAGTAGTTTGTGCTTCACGAACTTCATCAAGTTCAATTTTGCTCCCACTGTTTCCTTCAAGGATAAACTGCTTTTCCAAGAAGGTAGCATGTCTGGAGACAAACACCCGATGATCGGTGTAAAATTAATACCCTAAAGTCTCTTTGGGATATCCCACAAAACTACATTTTACGGATCGAGATTCCAGCTTATCTGGGTCAACTTTCTTGACATAAGCTGGACATCCCCAAATCTTAACGTGTTTAAGACTCGGTTTCCTTTCTTTCCATATCTCATACAAAGTTTGAGGAACAGATTTGGAAGGTACCTTATTCAGTAAATATACTGAGGTTTCCAATGCGTAACCCCATAGAATACTGGAAGATTTGCATAGCTCATCATGGATCGAACCATGTCTAACAGAGTTCGATTTCTCCTTTCAGATACCCCATTCAACTGTGGAGTATATGGAGGAGTCCACTGGGAGACTATACCATTTTCTTTGAGATAATCTAGAAACTCTCCATTCAAGTATTCACCACCTCGATCTGATCGAAGAGTTATAATACTGTGTTTGGTTTGTTTCTCCACTTCATGTTTATATTCCTTGAACTTTTCAAAGGCTTCAAACTTGTGTTTCATCAAATACACATATCCGAATCTAGATCTATCATCTATGAAAGTAATGAAGTACGAAAATCCTCCCATGGCTTGCGTAGACATTGGTCCACATACATCTGTGTGTACCAATCCTAGCAAATCGGTAGCCCTCTCTCCATGTCCACTAAATGGAGATTTGGTCATTTTACCCAATAGACAAGACTCGCATGTAGGATATGATTCAAAATCAAAGGGGTCTAGTAACCCTTCCTTATGCAATGTCCAAAGTCTATTTTCACTAATATGACCTAGCCTACAGTGCCATAAATAGGTCAGATTTTCATCATCTCGTTTTCTTTTATTAGTTTGTTCAATCTGAAGTAAATCATGCTCTACGTCACATACATACAAACCATTATTTAAAATTCCACGTCCATAAAGAACATTATCTCTAAGGATAGAATATTCATTATTCTTAATAATAAATGAAAAACCATCCAAACCCAACATAGGGATAGAAACAATATTCCTCACAATAGAGGGAACGTAATAACAATTATTCAAAATAATAGTCTTGCCCGTAGGCATATGTAAACTAAATGATCCTACAGCTATGGCCGCAACCCTTGCTCCATTGCCCATACGTAGAATCACCTCATCTTTTTCAAGATTCCTACTTCCCTTTAGTCCTCGCAACGAATTGTAAATATGAGAACCACAGGCGATATCTAATACCCAAGTAGAAATTTGACCTAGTGACATATTAACTTCGATCATGAACATGCCTGAATCAGAAGCGGTAGTCTTACTACCCATCCTCTTCTTCAATTCTGCAAGGTAAACCTTGCAGTTACTCTTCCAGTGCCCTAACTTGTTACAGTGAAAGCATACAGCAAAATTAGGATCAGTCAACTTGTGAGCATCTAGTATGCTCCTGACTGATAGTGCAGAAGACATAATATAGTAAATCTGTAAATGATAAACACATAACAACACTCAGCAAATATTCGATTTCATTTTAAAACACTATATGAATCGGGTCTTTATTCATAAGTGGCTCCCACTAGTTTTCCTAAATTTATTCAACCCCCTACATGAAAAATTAAGCATTCATAATGCTAATGGGAATAGGGATCCTACATTCCATCACACAACCTCGGCTGTGGCACGAAATGCCATGTAATGTTTAATAGGCAGACAACTCTTGTCAATTATATCTAATGTTATTCCCTAATCAAACTTTAGCCTCTTGAATAATTGAGTCACGGCTGTGGCACGATAAACTCAATATTCTAAGTCAAGTCTAACCCAACATTCCGTACAATTGAATCAGTCCCCAAAGGCCCACGGCTGTGGCACGTAACGACCTTTAGATTCTTATTCAATGTACACATCTCTATGTAATAGACAAGTATTTCTTATTTCAAAATCAAAGCCCTCGGCTGTGGCACGAAATGACAATGATTCAAAAATAAGAACTACTTTCTACCATGTTAGAAGGCTATGACCGACACAAGCCCGTTGTATCATTGGCCAATTACTACTTGATATTATTTAATTTTAGAGGGATTATATTACGTTACAATCATAATCATATTATAAAGAGATTCTTCCTTTTAAATTTAATATTTCAAATCAATAATCAATAATCAGATGATTCCCAGATCGGGTGGAGCATTGTCAAGAGGCGTCACTTAATAACCCTTTCTTACAGATAGAAATCTGTTGTTGACAGAATCATCCTTTCTCTCATATCGAAAATTCATATTCAATTACGTGTTTCATAAACACAAGAATCTCATGATTGTATTCATAATATTATTATTAAGGTTATGAAACAATTTCACTATACTAGGTTGTCTAACAAACGCCTTATGTTCATTTAAGTTCACCTAAATCTATCATCGCATGATAAACTAAGCATATATCACATATATCAACATGAATAAACATCAAGGTAGGCATGTTATATCATCTAGCACATAGAACTAAGCATTATACATCTCTATGTATCACATGAAGCATTTAAAAGCAATTAAAAACAGTCAAAAACAGCTTTAAAACACTTCATGGAAATATAAACAGTTAAAAACTTTTATATAAACTAAAATTGATCACTCCATTAGATCCGTCTCGGAAAAACGAATCCAACGGTATATTGCACGCCCAAAACGGAGTTACGAAACTCCCAGAAAATCAATTTTAAAATCAACAGACGGGCTGTAACGCATTACCGGAACGCGTTACAAGCCTTGTAACGCATTCCGGTGATGCGTTACACACCTTTTAAGCCATTAAAGGGTGTAACGCATTCCGTGAATGCGCCACAGGTGTGTAACGCATTCCCAGAATGCGTTACACCCCTAATTTTTTTTTTCTTTTATTTTTCAGCAGCCACCGCCGCCTTTTCTCGGACTCCGTGCGTGTCAGACTGTACCCTGTACCTTGTCTTCTTTCTCCGTGCCGACAGCAGACAACAGATGACAAACAGCAGTACAAACCACAGATGTATATATATACTTACAAATAATATATATATATATATGATTTATTTAATTACGAATTTAATTGCAACAACTTCAAAAATTCATAATAAATAATCTATACATCATAAAATTATGAAAAAAATACCCAGACGATCAACAATACTTGTAGAACCCAGATCAACATTCAAAATTATTCTGAGAAATGATTTCTCATCAGACAAAATTAATACATAATATAACTTGTAAAAATCATAATTAATTCATACAAGCACATAAAATTCTGAAATTTTTACCACAGATCTATATGCATACAACCTATGCTCTGATACCATTGTTGGATTTTTAACGCAGTGGGGGTATGGCAAAACACTTTTACACATACAAAATCCAAATAAAAGCATATAAATCATGAATAAAAATTCGAGGGATCGAATCTAACCTTTAAAAATAATTCGGAGACAACGATCAGAGATCCTTAGCAGTTGCTCCTCAAGTGTGAAGCACTCCACCGGTATCCACCAAGAAAACGACTTTTAGGAGGAGGAGGAGGTGGAGAGAATTTGGTTTTCTAAAACTTTTGGGTTTCTGGGGTTCGAATAAAAATAGGGTCTATAATAGTGTATTTATAGGCAAAATTTTCAGCTGAAATTTTCCCATAAATATTATTATTATTATCCCATTTATTATTCTCATTAATAATTAAAATACCTTTTAATTATTAATCCTTTTTCTAAACACTTTAGAAATAATTCTCTCTCTTGATTTAATTTCCAAAAATTAAATCCTTAATTAATAATATTAAGAACTTTTCTTAATTAATTTATAATCAATTAAATCTCATTTAATCAATTATTAAATTTGCCAATTAATTATTTATTTCACAAATAAATAATTATTAGCCATTATTAATTAATTCCTCCACCATAAAATCATTCTCTTTTTATGGTGTGACCCTGTAGGTTCAATATTAAGCCGGTAGTAGAAATAAATAATAATAAAACTATTTTATCATTATTTATATAAATTCTCTAATTTATTAAATATGATTAATTAATTAATCACATTTATTCTACATCGTGAGTGATGCTTCTCAACATATCGCGACTATCCGGATAATATGAATTCACTGCTTAGAATACCAAGAACCTGTCAGTGAATAGTTACCGTACAATAAACTCCTTCTACCCTACAATGTCCCGATTAAATACAAGGCATGGATCTCGTGTCAAGCCTATCTAATTCAATCACTTGCTTACCATTTACTATGCGTAGTTCTATGCAAATTAGAAACTCCTTTCTAATTTCATTCACTCTGGCCAGAGATTCCTGAACTAGCATAAGTGGATCAGCCTTGAACATTCGCTTCCTTCACTGGAAGGGGTAGATCCTTTATTGATCATACACTATCTTCGTGTACAAATTCCTATACCCAGAAGAGCCCTAATAATTATCCCTGGAGACTAAGAACTAAACCAAAGCATAGTTCAGTGTACACAAGATGACTATGATGACCTCAAGTCTAAGGATACTTGTACAACTATCACTATGTGAACAACTGCTGACACGTGAGTGAACTCCATCAGTTGTTCAGCTGTGCGAGTCATGTTCAGTGAACTTATTCTATAATAAGCACCTACATACTAGCTATAGTGTCACCACACAAATATCTATGAGAACAGACATCCTTCATAATGAAGCAAGCATAGTATGTACCGATCTTTGTGGATTATTAATTACCAGTTAGTAATCCTATGACCAGGAACTATTTAAGTTTAGAGTTATCATCTTTTAGGTCTCACTATTATGATCTCATCATAATCCATAAAAAGCTTTACTCTAAACTATGGTATATCTTATTTAAACACTTAAATAGATAGAGTCCGTAATAAAAACAAAACAAGTCTTTTATTAATATAAATGAAATCAAAACAGATTACATAAAAGTTATTCCTAAATCCTAATACATGATTGGACTTAGGACATATTCCTTTCATATTTTCCAGTTTTTCCTCTGTTTAACCCTGCTATATTATTGTACCTTATTTTAGAACTTGTGGTAACCAGACTTTTCTTTATGTACCCTTTGTTTAAATAAATCCATTATCTTGTTTTCCATTGTGCACCCTAAAGATCTGCATAAATTGTTCTAAATACCATGTTTTCGTATAACCATGTTCAAAAATTCGTAATACCCTATTATGTGGCATGATAAAACAACACTGATATGAGAATTATGTAGTAATAGGATTGCATGTGCAAAATTGGGTAAAGCTTAAAACCCGAAAAAGAGATTTTATAGTGAAATGTTGTTATATATGTCATGCTATCGTATTGCTAAATAATTGCTCAATCACGTTTTTAAGAAATGGCCAACTCACCAGATCACCAAGAAGAAGAAATTCCAACCCAAGATCCAGAAGTAAACCCAGAAACCACCATGATGAGCAGACTTGCTCAGCTTTTGCAACAACCTGTGGCCCCTAAAGTTGGAAACTTTAAACACTTTCAATTTGTTCATCCCTCAGAATTCTTAGGTTTGCCATACCCGATTAAAGCACAGTCGTGGTTAAGAGAAATTGAAAAAGCCTTTGAGTTAGCAGAAGTTAAGGACGACAAGAAAGCTCAGTATGCGAGTTATTACCTTAAAGATGAAGCAAGTTTCTGGTGGGAGTCTTCAAAAGCGTTGTTGGAAGGAAATGACTTAACATGGGAAAAGTTCACTGAGATGTTTCTGGAGAAGTATTTGCCAAGTTATATGCAAGATCAGTTGGAGATGAAATTTCTGGACCTCAGGCAAGAAGATATGTCGGTGGCGGAGTATGAGGTGAAATTTTCGGAGCTGTCTAGATTCGTACCTGAGTATGTAAATACGGAAGCAAAGAAGGCTAAAAGGTTCCAACAGGGACTTAAGCCATGGATTAGGAGTCAAGTAGCATTGTTGGAGATCAAGAATTATGCTGCCTTGGTAAAGAAGGCAATGATAGTTGAAGGAGAGCGTGAAGCTACAAGGAGAGAAAATGAGGGAAATAAAAGAAAATTTGAAAGCTCAGAGCAAGAGCAAGGAAGTTTGAAGTTTAAAGGAAGGTTTGGAAAAAATGGTGGAGGTCAGCCCCAAAAGTTTCAAAAGTTTAAACCCGGTAACGGAGCCCAGAAGAACCGTTTCCAGAAAGCAGGACAACCGGGGAAGGATAACAGACCTCAGATTCAAGAATACAAGAATTGTGGGAAGAGACACCCGGGGAGGTGTAATAAGTTGGATGTGACATGTTTCAAGTGCAACCAGAAAGGCATTATTCTTCAGAGTGTCCAAATGGAGCAAGGAAGCCTGACTTGGCTTGTTTCGAGTGTGGAAAGGTGGGCCATATGGCCAGGAATTGCAAGGAGTCTGTTCAAAAGGCCAATATTCTTAGGATTGCTGGACTGCCGTCTCTCCCAACACCGTCAGCTCAACCTAGAGCTAGGACCTTTAATATGACAATGAAAGATGCGGTGCAAGATGTGGACGTGGTAGCAGGTATGCTTGTTATTAGCTCAGTAGAAGTAAAAGTATTGATGGATTCTGGAGCAACTAGATCTTTTATCTCTGAAAGTATTCTTGATAAGTTAAATTGTGTTGCATACCCTCTGGAACCTAATTTAATTATAGAGGTAGCAAATCAAGAGAAAGTTATTGTTAATAAGATTTGTCCCAATTGCGATGTGGTGATAAAAGGTCGGCACTTTTCTCCTGACTTAATTCCCTTTAAGTTAGGAGAATTTGAAGTTATACTAGGAATGGATTGGTTGTCAAACCATGAGGCGCAAATAGAATGTAAAAGTAAGAAGGTGAAGTTAAGAACCAAGGATGGTGAGGAAGTGATATTCAAAGGAAAGAAGCAAGAGAATAAATTCCTAACGGCTGTCGAGACAAGGAGATTAATACGTCAAGGATGCGAAGTTTATTTGGCTCATGTTATGGATGTGGAGAAAGAATCCGTAAGGATCGAAGATATTCCAATAGTAAGAGATTTTCCGGATGTATTTCCTGATGAATTGCCTGGTCTACCTCCAGATAGAGAGATCGAGTTTACGATTGATTTGGCTCCTGGAACGGAACCAGTATCGAAAGCTCCCTATCGTATGGCGCCAGTCGAGATGAAGGAATTGGCAGCTCAGTTACAAGAATTGTTGGATAAAGGAGTAATTTGGATGAGTGTATCCCCGTGGGGCGCACCGGTGTTGTTTGTAAAGAAAAATGATGGAAGTATGAGGTTGTGCATTGATTATCGCGAATTGAATAAGTTAACGATTAAGAATAAGTACCCTCTACTGTGAATCGATGACTTGTTTGATCAGCTAAAAGGAGATTCGTGTTTCTCCAAGATTGATTTAAGATCTAGGTAACATCAATTAAAGAATAAAGCAGAAGACATACCCAAGATAGCGTTTCGAACGAGATATGGGCACTATGAGTTTTTGGTAATGGCATTTGGTTTGACGAATGTGCCAGCCACATTTATGGATCTTATGAACAGAGTGTTCAAGCAATATTTGGAAAAGTTCGTTATTGTGTTTATTGACGATATACTGATTTACTCCAAGATGGAAGAAGATCATAAGGAGCATTTGAGGATTTCTTTGGAAATTCTGAGAAAAGAGAGGTTGTACGCTAACTTTTCGAAGTACGAATTTTGGCTAAGGGAAGTGCAATTTTTTGGTCATGTAGTTAATAAAGAAGGAATCAAAGTAGACCCAGCCAAGATAGAAGCTGTAATGAATTGGGAAAGTCCCAAGACTCCTACAGAAGTTAAAAGTTTTCTGGGATTAGCCGGATACTAAAGAAGGTTTGTGCAAGATTTTTTTAAGATTGTTGTTCCCTTAATGAAGTTGACAAGAAAGAACGAGAAGTTTGTATGGACGAAAAAGTGCGAGGAAAGCTTTCAAGAGTTAAAGAAGAGGCTGGTAACCGCCCCAGTGTTGGTGTTACCGGATAAAAAAGGAGAATTTGTGATATTCAGTGATGCTTCATATAAAGGACTTGGATGTTGTTAATGCAACACGGGAAGGTAATAGCATTTGCGTCAAGGCAACTCAAGCCGCACGAGCAAAAGTATCCAACGCATGATTTGGAATTGGAAGCAATTGTGTTTGCCCCTAAGATTTGGAGGCATTATTTATACGGGGAAAAGTGCAAGATTTATACAGATCATAAGAGTTTAAAGTATATTTTCACTCAAAAGGAATTGAATATGAGACAGAGGAGATGGTTAGAGTTGATCAAAGATTATGATTGTGCGATAAACTATCATCCTGGGAAGGCAAATGTGATAGCAGACGCTCTAAGTCGCAAGGAAAGGTTGAATATGTTAACGTCGTCAGAAGATTTGGTCAAGGATTTTGAAAATATGGAAATAGAAGTACAGACTCTAGAATTTGGAAGTGAATCTATATATGCGATGTCATTTCAACCCGAAATTTTGGGGAAGATTCGATGCTGTTAAGAGAAAGTAATGAATCACGAAAAGGATAATTTATCAGAAGAAGAATTAAAGCTCAAAAGGATGGAAAAGGAATATACCGTGTTAACTCACGTATTTGGATACCTAATGTCGTGGAACTAAAGCACGAGATTTTGCAAGAAGCGCATAACTCGAGATTTTCAATTCACCCTGGAAGTACGAAAATGTACCAGGACTTAAGAGAGAATTTTTGGTGGCCAAACATGAAAAAGGAAATCGCGGAATGGATAAGTAAGTGTTATACGTGTCAAAGAATCAAATCGGAACATCAGAGGCCAAGCGGATTGCTTTAGCCACTAGATATACCAGAATGGAAATGGGAACATATTGCGATGGATTTCGTGGTAGGATTACCTAAAACCAAGTCTAATCATGATGCAATTTGGGTGGTAATCGATCAGTTGACGAAGTCAACACATTTCTTGCCGATAAATGAAAGATTTTCGTTGGAAAAGTTGGTCAAATTGTATTTGGATGAGATAGTGATGCGTCACAGAGTTCTTGTCTCTATTGTATCTGATAGAGATCCATGGTTTAACTTGAGATTTTGGAGACAATTCCATGATCATCCGCAGACTGACGGACAAAGTGAAAGGATAATTCAGATAATTGAAGATATGTTGCGAACCTGTGTAATAGATTTTAAAGGAAATTAGGATGATCATTTGCCGTTAATTGAGTTTTCCTACAACAACAATTATCACGCGAGTATTGGCATGCCGCCTTATGAAGCGTTGTATGGAAGAAAATGTAGGTCCCCTACGTTTTGGGATGAGGTTGGTGAGCGCAAATAATTAGCCCAGAGCTAGTTCAATAAACGAAGGAAAAGGTAGAAATGATTCGGAAAAGATTAGTTGTAGCTCAAGATCGACAAACAAAGTATACAAATCAAGAACGAAAAGATGTGCAATTTGAATCTGGAGACAAAGTATTGTTAAAGATATCTCCTTGGAAGGGTTTAACCCGATTCGGAAAGAAAGGGAAGTTGAGTCCTAGGTATATTGGACCATTTGAAGTACTGCGACGAGTCGGGAAGGTGGCATATGAATTAGAGCTACCTCCGCAAATGCAACATCTCCATAATGTATTTTATGTTTCTCTTCTGAAGAAGTATAATGATGATGCGAGCCATGTGATCGAGTTGGAAACAGTGGAAATCCAACCAGATTTGTCTTATGTGGAACAACCAGTTCGAATCTTGGACCGTAAGGAGAGAACGCTTAGAAATAAAGTTGTACCTCTAGTTAGAGTGTTGTGGAGAAATCCACTAGTGGAAGAATCAACTTGGGAATTAAAAAGTGAAATGCAAGAAAAGTATCCCCATCTATTTGCTTAGACTAGATTCTGGGGATATAATCCTTTTAAGGAGGGTAGATTGTGACGACTGAGAATTTTTCGACGTAATTAAGTGAATAAAGTGTGATTTATGTGAAGTGATTATAATTATGTGATTAAGTGTTGGTTAATTGTCTTTACTGTATATTAGAATCTAGGAGCATAAATAAAAGCGTTCCAATTTAAAGAGTCAGCTTAGAAGTTAAGCTGTGTGGTCGGGCCGTCAAGTAGAACGGAAGCTGTGTTGTCGAGCCGTCAAGTAGAACGGAACCCGTCCTAAAAAGGGATTAAAGTATTTCAAATGCCGTCAAGTAGAACGGAAGCTGTGTTGTCGAGCCGTCAAGTAGAACGGAACCCGTCCTAAAAAGGGATTAAAGTATTTCAAATGTGAACTATGTGTTATTATGTGAAATGAAATGTTTAAGTAAAGTATTGTGCTCTAAGTGACGTGTTGGTCGGTAACAATATTGTGAAGCGTAATTGAAACGCTGAGCGCCAGGCCGTCAGGTTGAACGTGACCCGATACGCGTAAAAAGGAATAAAAATTTAAGGACCAATTTTTTGATCAGACATAAGTTGTGATGTGCTCGTATGTGTGCTTGCTTGTCTGTATGCATGATTACATGATCTGTTGACATTTTTATGGATTTAAGGGAATTATTTGATTTAAACAAGGTTTATTTAACCTTCGCGCATTTTTATAAAATTATCAGAGTAAGATTAAGGTATGGGATTTGTTCTGTTATCTTCATAATAGTCCTAGAGACTTTTTAAAAATGATGGACGGATTTATTTGGTGATCATTGCATTATAAATTGATTTTTATGTGATAAAATGCTATTATTAGCACGAACTTGTGAAAATCATATAAAATCAACCGTTCGCTCAAAAGTTTATTATGAGTAATGGTTGGAAAGCTAATTTCGAGATCTACGTCTTAAAATTGTCATTTGCAATAATTTTTGACTTTCCGAGAGAGATATATTTTATATTTGATTTTTTTCTTATTTGAGTAAAAAGAAAGGATTATTCAAACAAAAAGGGATTTAGTAGATTACTAAAATACCCTTGGCCCTAATTCAAATATAAACTCTCCCCCCTTCTTTTCTTCCTTTTCTCATGAACATCCTCCCCATCTCCCTCACTTTCTTTCTTCTTCTCTCTCGAACACTCTCTCTCTCTCGGCTCTCTCCATCTCTCTTCTCTCTCTCTTGCATGCAACACCAAATATTCACCCAAATTCAAAGATATTACCATCAATAGCTTCTATTTTCGGTATACTACTCAAACATCACTTGCATGTAAGTGTTTTTATAAGTGTTTATGGTCCATCTCTATGGTTGTGTTCAAGGGAATACAATTTCTTGATATATGATCATAAGAGTAGATTCAAGAAGATTTTGTGGTTTAAAACTCAAGTGGAGACCCGTTAGGGGCACTCTTAAGTTCGACCACCACCGGCCATGATCCAAGGAGAGCCGGTGGAATTTTAATGATGTGTTGATGTGATTTTGAGCCTTGCATATTTTGGTTTCTTGAAAAGTTCAAACGGGTTTTGTACTTCCTTTGAAATTTAAGTATGTGATTGAAAATGAATTGTTTTGATTGTTTGATGTGTGTGTAAGTCATTTGATGTAGGAAATCAAATTTGAAGGTTGCATGTTGGGTTTTTGGTTCGGTATTGTACTAAAAAAAGGGGAATTAGATTTGGTGGCTTGATCTTAGTATAAACTAAGCTTAATTAGTGAAAAATGTGATTGCATGTTAGTTTAAAGGAAGAACTAGTAATGCATGTCATTGTTTGGTCCTTGAAGTTGTGAATCATGGTTTTAGCCGAATGAAAAATGGGTCTAGAAGAGATTTACTTGAAGATTAAGTGAATGCATGCTTGTTGATTGGATAATTTGATTAAAGCTTGAGTCGTTAGGTGATGTTTTGTTTTGTGATTCGAAAATTGTGATGGAAATGAGTTAAATGACTAAGTTAAGGTTTAAAACAAGTTGAAAATGTGATATAAAACTTTGTATGTCGAGTTTGATCTTTACATGCGTGTTTTTTTGAAAAACCCGAATGGGTCTTATGGTTAAAAAGAGAATTAAGTGGATTTTTGTGAGATTATATGTTAATTATCTTAGTTACTAATAAGAACTTGGTTGCATGTCAATGATTGGATGATGCTTGTGTTCAAATTTGATAATTAAAAGAGGGTGTTGAATTTCGATTCTTAAAATGAATATAATTCGGTTTTTGGACTAAAAGAATGAAGCGTAATTGCACAAAAGACCTTTGTAATTTGCATACTAAAGAGGTTTATTGTATTTGATTATATGTGATTGAAGTTGAGTACACGTGGTTGTGTTTTATGTTTATAGACGAATGGTATATAATTAGAAAAGCGATTGATTTGGTTCCAATACCTTGCTAAGTGATTGCATGTGAAATCCTAGGAGATATGTGATTCATTTGTGTGATTAACTGTTGTTGTGGTTCGAATTATGGAATAAAAGAAAAAGGGAATTAAGTTGTTTGTTATTAAAGAACTATAAGTGACAGTTATGGTCACAAGAGATTTAATTGTGAATAAATTATGTACTTGTACGAGTTATATTAGTGTGATTTGAATAATAGATAAGTTTAAGCAAGTATGAGTCAATTGATGAGTATATAAAGATATAAAGGTTACGAGAAAGGAATGTATTGTGTGCTATGTGCTTATGTGTGTAAGCTATACTCGTATATTTGAGTCAAGAGTATAATCGAGCTATCATATTGAGTGATCGTTCCGGGAACGAGAGTTGGGAAACTGATTAAGGTTTTTGTTTTATTGCAGATTCAGAGCGTGAGGACATTCAAGCTAGGAAGGGGAAGGGTATACAACCTTCAGGAAAGCGAATTCAGGAAAGTAACTCTCATTACTTGTGAAAATGGTTATATAGAGGTTATTGTTCATACCATGTAGAGTATTGAACTGTTTAAATAATGAACCCCTGTTAATGATTTGAGATACCCTGTCTTGGATCTTGATAAACTATTATTGATAAGCTTATTGATTCAACCCTTTGGTAACCTGTCTTTCCTGTTCAAGTTATTTGGTATACCATGAACTGTTATAAACACCATAATTACCTTTACGAACCCCTTGTAACGATACCATATTCCTTGATCACCATATTTCCTATTGATCCTTGAAACAGATATTGATCCTTCTAATTTAAGTACCTTGTTATCCTTGATTCGAAATCCCTAGAATTGCTCCTTCATCATCCTTGATTCATTTCATTAACTTTGATTTCTTGAAATTTGATTTAAGAATGAGTTTTGACTCGAAAGAGTCCGAATGATTTCATATTCTTGGTAATGATAAAATGAATTTATAAAACCTACTTTTTCCAACTCAAGGTTTTCCAAATGAATTCCTGATGGATTGGATGGGACGTAAGACGCTAGTGGGACTAGTCCAGTCATTGTAAGAGGCTAGCGGGGCTAGTCCAGTTTAAGGCTAAAATTATGTCGTATGGTACCTTAATGACCGGATGGAGGTCGATACGGGCTGATCACCCGTATTATAATGGAATAAAAGATAAAGTGGTCCAATCAAGGGTTCTATATTGATTTTAAGAAGGGAATTGAAACTTCCTACTCAGTAATTGATTCTTTGAAAATGAAAAATATGGTTTATATTATTATGAAAAGAGTTGATTTTGATACCGTGAAGCTTAAAGCCTGTGAACCCTGATTTAATCTGTTGATCATATAATTGACTTCATTTAATAAAAAGATTGTCGCTTTCCTTTTTCTGAAAGATCTGTTTTGATCCTTTAATGATTTATGATGTATATCTGCTTTCACCCTGCTTTGAGCCTTGTTCCATGAAAGCCCTAAATTTTTCCTTCATAACCCTTACTTAATACGAAAGATGGAAATTTGCCACCTAGAACTATTAAAGTAGAATGCCCTGTGTTTGGTAAAAGTAAATTGTGGATTTCATATCATAGAACTGCTTTATAGTTACTTGCTGAGTTTTATACTAATATGTTTTGTTTTAATCTAACCATGGCAGTTAAGCAAGAAGATGGCCAGGCTTAGGCGCACTGCTCATAAGAGCGTACCTGGTGGTCCCTATCATGTTGAGGGCTTCCGGTTGCCAGAGCAGGTAGTGGTATTTTGAGTGAGCGAGCGCTTAGCCAGGAAATTGTAGAGATACAATGGGTTATCTGTCGGTTCCAAGCCGGAATCGATTATATTTATTTAATATTATTTTGGGGTTGTAAGTTATATTTTATGATTGGTAGTTGTAATCTTGTCTCATACTTTATCCTGTTTAATCCTGTTAGTAGTTAATCGGGGTTTATGCTTATTTAATTATTGGGTTAAAGGTGTGTGGGTCCTCATTTCCTAACCCCGAGATTGAGGGCGTCACATAGAGTATAAACCTATGTCTGTGTTTATATAGTACACAGTTACAAGATCACTTCTAATTGATATGGAATATAAACCTGTCTCCTAAAATATATCAATCAGATATCTTTTACAAGTCTTCTTATCTTCTAACTCTTTCCATGCATATCTTCTTTTGTATTAGTCTCGATCTTCTTTCCTATAAATCAGCTTCCTTCTTTAACTGTAAGTCCTCTCGTACTTAAGTTCTGATATCTATCTTCTGATATTTATCTTCTGATAATCTAAGTTCTGATATCCTTAAGTTCTGACTTCCAGCAAGTACTGATTCCAGTAAGTACTGATATTTCCTGTTTGTTAAGATCTGAAAACTAAACATGAAACATATTAGACATGACATCTCAAATATATCTAACAATCTCCCCCGACTTGTAAATTAAGCAAAAATAGACAAGTTAATAGATTTGATGATGTCAAAAACATTTAAGTTCAAATGCAATGAGAGTTTAATAAGACTATTAACTACAACTTACAGTCCTTGTAGCTTTACCAACATCACTGGATCAATCTGAATCCATAATGATTCTTAACAAAATCATTTACCAGCTTTTCTTCAGCTTTTCCCAGAACTTCAACTAACTGTGCTTTGACCTGCATCAGTTCTTCATTTTTACTATCACCAATTTGATAAATGGCTGTTCTGAGAGCTTGAATTGATGTTCTTTCAAGTCCATCACTAAGTCTGATAACTTTAGTATGTGAAGAGTTTTCATTATAACATAAACATCTTCCTTTCAGAATAACTTCCACCTTAGCAGAGTTCTTCAGCATAGGAATTTCTCTTCCATCACCTTCAGTAATCATTGGTATATACTGAGAAGTCTTTGTACCAGAGATTCTAAGTAGATCTCTTATAGCCTTCAAAATGTATTCTGACCATCTTCTTGTAACATCAGATTTTACTTCCAGAAGATAGTGAATATGTTGAAGCTCTCTGACAGACTTCTTTGGCACATTAGTATCAACTAGCCTGTAAGTTAGTCCATCATTGAGAAATAAAATCAATTTCTCCTTTAGATTATCCTTATCATGAACATTTATCACAATTTGAGCAGACAGCACTTTGTCAAGGTGCTTTTGTTTGATTTGTTCATATGGTTTGTCTGTCAACATGAAAGGATCTCTTAGAGTAACTTCTACTCCTATTTGTATCTTTTCTTCATCAGAACCTAATCCAGCTCTATCTCTAGGTTGCTTGGATCTCAACCCAAATGTTGCGAGTTGATTCATCATAAGATTGGATTTTGGTTCAACTGGAGTAGATTTCTTCCAAAACAGCTTCTTCTTATAAGCAATTGTCATCTTTTCCAAATCAACTTGATCAGAATTTGTTGTTTCTTCTGTAACTTGTTGTTCTTCATTCTGAACAACTTGAGCAGTGTCAAAGCTTGTTTTAGATTCTTCAATTATCTTTCTTCTCTTTAGAATTTGAACAATTTCATCTTCTATCAAATCATCATCATGCATTGTAGTCTGATAGACTGGAACGAAAGAACTTATCTTTTTCTCAATATTTAAAGGTTCACCAACCTTTTCTTTTCCTTTTGACTTAGGATCAATCTCAGTTTATGATCTAGTCTTGGAATTTGAAGTCTCAGAATTTGACTTTTCCCTGATCACAATGCCTTTTTCCTTAGGCCTTGGAGGTTTCTTTGCATCAGAAGCTTTAGACTTAATATTTGTCTTCTCAGCTGCAAATCTAGCTTCTTCCTCCTTGAGAGTTTCCAAATCCATTCCTGGATTTTGTTTCAGAAATAATCTTCTATCTATCTCCTCATCAAGTGTCTGGATTTTAGGATCTTTGTAATAAACAGTAGTCTGCTTCCCCTTTAGCTTCAGAGTTTGTAAAAACTTCTGAGAGTCTTTAGATCCCGACTGAACCAGAATATCATAATTTGACATCATACTTTGCTTATCAGAACTTGACTTCAGACTTTTAGCATTCACAGCATCAGAACTTGACTTGTTTTGTGTATAAGATTTTCCTTGATTTTTTCCTTGACCTCTGCTCTTATCAGAGTTTCCCTGGCCATCACCTTTATCATCCTTTTTCTTTAGTATTTGAGTAGGTAAGCATTTGGACTTAACTACCTTCTCCCCCTTTTTGGCATCATTAGGAAGTAAGAGAGAGAGAGAGAGAGAGAGAGAGAGAGAGAGAGAGAGAGAGAGAGAGAGAGAGAGAGAGAGAGAGAGAGAGAGAGAGAGAGAAAGTTCAACTGAAGATTGGATTTCATCCAATTGAGCTTTCTGAGAAACTTGGTTAGCAGGACCTCATCAATTTGGGCATGTTGCTTCTCTTGAATCTTCTCAATGGCTTCAACTTTCTTAAGAGTAGGTCTGATATATCTGTTCTTGTCAAGCTTGATCTATAGATCTAGCTTATCAGCATGTTCCTTTAGTGTATCAACCTTTTCATGAGTAGAAGAATGTAGACCTTGAAGATTTTTGGTAGATAGAGCAGTGATCTTGAGTTGTGTCTTTAATCAACATTTGTGAGCAACTCATCAGCTTTAGCAATATACTCTATCAGAACGTTAGAGCTTGGAATGAAATCAGTGTCATTCCATTTCGTGGTCCACTCCACACCTCTGTGAGTATCCTCCCAAGGAATAAGTGCTTCCTTTTTAACAAATTTCTTCACCAATTCTTCCTTGCCCAGAATGGGAACTGGAGTCTCAACAGAAATACTGTCTTCAGAACTTGAGGAAGACTCATTATGTTCTAACAGCACAAGAGTGTGTCATGCAACTGGAGATTCAGGAATAATATTATCTAAATTCAGAACATCAGAATTTATCTCCAGAGATGGTGTGGTTGGTGTAGATGGTATCTCAGCATTTAAAATTGGAGAATGAGTTGGAGATTGATGAGCTTCTGTAGATGGAGCTTCCACATAAAGAACAGTTGGTATATTCAGATTATAAATATCTATTTCAGAAGGTTTATCTTGTTCTTCAGCATCATCTGTAGCTTTAATAGGAGAGACATGAGGTGTTGACACAGTATCTTGAGCTTGAGTAGGGAATGACAGAGCTTCAATTACCACATATGAGATCAGAGATTCCTAATCCCCTTCCTCAGCTTCAGTTGAATCCTCAGATATAGGCTTGGCCTTGTACCTTTCTGCCCTCATTTTCTTTAGTCTCCTTGCAAGTGAAGGAGTTGCTTTAGCAGCTTCAGAACTTACAGATTTCCTCTTCAAAGTATCAGAACTTTGAGCTGCAGTTTCTTCCTGAGAAGTAACATTCTCATCTCCAACTGTCACAGGTTCTGATGCATGAACCCGTGCTTCAACTATTTCCACTTCACTATCAGATTCATCTCTAAGAATCATCTTCCTTCTCTTTTGTGGAGGTTGAGGAACAGACTTTGTCCTCTTTGGCCTGGAAGATGAAGATCTGATGATATGTGCTGATGATTCAGGGTGAGATGATTGAGTTGATGGTTTGACAGATGTCCTGATGGTAGATTTTGGTTTTGGTTGTGAAGTTTGAGGTGTTTGGGTAGTGGTGCTAGGTGCTGATGCTTGAGGTTCAGATGGTTGGACATCAGGATATAGTGCAGTGTATGTAACTGGATCATAGGTTATTAAGGCTTGTCTGACAGATAAAGGAATTTGGAGGGGTCTTAACAGAGCCTTCTTATTATCAGTAGATAATAAGTCATTAAAAGCTCTTTTAGCTAGTTTAAATGGTGAAAGTGTTTCACTAGCTAATTGGGGCTTATCAGAACAACAAACACTATAGATAAGCTGACAGAATCTAGCAAAATAGACAGTATTCCTATCTTCTGTCATCCTATCCCCAATAAAGCCTAAAACAACACTTGCATAATCAAAATCAGTTTGATTAATGAGAGCATACCTGATTTGTTGACTGAGTATGGGGATTGCATCGAAATTAGAACATTTGTTGGCGAAGGTCTTTGTAATGCAGTCAAAGAAGAAACTCCATTCCCTTCTTATGTAAGATCTCTTCAATTGACCCAGCTTGGCCAATGTCTTTTCATACCCCATACTAGCCATCATATTTTGAAGAAATGGTTCCTTAACAGTTGTATAAGCACAGTTCTCAGGCAACTACAATGCTTGGCGAGCTGTAGCCAAAGTCATGACATGCTCATCCTCCCCTGTTGTAAAGATAATACTTGGGGACCCTTGAGCACCACCATCATCATATATTCCACTTCTCCAAAAATCTAGCACTTGGGTTCTAGAGATTACTTCAGGTTGGGTCAAAGCATACCCAATATCAGAATTAGCAAGGAAATCCTGAATAAAGTGAAGTTCCGATGAAGCTTCAGCCTTGCTAAGAATAGACGAATAGTTGTTAGGAACAAACTTAGCTCCATTGAAAATCAAGTCTTTTAATGGTTCCATCTCTGTAAGAAATTAAGTGAGAAAGATAGTGTTTTCAAGGTGTTTGATAAAAGTCCTGTAAGAAAATGCTTCAGAGAATATTAGAGAGAGAGAGAGAGAATAAAAGAGATTAAGAATAGAAAAGTAAGTAAAAGATTAGAAAATCTTTTAACTCCCATATATATACGCTCTCCACTCATCAGTTATATTTTTGAATCATGGGATACACTTTACACCTGGCAACGTGTGAACAGACAGTAAAAAGTTAAAGTAGGAGTTAATGGGCACGTAAAATAAGCAATAATTACCGTGCACATGCAGTTTTTCAGGACAGACACACTTACCACTAACCCATTATGATTATGACTGTGTTTATCTCACCTAAATATTCTGATTAAATATGGTTGTTTCAGTTTTTACCACAAATAAGTCAAGTAAAGAATAATGCCACGGAAGTATCAAGGATTCCATCAGGATTTAATATCAGAACTTAACTTATATCAGATTTTAACAGTCATCAGAATATGGCTTATCAACTCAAAAAGTGAATATCTCTTTCTGTGATTCTTCATACAAATACTGACTTGTTTTCTTCAGAGATTAATCATCAGAACTTCCATCAGAACTTGTCCTCAGAATTTATGCAAATGACATTCAACTGTTTGTCAAAAAACAACTTAATCACCACAGTAATTTTCATCATTCATATGGAGTGAAAGTGTGTGCATTCAGCAGAATATCAGATAAAGATTAAAGTCTGATAAACTTCGGTACATCTTAGAAATAAGGCATAACTAAGAAATGTGCTTATAATCTGTCATCAATCATGAAGTCTACTATAGAACAAATTTATGCAAGAGTCCGCCTCAACTATTTGTGTTCATTTTATGCATCTTTTGAAATTCCTTTTTACAGTGGCTTCTCAGTGTAAGTGAGTCACGATTGCTTATCAGAATTTATGATGTTGTTAGAGTATTTCTCCAGTAATCAGAGAATGTGAAAAGTCACCAAGAAAATTTATTTGCTTTTCTAATGCATATTACTTAATACTAGCAATGCACTTGGTTCTTCCCTTCCATATATTTACTCTAGATCTCAAAGGAGTACCAGACTTTTCTTTTCTTTTTTTTTATAAGTGAGGCTTATCAGCATTTAGTTCATCCTTAAGATTTACAAACATCATAATTTGACAGATAAGAAGCAATAATCTAGTTTATGACTTAGTAATAAGATACACAAAGTAAACTTGACTAAGCTCAAAATCAGAATTTGCTTGTGTTAATGAGTTTCCACATAAACAACTAATTCAAACATGGGATTTCTAGTAAGTTAAAGACTACTAGGTCAGCATCTAGCACAATTATCCTCATTGGATTGAATAGTCACAGAACATTCAAAACACTATCAGAGTTTAAAGATCTATATCAGATAATAATCAGCATTTAATGAATTTCAATTTAAGGACAGATTATTTGAAAGTAAAATAATCTGTAAATACTGATCATAAAGTCTGATGCATGAGAACAAAAACTAAGCAGATTTAGAGAAAGAACCTGAAACCATTCCAAGTTTATTTACCAGTCTTGTAAAAGTAGCTTCACATAGTAGTTTTGTGAAGATATCTGCTAGTTGTTGATCTGTTGGAACAAAATGCAATTCCACTGTACTTTACATCACATGTTCCCTTACGAAATGGTACCTAATATTGATGTGCTTTGTCATTGAGTGTTGAACTGGCAATAACACTTTCATTATCACAGTAAATAGGGATTTTAGAAAATTCTAACCCATAATCCAGTAAATGATTCTTCATCCAAAGAATCTGTGCACAACAGCTTCCTGCAGCAATATATTCTGCTTCTGTACTTAATGTGGAAATTGTTGTGGATATGTTGTGAACTTGATAATTTTATTAACAAAACACCTTAGTAGATTTTACTTAGTGAAAAAAGTAGCACTCGATGGATAAGGAATATAGTCCCGACGGATGACTCAATATAGTCCCGACGGATAATGATTTATTATCCATCGAGTGAGTAGCTTGTGTAATAATGAGTCTGTAGCACATTTCTGCATACACCTTGTTTAGACTCTGTAGTAGCACTCAAGTCATGTTGACTTTAATTAGATATGCAGAATAGGTTGATTAATTGTACATAGATGATGTCTTGTAATTCTGCATAAATGAAATGAAGTCAAGTACCAAATAGCTACCCGACGGATAAACAACAATGCCACTCGACGGATGATCAACAAGGCAACCCGACGGATGATCATGTACCCGATGGATAATCAATTCAAATATCTGTTGACAGTGACAACACAGTCACATGCGTCAAGTGTTTGCAAAAGGAATGTGGAAGCCTATTCAACTGGGTTTTAGAGAACAAAGAAGCATTGCCATTTCCATGCTATTTTGAAGATATTCAAAGATGCTGGAATAGAGTAATGAAGCAGCATAGTATTAGACTTGATAGGTTTTGTTTTATTATCTTGTCTTATTACTTTGTAATCTTGGTGATATATAAACCAAGAAGTAGCAAATAGAACAACAAGAACAGGACTAAGAACATCATCTTAGAGAAATAATTGTAAGCTGCATCCTTAGCATTTCTCTATAAACTTAGTTGTTCATATTTGTAAGCAGCTGTGAGCTAATCTTGCTACACAGAGTTTTCTTGATATAATATATATCTCTGGTGGATACATTCAAATCCACCAGAAAGTTTTTAAAGACTTGTGTTTTTAATTACTTGTGTTTTGATTTTACTAACTTTTTATTCCGCACTTTGCAAATCAAACACTTATATATTATTAAGGTAGAACATTTTATATCTTATTGAAAAAGGTTCAAGAATTCCGTTCAACCCCCCTTCTGTAATTCTTGTTGCATTGTTAGGGACTAACAATTGGTATCAGAGCAAGCTCTTAAAGAACAAAGAGTTTAAAGATCACAACAAATAGCAAGATGAACAAAAAGGATGTAGGAGTCAAGATTCCTTTTCTGGACAAAGATAATTACCATCATTGGAAGTTAAAAATGCATCTTCACCTACTTTCTCAAGATGAGGCTTATGTAGATTGCATAGAGAGAGGCCCTAATGTACCAATGAGAGCTGCAACTGGAAATGAGCCATCAGTTCCCAAGCCAAGGCATGAATGGTCAGATCCCGATATTGAACAAGTCAGGAAGGATAAGAAGGCCATGAATATTCTATTCAATGGAGTTGATGGTGACATGTTTGACAACATCATCAATTGCAAAACTGCCAAGGAAGTTTGGGATACAATACATATTATCTGTGATGGTACTGAACAAGTCAGGGAAAATAAGATGCAGCTGCTAATTCAGCAATATGAGCACTTTTATAGTTAAGATAGTGAGTCTCTCACTGACATTTTTAGTAGATTTCAAAAACTACTAAATGCTCTGAAGTTGCATGGAAGGGTCTATCAGACAAAAGACTCCAATCTTAAGTTCCTTAGATCTCTTCCAAAGGAATGGAAACCTATAACGGTCTCATTGAGAAACTCTCAAGATTACAAGGAGTTTACTTTGGAGAGACTGTATGGCATCCTGAAAACTTATGAGCTTGAAATAGAGGAAGATGAGAGGATGGAGAGAGGAAATAAGAAAGGAGGATCAATTGCACTAGTTGCTGAGTTAGAGAAAGAGAAGGAGATGAAGATAGAAGTTGTTGAATCAACTTCAAAGGTTTGTGAAAATAAGGGCAAGGGGCTCGTAGCAGAAAATGAAGATTCTTTGAGCCAAGATGATATGGAGGATATTGATAAATATCTTGTATTTCTTTCCAGAAGATTTGCCAAGCTCAAGTTCAAGAAGAACTTTGTAGCAGCTAAGCCAAATAAAAACATGGTGGATAAATCAAAATTCAAATGTTTCAAATGTGGGTTAGCTGGGCACTTTGCCAGTGAGTGTAGAAAGTCAGATTCCAGGAAAAAGAAGTTTGAGCCTGTGGATTATAAATAGAAATACTTTGAGTTGCTCAAACAAAAGGAAAGGGCTTTCATTACACAAGAAAATGACTGAGCAGCAGATGGTCTAGATGAGGATGAGGATGTCAGCTATGTCAATCTAGCACTAATGGCCAAGTCTGATGAAACAGAGACAAGTTCTTCAAGTAATCAGGTAATCACCACTAACCTTGCACATTTATCTAAAGTTGAGTGTAATGATGCAATAAATGACATGTCTACAGAATTATATCATTTACGTGTTACACTTAAGTCTCTTACTAAGGAAAATGCTAAAATCAAAGAAAACAATTTGTTTTTAAGTGAGAGGAATAATGTGCTAGAGTCTCAGTTCATTGAATTTGAAAAATTGAGAATTGAGTCTAAAATTACTAAGGATGACTTAACTGAGTCCTTGAAGACAGAAGAGATCTTTAAGAAGCAGCTTGAACGAGAACAGGAGGTGATTAAGGCATGGAAAACATCTAGAGATGTTCATGCTCAAATCACCAAAGTTCAAGGTATTGAGTCCTTTTGTGATGCAGCCTGGAAGAAGAATAAGGAGAAGCTGGAATCCAATTTGGTTGAAGGATTGCTAACAAATGTAGACTCGACGGATGATGAGGTTCATCCGTCGGATAACAAAAAGAGTTATCCGTCAAGTGATATAAGTCCTCATCCGTCGACTGTGAGCAAACCTGTGAGTAAAGCCAAACTTGCCAAGTTAAATGAGAAATATGGATCAGTTTTTAAGAATTTTGTTCCAGGAGAATCCAGTCAAGTGAAGAAGGAGAAAAAGGCTAATGTTGGTCATATGACTGTCAAGCAATTGAGTGACAGACTAGAAAAGATTGAGGTTAAAATAGAGGCTAAAAAGAAAAATATTAAAACTGGTAAAGTAGGAATTAACAAGCATAACAACTACACACCTGATAAATATGCTCCTAGAAAAATTCGTGTCAAGTGTGGTAGTGTAAATCATTTGTCTGTTAATTACAAAACTGCCATGCCTACTTCCATATCTGTGCCACCTCATTTTCCCAACATAAATGTCATGCCTTCTATGCCTATGAATGTTATATCTACACAGAATATGAATGCACAGTTTGCTAATATGCCATTTGCACCTAATCCTTATTATGTTGCATTTAGTATACCACAAATGCCATTTAGCATGCCTTACTGGATAACATGTTTACTAGTAGCATGCCATTTCCTGTTAATCAAAATATGCATGATAATTCTGCTGTAATGAATGGTTTCACAGGTCCAACTCAAATGACTAAGGATAAATCTGATATCCCCAAGTCAAATGAGATTAAACCTAAGAAACAGAAAAAGAAAGCTAACAAGGCAGGACCCAAGGAAACTTGGGTACCAAAATCAACTTGATTTGATTTTGATGTGTGCAGGGAAATAGAAGAATATATGGTACTTGGATAGTGGCCGTTCAAGACACATGACTGGTGATTCTACCCTGCTCACAGAGTTCAAGGAAAGAGCTGACCCAAGTATTACTTTTGGAGATGACAACAAGGGTTATACTGTGGGAAATGGCTTGATTTCAAAAGACAATGTCATCATTGAGGAGGTTGCCTTTGTGGATGGTCTCAAGCATAATTTGTTGAGTATCAGCCAGCTATGTGATAAAGGCAATTCAGTAAACTTCAACTCTGAAGCCTGTGTTGTGACAAACAAAAGGAGCAACAAAGTGGTTCTCACTGGAGTGAGAAAAGGAAATGTGTACCTAGCTGACTTCAACTCATCAAGTGCAGAATCTGTTACTTGTCTTCTCAGTAAAGCAAGTCAGGATGAAAGTTGGTTATGGCACAAGAAGCTATCCCATTTAAACTTCAAGACCATGAATGAACTTATAAAGAAAGAACTGGTTAGAGGTATTCCTCAAGTGGAGTTCTCTAAGGATGGATTGTGTGATGCCTGCCAAAAAGGAAAGCAGATCAAAGCATCATTCAGAAAGAAGCTTGATTCAATAATTGAAGAACCTTTGCAACTGCTACACATGGATTTGTTTGGACTAGTCAATGTGTTGTCCATCTCAAGGAAAAGATATTGCCTAGTAATTGTAGATGATTTCTCAAAGTTCTATTGGACATATTTCCTAAAGTCTAAAGATGAGGCTAGTGAAATCATCATCAATCACATAAGGCAAGTCAATAATCATCCTGATTTCAAAGTTAGAAGAATAAGGAGTGACAATGGAACTGAGTTCAAGAATTCTGTCATGAGAGCATTTTATGAAGAAAATGGGATTTTGCATGAGTTTTCAGCAGCAAGAACTCCACAACAAAATGGAGTAGTAGAAAGGAAGAACATATCACTTATTGAAGCTGCAAGGACAATGCTTGAAGAGTCTAAGTTACCAACATATTTCAGGGCTGAAGCTGTAAATACTGCATGCTACACTCAGAATATTTCTCTGGTTAATCAAGCAAAATGCATGACTCCCTATCAATTGTTCAAGAACAAGAAGCCAACTCTAAATTTTCTTCATGTCTTTGGCTGCAAATGTTATATTTTGAGAAATCAAACTGATCAGAACGGGATGCTTGATGCTAAAGCAGATGAAGGAATTTTTGTTGGATATGCTGTTGGTAAAGCATATAGAGTCTACAATCTAAGAACCAACATTGTTGTGGAATCAATACATGTTGTGTTTGATGATAAAAAGATTGAAGGACTGCAAGATGGAGATTACCATGAGAGCCTCAAATTTGACAATGTGGAGATGGTTAGTGATGACAGTAATGATGAAAGTGATCAAGAAACAGAATCAAAGGATAATGCAGAAAAATCCACTAGCAATGAAGCACAAAATTCAACATCTGTCGAGTTGCATAATGCTTCATCCGTCGGGAGAAAATCTGCTTTATCCGTCGGGAGACAATCAGCTTCATCTGTCGGTACTCAAAATTCACCATCCATCGGGTCATCAAAAGAAGCTGGAGGTCAGAATAGATAACTTACAGAAAGTTCCCCTTTCTCAAATTAAAGATCCATTAACTCAGGGGGAGTTTCTAATAATCTAAACTCAATCGCACATCAAGACAACAATGAGGCCTCTTCATCTAGAGCTAATCTACCTCAACAAAGGAAATGGACAAAGGATCATCCCTTTGAGCTCATCATTGGTGATGTATCTTCTAGAGTTCAAACAAGGAGAGCAAGTCAAGAAGAATGTCTATACAACAACTTTCTTTCTAAGGAAGAACCAAAGAAGGTAGAAGAAGCTTTGTTGGATCCTGATTGGATTTTAGCTATGCAGGAGGAGCTAAACCAATTTGAGAGGAATAAGGTATGGAAGCTGGTGCCCAAGCCTAAAGGAAAGAATCCAATAGACACCAAATGGGTATTCAGAAACAAGATGGATGAAAATGTCATAGTAGTCAGGAACAAAGCTAGATTGGTTGCTAAGGGTTATTGTCAACAAGAAGGAATAGATTTTGATGAAACATTTGCTCCTGTTGCAAGACTTGAAGCCATCAGAATCTTCTTAGCCTATGCAGCCCATGCCAATTTCAAAGTCTATCAAATAGATGTCAAAAGTGCCTTTCTGAATGGAGATTTGGAGTAGGAAGTCTTTGTCAGTCAGCCTCCTAGTTTTGAAGATCCAAACTTTCCCGAATATGTTTACTATCTTTTGAAAGCACTCTATGGATTGAAGCAAGCACCTAGAGCCTGATATGACACTTTGTCAAAGTTTCTTTTAGAGAATCACTTCACTAGAGGTACTGTAGACAAAATTCTTTTCTTTAGAAATGTTAATGGCTCTAGTATACTTGTTCAAATTTATGTAGATGACAAAAGACCTTAGTAGATTGTTGTGGATATGTTATGAACTTGATGATTTCATTAACAAAACACCTTAGTAGATTTTACTTAGTGAAAAATGTAGCACTCGACGGATAAGGAATATAGTCCCGACGGATGACTCAATATAGTCCCGACGGATGATGATTTATTATCCATCGAGTGAGTAGCTTGTGTAATAATGAGTCTGTAGCACATTTTTGCATACACCTTGTTTAGACTCTGTAGTAGCACTCAAGTCATGTCGACTTTAATTAGATATGCAGAATAAGTTGATTAATTATAAATAGATGATGTCTTGTAATTCTGCATAAATAAAATGAAGTCAAGTGCCAGATAGCTACCCGACAGATAAATAACAATGCCACTCGATGGATGATCAACAAGGCAACCCGACGGATGATCATGTACCCGATGGATAATCAATTCAAACATCTATTGACAGTGACAACACAGTCACATGCGTCGAGTGTATGCAAAAGGAATGTGAAAGCCTATTCAACTGGGTTTTAGAGAACAAAGAAGCATTGCCATTTCCATGCCATTTTGAAGATATTCAAAGATGCTGGAATAGAGTAATAAAGCAGCATAGTATTAGACTTGATAGGTTTTGTTTTATTATCATGTCTTATAAATTTGTAATCTTGGTGATATATAAACCAAGAAGTAGAAAATAGAACAACAAGAACAAGACTAAGAACATCATCTCAGAGAAACAATTGTAAGCTGCATCCTTAGCATTTCTCTGTAAACTTAGTTGTTCATATTTGTAAGCAGCTGTGAGCTAATCTTGCTACACAGAGTTCTCTTGATATAATATATATCTCTGGTGGATACATTCAAATCCACCAGAAAGTTTTTAAAGACTTGTGTTTTTAATTACTTGTGTTTTGATTTTACTAACTTCTTATTCCGCACTTTGCAAATCAAACACTTATATATTATTAAGATATAACATTTTATATCTTTTTGAAAAAGTTTCAAGAATTCCATTCAACCCCCTTATTTAATTCTTGTTGCATTGTTAGGGACTAACAAAAATTGACTTCTGTTTCTTGCTAAACCAAGAAACCAATCTGCCTCCAAGAAATTGGTAGCTTCCACTAGTGCTTTTCCTGTCTATTTTGCATCCTGCAAAATCTGCATCTGAGTAACCTATTAGCTTAAAATCTGATTCTCTAGGATACCATAATCCCAGATCAGTTGTACCCTTAAGGTACTTGAAAATTCTTTTCACAGCTATTAAGTGAGGTTCGCTTGGATCAGCCTGAAATCTTGCACAAAGACAGGTAGCATACATGATATCAGGTCTACATGCAGTTAAATACCTCTGTAGTTAGTAATATCTACTGGTGAGCCAGTATCTTTATCTAACTTGGTTGCAGTGGCCATGGGGCTGGATGCAGTTGAACAATCTTGCATTCCAAATTCCTTCAGTAAATTTCTGGTGTACTTGGATTGACAGATAAAAGTACCTTCTTCATTTTTCTTGACTTGAAGTCCCAGAAAATAGCTGAGTTCTCCCATCATACTCATTTGATATCTTGACTGCATTAGTTTTGCAAACCTCTCACAAAGTTTTGGCATTTGTAGAACCAAATATGATATCATCAACATATATCTGTACCAAAAGTAAGTCCTTTCCATGGTTGAGGTAGAACAGTGTTTTATCAGTTGTACCTCTGTGAAATCCACTTTCGAGAAGGAATTGAGCTAAAGTCTCATACCATGCTCTAGGAGCTTGCTTAAGGCCATAAAGTGCTTTGTCAAGCCTATAGACATGATTTGGAAATTTTGAATCTACAAAGCCTGTAGGTTGTTCAACATTGACCTCTTCTTCCAATTCTCCATTAAGAAAAGCACTTTTCACATCCATTTGAAAGACTTTAAACTTTTTGTGAGCAGCATAAGCCAAAAAGATTCTTATGGCTTCTAATCTAGCAACTGATGCAAATGTTTCACCATAATCAATACCCTCCTGTTGAGAGTAGCTTTTAGCAACCAGCCTTGCTTTATTCCTTGTAATTATTCCATCACTGTCAATTTTGTTTCTGAACACCCATTTTGTGCCAACTACTGATCTGTTCTTTGGTCTTGGCACTAGGGTCCAAACTTTATTTCTTTCAAATTCATTTAACTCTTCCTGCATTGCTTGCACCCAATCAGCATCTTGAAGAGCTTCTTCCACTTTCTTTTGTTCAGTCTGAGATAGAAAAGAGTGATAGAGACATTCATTTGATGTTGCAGTTCTAGTTCTGAAACCTGCTTCAGGATCTCCAATTATTAAGTCAGGTGTATGTGATTTGGTCCACTTCCTTGCAGATTGAAGTTGACTTCTAGAACTGGATCCTCCCCCATGATCCATGCTGTCTCCATCAGCATTTTCTGATCCTCCCCCCTGTAGTTATGCTCTCTGAGACTTCAAAATTTGAATTGGATCCTTCAGGATTTGAAGTATCAGAGTTTCCATAATTATCAGAATTTGGCTCATCAGAACTAGATGAATCAGAACTTGAAGAGCCAGTCACAAGTTCTGATGCTTCTTGAGAGTCTTGAGATGTGGTAGGATTTCCAGCTTGCCCCCCCTGGACAGGTGCATTTTCCTTTGGAGTTGTTACCACAGATTCAATGACATCAGTACTTACAGGATCAGAGTTTAAGTCATCAGAATTTACAGAATCAGAATTAATGTCTTCATTTTTAAATCTCAGCTGATCGTGATCATTGAAATCTTCAATTCCAATAATCTTCTTATCATCAAAAAATATATTGATAGATTCCATGACAAACCTTGTTCTTAAATTTTAGACTCTGAAGGCTTTTGTGGAAAGTGGATATCCAATAAAAATTCCTTCATCAGCTTTTAGATCAAATTTTGACAGCTGTTCAGGATGAGTCTTAAGAACAAAACACTTACATCCAAATACATGAAAGTATTTCATATTTGGATTTTTTTTCTTCATCATCTCATATGGTGTTTTTCCATGCTTGTTTATGAGTGTTGCATTCTGTGTAAAACAAGCAGTCTGCACAGCTTCAACCCAAAAGTAGGTTGGTAGCTTTGCTTCATCAAACATAGTTCGTGCAGCTTCAATGAGAGTCCTGTTCTTTCTTTCTACAACTCCATTTTGATGTTGAGTTCTAGGTGCAGAAAATTCCTGTTTGATTCCATGCTCTTTGCAGAACTCTTCCATGATTGAATTCTTGAACTCAGTGCCATTATCACTTCTTATAATTTTAACAAAATCTTTGACCAACTTATCCAGCTGTCTGACATGATCAGTTAGAGTAGATGCAGTTTCATTCTTCTTGTACAAGTAGTACACCCAAGTGTACCTTGTGAACTCATCCACTATAACCATAGCATATTTCTTCTTTGCAATAGACATGACATTGACTGGACCAAATAGATCAACATGCAGTAGGTGATAAGGCTCAATAATTGATGACTCAGTTTTGCTCTTGAAAGAAGATTTTCTTTGTTTTGCCTTTTGACATGAATCACAAAGGCCAACAAAAGCAAATACTGATTTTGGCAGTCCTCGCACAAGATCTTTCTTTACAAGCTCATTTATGTTGTTGAAGATTAAATTAGAGAGTCTTTTGTTCCAATTCCAGCTTTCTTCAATTGATGCTCTACTCAACAGATAGATTGCAGAACCATCAGAACTTGTTGAAAGTCTGTCTTCATAAATGTTACCATGCCTGTAACCTTTCAGAACCACTTTGCCTGTTGTAATAACCCCAAAATTTTTTCAACTTTTTGTAACCCTTGTGAATAGTGTTTTAGCTGAATGAGAAAACTTTTCACGCCACACTATGTAGGGGTTCTGTTATGGATATTCTGGGATTTTATTAGTACTCTATGAAGTATATAAGTGTATGTAAATATCGTCAGAATCCAATTCCGAACACTTTGGTTTTTCCCGGAAATCCACAAGATACGGAGAGAATTGAGTATAAGGTAACAGGATAAAAAGGATTTAAATTAAAGGATTATAATAGAGGATCATAAAAAGGAATATAATGTATTGAGAAAGGTTAAGGGAACCTAAGTAATAAGATCCCGGGTATGATCCTTCAAACGATAAACGAGAACGAAAGTTAAGCGAACCGTATAACAGATCAGCGGTCATTAGGCAAACGATTAGGAAGCTAATCAAAGGGATTAATGAGAGTGATGTCATCCAACCAATAGAAAGAAGACAAGGAAGGAAGGATGACATCATGAGGATGAGGTAAGCATGACATGGGAAGAAGGGAGGTGTGGTTGATTAAGGACCACACAAATTCAAGGGCAAGGTAGTAATTTGCTAAATCAAAAACAAAACCAAGCCAACCAAGCTAGCAAATCATTTCATCAAGAATCAAAAAATCAGCCAAGGCATTTGTTCATCACCTAGCTCTCGGCTTTTCACTTTTCTCAAAGATAAAATTCTCAAAATCAAGATCCAAGCATCCTTAATTGGTAAGAAAATTCCCTAACCATCTTTATGCTTAGTTATGGCTATATCATGAGTTTAAGCCATTAATTCTTTCTCTAGCTTCTCCATTTAATCAATGAAGAAGACAATGAATAGTGTTTTCAAGTTTTTAACTTGAACTTTTTCTTGTTTTTCTTGAAGATCCAAGCTTTCCTAAGGCTTCTCCAAGCTTCTTAAGGCTTCCTAGCTCAACCCACCACTTCAAGGAAGGTATACCATTTTCAAACCCTAGGTCCATATATATTATAAGGTGATTTTGATGAGTAGGATGTTATTGTAGTTGATGTTATGATTAGAGTTTGAGATTTGGAATGGTAGTGAAATGAAATGGTAATTTGTGGTTTTGATTTAAAGAAACTTAAGAATGATTAAAGTAAAGTTTAAGCATAAGTATGAATGGTTAAATTGAATTGGTTGGGGTTGTTATGATGTGATAAGGATGGAGGATGGTTGTATGTTGGATTTGAGGTTGACTTGGGTTGTTTGTGAATGGGTTAAAATTTGGAAATCACGTAAACATAGCCGTCGTAACGTCCGATTTTCTTTGGACTGTTTTTGTGCATAGCATTAGGACCCGAGAACCCCCTGCTAGATTGTGACCACTGCCATGTTTAGATAGCTCATGTTACGAGCTTCGTTTTGATATGTAGTTCGTTCGATTCCGATGCACGGTTTAGGAGAAACGACCGTTTCAAGTAACGGCGTTTCGCGAACGAAACTTTTTCCCTCGCCTTACTTTGAAACATAGGTTAAAGACCAAAAAGGGTTAATTAATGTGTGAAACATTTATGGTAAGTGTGTTAGGCAGTTGGTAAGTCATTCGCGAAGGAATCGCTTTAAAACTCGTAAAGGTTAAGTTATTAAAAATGGTGGAGCCGAGGGTACCCGAGTGACTTAAGCGAATCGGTGAGCGTAAAACTAGCATTAGAGTCTAAGTTAGTTAAAGCATAGATTTACAAGTGATTTTGGTTTAATTCCAACTTACTTGTTGTTTATAGGTTATCAGACTCGTCCCGAGCCTTTCTCACCCCCAAGTCGCTCAGGCAAGTATTCTATCCGTTATACTGTTGTTGTGATGTATACACTTGTATATGCATTATCTTGCGATAGATGCATGTTGGTTATTTAGCAAATTCTTGCGATATATTGTAGCATGTGATATGGTATATATGCATGCCTGTTTCATATTCTTGAAATATATATCTGTTGGTTCAGTTGATAATACCTATGCTAGAGGATAGCGGTAACTTGCATATACCCTTAGTATAGGGACCCAAAGGTGAAAATATTTTCAAAAACCGGGAGTCGAGGATCCCGAGTAGATTTTATATATATGGATATGGATATATATATATATATTTATATATATTTATATATATATGGTTATAGTTTTCCAAACTATTAATCGAATAAGGTTTATTCGATAACTTGAAACTTTATTTTATTATTGAATATTATTCGAAGGCGTATGACTCCTTTTATTATTTATTGAATATTATTTGAATATTCATTCGAGGGCTTATGACTCTTTTATATTATTTATTGAATATTATTTGAATATTCATTTGAGGATCTATGACTCCGATTATTTGCTGAGATATATTCTTTATTTTATTAAAGAATAAGGTGTAAATAATCAAACTTATTTTCGATTATTCAAATGAAGATAATACTTTCATATAAGTATATCTTTGGTTATTTAATACTCGTTTCAAGTATAAATTTTAATACTTCTACTTCAATTATTTTTATAAAGATTATTCTTTATGGGAATATTATTTAATTAATAATATTCAGATATTTTCTAATATTCTGGGGACTGATTTACTTCATTAAATCAGCCTTACTCCAAACACTCTTTAAAGTGTTTTCGAGTCTTCAAAATGATTTTTAAAAGTCAGAGCGGATCCCAAAACTCATTTTTATATTTAAGATCTTCCTTTTTAAAGGGGATTTAAATACCCGCTCAAAACCTGGGAAATCCGGCTCTGTGGTGTATTTTATATTCGCAACAAGGTTGCAGATTTGGTAAATGAATTGATTACTTGCCCAACGTTCGGGAAGTAAGCCCCTCTCATTGAGTCGGCATAAGCGACAGGCCGAGGTACGGTCTATTATTGTGTAAGTGGCTCAGTGGGAGTCCATCAAATGCATAGGTGGCTGAGTGGCAGTCCAGCATAGGTCTTAATTATGACCAGGGTGATGACCAGTGGGGAATTCGTCCATCTACTAGTAGAAAAGGTTACTTATTGGTATCTTTGCCTGATCAGCGAGATATCGGGTTTATGCCAAAATTCTTTTCCTTTCCAAAATTCATTGGATGTTTCGAACTCTGTTCATACTTCACATAACAGAGGTTCCAGGAAATGTTTTCGGGATATATATATGTGGATATATATATATATCGGGACTAAATAAAGTATCTCATAACTTTTTCATTCAATAATATTTCAAAGATTGAATCTATTCAAGTCTTAACTTGTGGTCTCATCTATGGGATGTTTTTCTTAAAACTTATAATACTTTGAACGGTGGCAGTTCAAGTAACTTTATATGATATAAGTGTGATGTAGTATTGGTAACTTCATTCCTTGTTTTTACTTATATCTAGCAAGTAATTATCTTGCATATGATAGAGATTCTAGTAAGTATCCATTTAGATACTTATATTATTGTTACCACTATACATATTATCTTGCGAGCTGTAAGGCTCACTCTTGCTTTATTTCTTCATCACACAACAACAGTTAGGAGAGATGGCCAGACTCCAGCAGACCCAGCGCAAGCGCGTGGGAAGCGTCCCGCGTCTTCCCGCTGATATTGTAGCTGCTATAGCTGCAGAGGTAGATCCATTGTAGTTTAGACCATCTACTTTTGAGAATCTAATTATGTATAATTATAACTTGTGGCAGATAATGGCAATTAACTGTAAATTATCAAGTAATCATTTTGGGTTGTAATAATTTTAAATTGTGGATTCAAAGACTTGTACTTATTTCAATTTCATCTCTGAGACTATAACGAGTTGTGGTGTGTGTTAGTGTGGGGTCACAGCATGAGGGTATTTATTATTAATTAAGTAAAGTGATATTGTGGAAAGAAAGACCGTGACAACCCGGATTCCCGACCCCGGATCTGGGGGTGTTACAGCAATGGTATCAGAGCTAAGCGTTATAAACCTCAGAGATGATGCGACGATATAATAATAAACTCACAAAGATAATAAGAACTCTTGCCAAGTTCAGGGTCGGACTACTTAAAGTAGTGCTGACAGTTAAAACCCTTACGGGAACCCTTATAAGTATCATGATAGTAACTTAGCTCGTTTAATGTGTAGGCGCCTGAGATGGAGGACCCTGAGATGTACGAGCGTGAGCATGATGAGGCATTGCTGGATGTTGAGGATCAGGAGGAGCCTGAGATGGAGGAGGATGAGGAGGACCCCCCAGAGGAGCCTGAGACGGAGGTCATTGCTGTTTCAGATGAGGAGGACCCCTCAGAGGAGTCAGAGACAGAGGTTATTGCTATTCCAGATGAGGAGGACCCGGATGAGGTCCCAGTAGCTGAGGAGCGTGTTGGATCTATGGTAGTGTATGCTGGTATCCCTTTACCCACACTTCCGGTGGTCAGAGCCCCTACCCCTCCACCACTATCTTGGATTCCTGATGATGACAGCTCAGAGACCCATACTTCCGAGCCTAGGCAGACCGAGGAGGCACCCTCAGCGGCTCCGGATTCACCACCTCTTGACCCTGCCCAGAGGCAGTCTTCGTTAGCTCATGGATATGTTCAGGATGTTTTGAGGACCCGAGTGGCTGTTGCCGAGGCCCGACTGGATGAGGCCAGGAGGGAGTTGGATGCAGAGAGGGCGGGTAGGCGTACCCGAGCTTATGAGACCAGGGCTTCTATACCCCGATCCTTGAGGAGGGAGCTTACGGGGATAGAGCTCACGTCCCGAGCGAGACTCAGATCTCTCCAGGGGGACAGGCATGGTAGGATCTCCAGGCGGCAGGCCGACTATATCTTCCGTCGTGCGATGGAAAGGGTTTGGAAGCTGACCCGTTCCGGTGTGTGATTCAGGATTGATGATGGAATAGTCTAGTTGTCTAGTTAGCCGAGGCCTTAGTAAGAGCCAATTTTCCGGGATAGTTGACTTGTATATAGCATCCCTTTTTCTGACTAGACAGATAGACTCTTGTGTATCACTTTTGGGACAGATGACTGTAGCACTGTTGTACTTTTGACCAGATCAAACTATGTATTCTCGCATTATGTATATATTTGTTTCCTTTCAGTTCAGTTCCATAGTGACGGGATCACTGTTTTATTATTATTATTACTGCACTTCGTATTAGAACTTTCTTAAAATAATAGAATTGCGTTATACGTTCTCCCCATTATAAGAGCTGTGCAAGGCACAATGTTGTATATGATTGTGACCTAACGTTGAATTTTTCCCAATAATTGTTTTTATTATTATCAGAATCATGCCGCCAAGAAAGATTGGAACTAGGGCGAACCCTGGGTCTGAGGACCAGGGAAGCCATAATCAGGACAATAGAAACCAAGAACACAGTGAAGAGGAAGATGAGGATTATGTGGAACAGGTTGACTCCCTGTATGAAAAGGAAGAGGAGACATATGATGTTGAGGGATTTGAGATAGAGGCCGAAGAAGGAGAAACCGAGGTTGAGCAACCAGTACCAAACCCAGGCATGGATCCCATGAGCCAGTTCATGCAACTCCTAAGACAGAATTTGGAACGTCAACCCAACCCACCCCCTCAAGGAAGTAACAATGTTGTGGCAAACTCTTTCAGGGCTTTTAAGTCCCTTAAGCCCCCTGAGTTCCACGGATCAGCTGACCCAGTTGAGGCAAGGGCATGGTTAAAGGAAATGGAGAAATCTTTTGAGATTTTGAGTACCGAGGAGGCACAGAAGACTGTATTTGCTACCTACCTTCTGAAAGGAGAAGCTAACTACTGGTGGGAGGCCAAGAAAAACATGGAGACAGGTGCTATTATAACCTGGGAGAGATTTAGTCAGTTGTTTCTGGGGAAGTATTTCCCGAGGTTTATGGAAAGCCAGATGGAGCTCAAGTTCTTGGAGCTAAAGCAGAATAACTTGTCTGTAGCAGAGTACGAGGCGAAATTTACTGAGTTATCAAGGTTTGTGCCGGAGTTTGTGAGCACCGAGGAAAAGAAAGCTAGGAGGTTTCAGCAGGGACTGAAACCGTGGATTCAGAATAGGGTGGCAATCCTTGAGCTTACGGACTATGCCACTCTGGTGCAAAAGGCAACGATTGTAGAAGTTGGAAGTGAACAGATGCAGAAGGAAAGAGAGTAGAAAGGAATAAAGAGGAAAAGTATGAGCACGGGTGGAGGTTCCGCAGGAAGGAGCTTCCCAACTAGATTTAATCGAGGAGCAGTGTCCCTGCCAGGAAGGAACACTGGGTTTAAGCGACCAATGAGTGTGAGTGTGAGCCAGGGCGGCCAGAAGTCAAGAATGTCCTATTCCAACCAGTCTCGACCCCCATTGCCAGCCTGTAACAGATGTGGAAGGAACCACACTGGGGAGTGTAAGGAAAGGCCAGTAACCTGTTTTAAGTGCGGTCGGGAAGGCCACTATTCAACTAGGTGCCCATCATCAACCCCTGCCGTTGTTCCAACCACCAATTGTCATCAGTGTGGACGCCAGGGTCATTGGAAGAAGGATTGCCCAATGAACAAACCAGCAGCTTCGGGAGCAAGCAGGGCTGCTTCTAATAAGCCACCTACTGCGAGGACTTTCAACATGACAGTCCAGGATGCTATGAAAGATTCAGATGTGATAGCAGGTACCCTTTCTCTAAATTCAGTCAGTGCAAATGTTTTATTTGATTCGGGAGCAACTAAATCTTTTATATCAAAGGACTTTGCGCGTAAGTTAAGACTTAAGGCTAAACCCTTGATAGAACCCTTACAAGTAGAAATAGCCAATCATGAAATTATTCCTGTTAACCAGATTCACCCCGCCTGTGAGATAGGCATAGGGGAGCAATCTTTCAGTGTTGATCTGATTCCTTTTAAATTAGGGGAGTTTGATGCGATTTTGGGAATGGACTGGCTATCTAGCAACGATGCTCAGATAGACTGTAAAGGGAAGAAAGTTAAGTTAAATATCCCCGGGAAGAAAGAAGTTATATTTAGAGGAAAGAGGCAGACGCAGAAATTTTTGACTATGGCCCAGGCCAAAAGGATGCTACGAAAAGGAAGTGAGGCCTACCTAGCCTATGTGGTGGACACGCAGAAGGAGGTGCCCAACTTACAAGATATTCCAGTAGTCAACGAATTTGAGGATGTATTCCCCCAAGACCTTCCGGGATTACCACCCGATAGAGTGATTGAATTTGCTATTGAGTTGGCCCCAGGGACGGCGCCAGTTTCAAAAGCACCTTACCGGTTAGCCCCGTTAGAAATGAAGGAATTAGCTATCCAATTGCAGGAACTCTTGGATAAGGGTATGATAAGACCCAGTGTGTCCCCGTGGGGAGCACCAGTTTTATTTGTTAAGAAGAAAGATGGGAGCATGAGGTTGTGCATAGACTATCGAGAGTTGAACAAGCTAACCATAAAGAACCGGTACCCATTACCTAGAATAGACGATCTGTTCGACCAGCTAAAGGATGCTGTTTATTTTTCCAAGATCGACCTGAGAACTGGATATCACCAACTAAAGATTAAACCCGAAGATATTTCCAAGACAGCGTTCCGTACCAGGTATGGGCATTATGAGTTCTTGGTAATGTCCTTTGGATTAACCAACGCCCCAGCGGCTTTCATGGATTTAATGAATAGAGTATTTAAGAAGTACTTGGACAAGTGTGTGATAGTTTTTATCGATGATATTTTGATCTACTCAAGGACTGAGGCAGAACATGCAGAGCATTTGAGGATAGCTCTAGGAATACTCAGAGAGGAGCAGTTATATGCCAAATTCTCGAAGTGTGAATTCTGGCGGAATGAAGTACAGTTTTTAGGACATGTGATCAATAAAGAAGGAGTATTGGTCGACCCCTCCAAGATAGAGGCGGTCTCAAATTGGGAAAGGCCAACCACACCCACAGAGGTAAGGAGTTTCATAGGATTGGCCGGCTACTATCGTAGATTTGTACAGGACTTTGCGAAGATCGCAGCCCCTTTGACACGACTTACTCGTAAGACAGAGAAGTTTGAATGGACGGAGAAATGCGAGAACAGTTTTCAGGAATTAAAGAAAAGGTTGATAACGGCTCCGGTATTGGCATTGCCGGATGGAAAAGGAGATTTTGTGATATATAGTGACGCATCGCACAAAGGATTAGGATGTGTGCTTATGCAGCACGGTAAAGTCATTGCGTATGCGTCGAGACAACTGAAGGAATACGAGGTTAGATATCCTACTCATGACCTTGAGCTCGCAGCAATAGTATTTGCTTTAAAAATTTGGAGGCACTACTTGTATGGAGAGAAGTGCGAGATTTTCACAGACCATAAGAGCCTCAAGTACATATTTACGCAGAAAGAGCTCAACATGCGCCAGAGGAGATGGCTAGAACTAATCAAGGACTATGATTGTGAGATTCTCTATCATCCAGGGAAAGCCAATGTGGTGGCTGATGCCCTTAGTAGAAAGGAAAGACTCAGAATGATAACGACCTCGGAAGAGTTGATAAGGGATTTTGAGAAAATGGAAATAGAGGTAAAGGTAACCGGAACCGGAACTGAAAAGCTTTTTGAGATCTCAATGCAGCCAGAATTATTGGAAAAGATCAGATTGTGCCAAGAGAAAATAATGAATGAAGACAGAAAGTCAATGACTGGAGAGGAGATCCATACGGAGAAAGATGATAAAGGGATAATGAGGTATTCCTACCGAATTTGGGTTCCGAATGTTCAAGAACTTAAAGATGAGATTTTGGATGAAAGCCATAGTTCAAGGTATTCCATTCACCCAGGAAGTACCAAGATGTATAGGGATTTGAAGGAATATTACTGGTGGCCCAACATGAAGAGGGACGTAGCAGAATGGGTGAACAAGTGTTTGACTTGCCAAAGAGTAAAGGCAGAGCACCAGAGACCCAGTGGACTTTTGCGACCCCTGGAGATTCCCGAATGGAAATGGGAACAGATAGCGATGGATTTTGTTGTAGGCTTGCCAAGGACGAAAGCCAATCACGACGCCATTTGGGTAATTATAGACCGACTGACAAAGTCAGCTCATTTCATTCCTATCAACGAGAGATACACAGTCGATAGACTGGTGGACATTTACCTTAAGGAAATAGTAACGCGACATGGAGTCCCAGCATCCATTGTCTCAGACCGAGACCCAAGGTTCAACTCCAGATTTTGGAGGAGCTTTCAGGAATGTGCGGGGACCAAGTTAAATATGAGTACCGCGTACCATCCCCAGACGGATGGACAGGGTGAAAGGACCATCCAGACACTAGAGGATATGTTGAGAGTCTGTGCAATAGACCTTAAAGGAAGTTGGGATGATCACCTGCCGTTGATCGAGTTTTCTTATAACAATAGCTTTCATGCTAGCATCGGAATGCCGCCTTATGAGGCCTTGTACGGAAGAAGGTGTCGATCTCCCTTATACTGGGATGAAGTAGGAGAGCGGAAGATGCTCGGACCCGAAGTGGTCCAAAGGACCAGAGATATAGTGGATCTTATCAGAGGGCGACTTGTAGCAGCCCAAGACAGACAGAAGAAATATGCAGACCTAGCCCGAAAGGACAAGGAATATGAAGTAGGGGACTTAGTACTGTTGAAAGTATCCCCTTGGAAGGGATTAATGAGGTTCGGAAAGAAAGGAAAACTAAGCCCAAGATACATTGGACCTTTTGAGATATTAAGACGGATTGGAAAGTTAGCTTACGAGCTAGCCCTACCCCCTAATTTGCAACAAGTTCATAATGTGTTCCATGTGTCAATGCTAAGGAGGTATCATCGGGATGCCAGGCACATAGTGGAGTACGAGCAGGTGGATATGCAGCCAGATCTAACTTACGTGGAGAAGCCAGTAAGGATTATGGATAAGAAGGAGCAGGTGCTTCGGAACAAAGTAATCAAGCTAGTCAGAGTACTATGGCAGAATCATAATGTGGAAGAATCAACTTGGGAACTAGAGAGCACAATGCTAGAAAAGTACCCCCATTTGTTTTCTGTTTGATTCCGGGACGGAATCCTTTTAAGGAGGGGAGACTGTAATAACCCCAAAATTTTTTCAACTTTTTGTAACCCTTGTGAATAGTGTTTTAGCTGAATGAGAAAACTTTTCACGCCACACTATGTAGGGGTTCTGTTATGGATATTCTGGGATTTTATTAGTACTCTATGAAGTATATAAGTGTATGTAAATATCGTCAGAATCCAATTCCGAACACTTTGGTTTTTCCCGGAAATCCACAAGATACGGAGAGAATTGAGTATAAGGTAACAGGATAAAAAGGATTTAAATTAAAGGATTATAATAGAGGATCATAAAAAGGAATATAATGTATTGAGAAAGGTTAAGGGAACCTAAGTAATAAGATCCCGGGTATGATCCTTCAAACGATAAACGAGAACGAAAGTTAAGCGAACCGTATAACAGATCAGCGGTCATTAGGCAAACGATTAGGAAGCTAATCAAAGGGATTAATGAGAGTGATGTCATCCAACCAATAGAAAGAAGACAAGGAAGGAAGGATGACATCATGAGGATGAGGTAAGCATGACATGGGAAGAAGGGAGGTGTGGTTGATTAAGGACCACACAAATTCAAGGGCAAGGTAGTAATTTGCTAAATCAAAAACAAAACCAAGCCAACCAAGCTAGCAAATCATTTCATCAAGAATCAAAAAATCAGCCAAGGCATTTGTTCATCACCTAGCTCTCGGCTTTTCACTTTTCTCAAAGATAAAATTCTCAAAATCAAGATCCAAGCATCCTTAATTGGTAAGAAAATTCCCTAACCATCTTTATGCTTAGTTATGGCTATATCATGAGTTTAAGCCATTAATTCTTTCTCTAGCTTCTCCATTTAATCAATGAAGAAGACAATGAATAGTGTTTTCAAGTTTTTAACTTGAACTTTTTCTTGTTTTTCTTGAAGATCCAAGCTTTCCTAAGGCTTCTCCAAGCTTCTTAAGGCTTCCTAGCTCAACCCACCACTTCAAGGAAGGTATACCATTTTCAAACCCTAGGTCCATATATATTATAAGGTGATTTTGATGAGTAGGATGTTATTGTAGTTGATGTTATGATTAGAGTTTGAGATTTGGAATGGTAGTGAAATGAAATGGTAATTTGTGGTTTTGATTTAAAGAAACTTAAGAATGATTAAAGTAAAGTTTAAGCATAAGTATGAATGGTTAAATTTAATTGGTTGGGGTTGTTATGATGTGATAAGGATGGAGGATGGTTGTATGTTGGATTTGAGGTTGACTTGGGTTGTTTGTGAATGGGTTAAAATTTGGAAATCACGTAAACATAGCCGTCGTAACGTCCGATTTTCTTTGGACTGTTTTTGTGCATAGCATTAGGACCCGAGAACCCCCTGCTAGATTGTGACCACTGCCATGTTTAGATAGCTCATGTTACGAGCTTCGTTTTGATATGTAGTTCGTTCGATTCCGATGCACGGTTTAGGAGAAACGACCGTTTCAAGTAACGGCGTTTCGCGAACGAAACTTTTTCCCTCGCCTTACTTTGAAACATAGGTTAAAGACCAAAAAGGGTTAATTAATGTGTGAAACATTTATGGTAAGTGTGTTAGGCAGTTGGTAAGTCATTCGCGAAGGAATCGCTTTAAAACTCGTAAAGGTAAGTTATTAAAAATGGTGGAGCCGAGGGTACCCGAGTGACTTAAGCGAATCGGTGAGCGTAAAACTAGCATTAGAGTCTAAGTTAGTTAAAGCATAGATTTACAAGTGATTTTGGTTTAATTTCAACTTACTTGTTGTTTATAGGTTATCAGACTCGTCCCGAGCCTTTCTCACCCCCAAGTCGCTCAGGCAAGTATTCTATCCGTTATACTGTTGTTGTGATGTATACACTTGTATATGCATTATCTTGCGATAGATGCATGTTGGTTATTTAGCAAATTCTTGCGATATATTGTAGCATGTGATATGGTATATATGCATGCCTGTTTCATATTCTTGAAATATATATCTGTTGGTTCAGTTGATAATACCTATGCTAGAGGATAGCGGTAACTTGCATATACCCTTAGTATAGGGACCCAAAGGTGAAAATATTTTCAAAAACCGGGAGTCGAGGATCCCGAGTAGATTTTATATATATGGATATGGATATATATATATATATATATATATTTATATATATATGGTTATAGTTTTCCAAACTATTAATCGAATAAGGTTTATTCGATAACTTGAAACTTTATTTTATTATTGAATATTATTCGAAGGCGTATGACTCCTTTTATTATTTATTGAATATTATTTGAATATTCATTCGAGGGCTTATGACTCTTTTATATTATTTATTGAATATTATTTGAATATTCATTTGAGGATCTATGACTCCGATTATTTGATGAGATATATTCTTTATTTTATTAAAGAATAAGGTGTAAATAATCAAACTTATTTTCGATTATTCAAATGAAGATAATACTTTCATATAAGTATATCTTTGGTTATTTAATACTCGTTTCAAGTATAAATTTTAATACTTCTACTTCAATTATTTTTATAAAGATTATTCTTTATGGGAATATTATTTAATTAATAATATTCAGATATTTTCTAATATTCTGGGGACTGATTTACTTCATTAAATCAGCCTTACTCCAAACACTCTTTAAAGTGTTTTCGAGTCTTCAAAATGATTTTTAAAAGTCAGAGCGGATCCCAAAACTCATTTTTATATTTAAGATCTTCCTTTTTAAAGGGGATTTAAATACCCGCTCAAAACCTGGGAAATCCGGCTCTGTGGTGTATTTTATATTCGCAACAAGGTTGCAGATTTGGTAAATGAATTGATTACTTGCCCAACGTTCGGGAAGTAAGCCCCTCTCATTGAGTCGGCATAAGCGACAGGCCGAGGTACGGTCTATTATTGTGTAAGTGGCTCAGTGGGAGTCCATCAAATGCATAGGTGGCTGAGTGGCAGTCCAGCATAGGTCTTAATTATGACCAGGGTGATGACCAGTGGGGAATTCGTCCATCTACTAGTAGAAAAGGTTACTTATTGGTATCTTTGCCTGATCAGCGAGATATCGGGTTTATGCCAAAATTCTTTTCCTTTCCAAAATTCATTGGATGTTTCGAACTCTGTTCATACTTCACATAACAGAGGTTCCAGGAAATGTTTTCGGGATATATATATGTGGATATATATATATATCGGGACTAAATAAAGTATCTCATAACTTTTTCATTCAATAATATTTCAAAGATTGAATCTATTCAAGTCTTAACTTGTGGTCTCATCTATGGGATGTTTTTCTTAAAACTTATAATACTTTGAACGGTGGCAGTTCAAGTAACTTTATATGATATAAGTGTGATGTAGTATTGGTAACTTCATTCCTTGTTTTTACTTATATCTAGCAAGTAATTATCTTGCATATGATAGAGATTCTAGTAAGTATCCATTTAGATACTTATATTATTGTTACCACTATACATATTATCTTGCGAGCTGTAAGGCTCACTCTTGCTTTATTTCTTCATCACACAACAACAGTTAGGAGAGATGGCCAGACTCCAGCAGACCCAGCGCAAGCGCGTGGGAAGCGTCCCGCGTCTTCCCGCTGATATTGTAGCTGCTATAGCTGCAGAGGTAGATCCATTGTAGTTTAGACCATCTACTTTTGAGAATCCAATTATGTATAATTATAACTTGTGGCAGATAATGGCAATTAACTGTAAATTATCAAGTAATCATTTTGGGTTGTAATAATTTTAAATTGTGGATTCAAAGACTTGTACTTATTTCAATTTCATCTCTGAGACTATAACGAGTTGTGGTGTGTGTTAGTGTGGGGTCACAGCATGAGGGTATTTATTATTAATTAAGTAAAGTGATATTGTGGAAAGAAAGACCGTGACAACCCGGATTCCCGACCCCGGATCTGGGGGTGTTACACCTGTAGAATTGTGTTAGGCAGAAAACACGCGCTAATAATACACACAAGTATACGCGTTCACAAGTAATATAGAATACTTTTTAGTTCGTTCCCACAGAGACTCAGACTAATTATGTTCAATTACACTTACTCACCAATGTATAATTACTTCTCAATGTCAAGACAATAACACTTAAATTTGATTAACTAATTATTAACTAGAATTAACTATGAGAATTAAGCACTTAATTGACACTTGTATTAACAATATTAAACACACATGAGATCACAACTTCATTACTACTTCCTTTAATAGTTATTGTTATTACCCTTAGCATGTAACGGTGATGATATTGATCGAACAACACGAAACTGTAAAAGCCAACTTTCATTGTACTAATATCATTCTACCAAGCATCCACAATTAAGCTAGAAGTTGAATAGTCATCAATTACGTTGAGACCCTATATGTCTACAGAATTTGACAACATAATGATTTAAGCACAAGTTATTCCTTATGATTACACAGGGCAAGTAAAACGGTTAGAGTTACCCACTAATCATGCATACACATACATGAACCTATGCTAGTATGACAAGTTCTAAACCTCAAGATCCACCGTCACTTCACAAGAGATTAACACCCTATCTTATATGTTCGCGACGCACATAAGACGAATAAGCACAAACAATACTAGATATCATACAATCATCACACACTAAGGTATTAAACAACTAACTAAAGAATTCCATAGCAAATCCGTTATTCCCATGATCATGATTAGCCCATGATAGAAATCATCGTCACCATGGGTTCATATGAAAACATGATAATAACACACGAGAATAACTAAATAAAATACTTATATTAAACCAGAGTACGTCACAAGAGTAAATAGGTTCAAAGGAAAGAAAACTAGCATCCTCTGTTACAACGAAATAAAGAATCACAAGAAACTATGCTTCCTCTTCGTTGCTATGTGCTAAAACGGTCTTCTTCATTATCTCCTTGCTCCTCGATTAATACCATGATTCAACACGCGTAAAACGTCTCTGAAAACTACTTATATAGAAGCCCCACAAGTCCCAACTAATTCAGAAGTCGGAAGCTCAACAGAATTAGGAGTCTAAAAATCAGTATCTTTTTTTACGCCCCTAAGCGGCCGCTCAGCAATCCTGAGCGGGCGCCCAGCTTCCTGAGCGGTCGCTAAGCAGAGCTAAGCGGGCGCTCAGAACCTTTCTGGAAAATTCATTTTTCTGCTCCCGTTCTTTGCTGCATTTTGCTCCTAACTTCCCACTTGTCATGCCAAGCACATACTAAGGCTTATTCTTGATGAAATCTCTCCACAAACGCAAGTAATACCCTGAAATGCACAAACACTAGAAAAACGCTTCAAATACACAAAATACTTGATTTCAAGACATCAATTCAAGCTATTATAAGATGTTCTAAGTGGTATAAATGCCCCTTATCACACCCCCAAACTTAAATCGATGCTTGTCCTCAAGCGTTAGAGACTCAAAAACAAAACAAAAACATGCATGAATGCAATCTATATGAAATACAGCGATCCCCCTTACTACGACCAAACCAACCAACTTATGACATCTCAACAAATGCAATTAGGCGAATAAAGATCAATCAAATCATGCACACTAACATGCAACCAGAAACGTGGTGTGTGCGAATGCTTAACAGATATGCTTCGAAACTAGATCAATTATCATAACTCAACTATCCTCAAGGCAATCACATGATTATACGAAGAATAAATTTCTAGGCACAAAATGACTTATAACACTTCAAGATTACTGGAGCTTATTACGGAATCATGCTTATTATTTAACACAACAATAATGCTTATTTGACCGTGCAATGAGTGAGGTCCACAAGAGACTTATATAATGGCATCCATTTAGCGAGCATTAGGTTAGTGGATCCCAGACTATAAAAGCCTTAGGTCACTAGTCACAAAGTCCCCTAAGAACTTAATAACTCGAATACCAAAGAACCCACTCTTGATCAATTATGTATTAACTCTTTATTATTTTTATTTTTTTTCTTTTCTCTTTCTTTTTTTTTCAATTTCTGAACAAGTGCGTTTCGCTCCATCTTGCTCAACCCTAGACTACTCGCATAAAAATACAAGCCGGCTACTAGCCATTTGACGCCTAGCCATACTTAGCAATGAATTCCAATTTCTTAACTCCAATTTTTTTCTTTTCATGCCTTTTATCACTAAGAACCTATTATAAATTCTAAGCATAATCAATAGATTAACCTCGAAAACCATCAAACCATGACAACAATCTAGTCCTTAAGTATTCTCTAAGACTTAGTGAAATTACAAGTGTTTCTAGCATGCATGTCAACATACAAGACTCAACATCACTCTAACGCTATCACTACACTCGCATCAACATCACAAATCAATTGGTAAAGCAACGCAAAAGGGATCATGCTAAATGCATGAGCTAAATGACATGATTAATAAAGCTATAAAATAAAAAAAAAACTATATGGCAAAAATATGCAATTATATGAACTAAACTATCATGAATATGCAACTACATGACACACACACAAAATATTCCTTAACTACCACCCCAAACATAAAATCTTCACTGTCCCCAGTGAAGGTAGTAGAAAGGAACACAGGGTATACCTACTCGGATAAATCATCATCATCACCCTCAGAGGGTGGAGTATCAGGAGGCGGGTAAGCAGAGTCCTCACCAAAAACGGGCCACTGGATGTCAGCTCCAAGGCCTCTCAAAGCAGTCCCAAGTGCAAGGGTGAGCTCCTGAGCAAACCTGCTATGCGTCTCGTACATAGCATCTATCCTCCTCGACAGCCTCCTATACTGGGCATCAGCCATCCCAACACCCTCCTGAGCTCTAGAAGAGCCTGGCTCATCATGCCCCGGTCTCGCCATGGTAGCACCAGCTGCTGGATAACCTCCTGGAAGACGATAACCCAGCCCATACTCCTCGGACTCACCACCCGTCCACTCCTGCATCGCATTCAAAGTCTATGAATCAATAGAAGCGGCTGGCATCTGCAACTACTCGTGAGAAGGGCACTGAACTCCCACTGCTCGGCAAAGCTTTGTAACAGTAGATGCATAAGGGATGTTCATGTGTTTCGCTCCCCTCAAAAACTTTCGAATTCCTTGGTAGATGAACTCACCAAGGTCCACATAGTACTCCTCATTCAAAATACCCCATAACAACTATGCTCGCTCAACTGTAATCTCATGTGCATGTGAAGTAGGCAGAATATTAGCACAAATAAAGGCATTCCATGCACGGGCATACCTATTCATCGCAATTGCCGGAAATGACGATACTCGTTAGTCCTAGTCTTGAACGTCCAAACCGTGCCCGACCTACAGAGAGTAGCACAAATCAAATCCAAATTAAAATCAGTCTTCTCATTCCCATTCTCCTCTGTGGGCTCCCGCTGTCGCTGCCCAATCACACGGCGAATCACCTCAGGATGATAATCCACCGTTAGCCCACACACAACAGAAAACCCATTCTTTTCAGCCTTTGTGTTTGCATAGAACTCGCGAACCACGCTCATCGGAACCGCCTCCGGTGACTCACAGAAAAAAATCCAACCCTTTTCAGCAATCATTGGCAACAACTCACCATCCCTCCCCGATGGTAAGAATCCCCTCTCCTTCAAAATCGGCTTACCCAGAAGTCTAGTATACTCCTCCTCAGCAGCCCTATCAAACAAACGAGGCCTCACAGCAGTACCCCTCGAAGAATCAGTAGTAGGAACAGTGCTGCTGCTATCAATCGTCCTGGATCTCTTGGGTGCCATTGAAATTGAGAAAAAGTGCTTAAGATTTGTGTTTTTGAATATGGGAGAGAGTTTAAGGTTGAAAGTGTATCGGGGAGTATATGGAATAGTTGTATGTATATATAGGGTAAAAATTAGGGTTAAAATTTGATTAGGAGTGGGGTTGAGGGTTAAAAACGTGGGTTTATGGGAAAAGGATTCATGGGTAGTGGGTTTGTGTTTGTATTTTTGTGTTTTATGATTTTTTTTGCTTTTTATTAGGCTTAAAAATTTCAGGCAGTCGGACCCTGAGCGGTCGCTCAACAAAGCTGAGCGGGCGCCCAGCTTGCTGAGCGGTCGCTCAGCAGAGCTAAGCGGGTGCTTAGGGACCTTCTGGTAAAAAAATTCTTGGCCTGGTTTTTCAGATTTTTTTGTGGTTTTGGATAGGTTACTAACTTCTAAGGGTTCCTATAGTCACAAATCATGGGTTGCCTCCCAAGAAGCGCTTCTTTTTCGTCATTAGCTTGACTTAGGGTACTTCGCTCAAGTTGACAATAAAACGGCACTAACCACTTCCCGGTTTGCCGTGTCCCCATAGTAATGCTTCAAACGCTGAACATTAACCTTGAATGCTTGGCCCGGATCATTCTTAAAAATCTCCACCGCTCCATGTGGAAACACAGTTTTGACAATAAAAGGTCCAGACCACCATGATTTCAACGTTCCAGGAAAAAGTCGGAGACGAGAGTTGAATAAAAGAACTTGCTGCCCCGGTACAAATGACTTAGGATATAGATTTCTGTCGTGTCACCTTTTTACTTTTTCCTTGTACATGTTGTTGTTCTCGTACGCTTGGAGTCGAAATTCATCAAGTTCATTTAGCTGAAGCATTCGCTTCTTTCCAGCTACATCTAGCTCAAGGTTCAACTTCTTCAATGCCCAATAGGCTTTATGCTCAAGCTCCGCAGGTAAATGACATCCCTTACCATAAACAAGTTGAAATGGGGACATCCCAAGTGAAGTCTTGTATGCTGTTCTGTAAGCCCAAACAACTTCATCGAGCTTTAAAGACCAGTCCTTCCTTGACGGACAAACAACTTTCTCTACAATGCACTTGATCTCTCTATTAGACACTTCCGCTTGACCATTCGTTTATGGATGATAGGCAGTAGCAACACGATGATTCATATTGTAGCGCTACATCATAGAAGTGAACTTATGGTTGCAGAAATGCGACCCCTCATCACTTATGATTACCCGTGGTGTTCCAAACCTTGTGAAAATCAGGTTATGAAGAAAATTTAACACTACCTTTGCATCATTCGTTGGTAGAGCCTGGAATTCTACCCATTTTGAGATATAATCGACTGCCAGCAAGATGTACTGATTATTTCAGGATGAGACAAATGGCCCCATGAAATCGATTCCCCAAACATCAAAGACCTCGACTTCAAGCATCACATTTAATGGCATCTCATCCTTCCGCGTAAGATTCCCCACTCTTTGGCAACGATCACACCTTAAAACGAACTGATGAGCATCCTTAAACAAAGTAGGCCAGAAAAAACCTGCTTGCAAAATACGAGCTGTCGTCTTCTCACCACCATAATGTTCATCATAAACTGTGGAGTGGCAGTCTCGTAATATCCCCTCCATCTCACAGAATGGGATACATCTCCTGATGATCTGGTCAGCTCCTTGTCTAAACAAATACGATTCATCCCACATATACCACTTCACCTCATGCAGAAACTTCTTCTTTTGAGCTGTATTCATATTAGGAGGCATTATATTGCTGACAAGATAGTTCACAATATCTGCGAACCATGGCTCTTCCTCCTGAACTGCGAACAACTACTCATCAGGAAAAGATTCGTTGATCAATGTCTTATCATGTGAAGTAGAATCGGGATTCTCTAATCTAGAGAGATGGTCAGCTACTTGATTCTCAGTACCTTTTCGATCCTTGATCTCTAACTCAAAATCCTGTAGCAAGAGCACCCAACGAATAAGTCTAGGCTTCGAATCCTTCTTGGAAACCAAATAGCGAATGGCCGCATGATCAGTGAACACTGTCACCTTTGTCCCAAGCAAATAAGATCAAAATTTTTTGAAACCAAAGACTATAGCTAAGAGCTCCATCTCAGTAGTGGTGTAGTTCATTTGAGCTCCATTTAAAGTCTTACTAGCATAGTAGAGCACATGAAAGAGATTATTATTGCGCTGCCCAAGAACTGCGCCCACTGCATAATCACTCGCATCACACATCATCTCAAAAGGTTCTATCCAATCAGGTGCCGTAATAACTGGTGCAGTTATCAAACTCTTCTTGAGAGTCTCGAATGCCGTCAAGCATTCATTATCAAATTTGAAAGGCACATCCTTCTCGAGCAAGTTGCACAACGGCTTTGATATCTTCGAGAAGTCCTTGATGAAACTCCGATAAAAACCCGCATGACCAAGAAAACTACGGATTCCTTTCACAGAAATAGGTGGTGGAAGATTTTCAATGACTCCCACCTTGGCTTTGTCCACCTCGAGACCCTTGCTAGATACCTTATGCCCAAGAATGATGCCTTCACGCACCATAAAGTGACATTTTTCCCAATTGAGCACCAAATTAGTTTTCACACACCTTTTGAGCACCGCACTAAGATTGTTCAAACATTCATCATACGAATGTCCAAAGACGGAGAAGTCGTCCATGAACACCTCGACATTATTTCCAATCATATCAGAGAATATAGCCATCATACATCTCTGAAAAGTGGCAGGTGCGCCACATAAGCCAAATAAAACTCTGCGAAAAGCAAACGTGCCAAATGGACAAGTGAAGGTAGTCTTTTCTTGATCTTCTGGTGCAATACATATCTCATTATACCCCGAATAGCCATCCAGAAGACAATAAAACTCATCACTGGCCAACCTGTCAAATATATGATCAATAAATGGAAGAGGGAAGTGATCCTTCCTCGTGGCCTTGTTTAACTTTCTGTAGTCCACGCATACCCTCCATCCTGTGACTATTCGAGTGGGGATGAGCTCGTTCTTCTCATTTGCTACCACAGTAATACCTCATTTCTTAGGTACACATTGCACGGGGCTCACCCAAGACCTGTCAGAAATAGGATATATGATTCCTGCATCCAGCCACTTCAAATTTTTTTCTTCACCACTTCTTTCATGATAGGATTAAGTCTTCGTTGTTGCTCAACCGTCAGCTTACTACCTTCCTCTAGCAGAATTTTATGCATGCAATATGAAGGGCTGATCCCTTTTATGCCTGCTATAGTCCATCCAATAGCCGATTTGAATTCTCTCAAGATCCTCAAGAGCTTGTCCTCCTCACTACCTGAAAGGTCAGATGCAATAATAACTGGTAAAGTAGATGCATCACCTAAAAAAACATACCTCAAGTGTTTAGGCAATGGTTTAAGCTCCAAAGTAGGTGCTTCCTCAATAGATGGTTTGAGCTTTCCTTCAGCATTCTTGAGGTCAGAAGTATCAAGAGATTCGAATGGCATGTCTAGCTTTCGCCTCCAAGGAGAAGCATTTAGATATTGTAGTTGCGCATTGCCATCCTCATCATCACTGTCAAATTCCCCCATTAAGGCTTTCTCTAAGGCATCAGACCTTAGCATGTGATCAAGTTCTGAAGTTACCGCAGAATCAATCAAATCCACCTTTAAGCACTCCTCGTCTTCTGTAGGGAATTCCATCGCTTTGAATGTATTGAATGTCACATCCTGATCCTGCACCCGCATAGTAAGTTCACCTTTCTGCACATCTATCAAGGTACGGCCTGTAGCCAAGAAAGGTCTCCCCAAAATTATGGGAATCTTCTTATCTTCCTCGAAATCCAGAATGACAAAGTCTGCAGGAAAGAAGAGCTTATCCACCTTTACTAGCATATCCTCTACTATGCCTCGTGGGTATATAATAGAACGATCAGCTAATTGTACAGACATGTAGGTGGGCTTTGGATCAGGCAAATTTAACTTTTGAAGATAGACAACGGCATCAGATTGATGCTTGCTCCCAAACCGCACAGGCATTTGTCAAAAGGCAACTTGCCGATGGTGCAAGGAATGGTGAAGCTACCTGGATCTTTAATCTTTGGAGGTAATTTTTGTTGCAGCACAGCACTGCACTCTTCCGTTAGAGCAACGATCTCAAGGTCATCCAGTTTCACCTTCCTTGAAAGAATACTCTTCATAAATTTCGCATAACTAGGCATTTGCTCCAGAGCCTCAGCGAAAGGTATATTGATGTGAAGTTTCTTGAACACCTCCAGAAACTTACCGAACTGCTTATCCAGCTTTTGTTGTTGCAATCTCTTAGGGAAATGTGGTGGAGGATAAAGCTGTTTCTCCCCTGTATTACCCTCAGGCAGAGTATGTTCAACAGTAGTCTTCCTTGCTTCCGCCGCTTTCTCCTTTTGCTTAGCTTCTTCATCACCAACTTCAGCTTCTCCGTCTTTTGCTTTTTCAGCATCAGCAACTTTTCCAGACCTTAAGGTAATAGCCTTGACTTGCTCTTTAGCTTCCTTTCTGCCTGGCACTTCAGTATCACTGGGAAGTGTGCCAGGTTGACGATTGAGCACTGTATTGGCTATTTGACCGATTTGATTTTCCAAGGTCTTGATAGAAACAGCCTGACTTTTGCACAATAGCTTAAGTTCCTCGAAATCAGCACTAGAAGGTGGAGCTGCACCTCCTTGTTGAGGATATGATTGCCTTTGAGTATAATGTTGTGGTTGCTGGAATCCAGGTGGATTAAATTGTTTACTTATGCCATGCTGATATAATTGCTGAATAGCATTCTGATTATTGCTCCGGCTGAAATTGGGATGATTTTTATTGTTAGGATGATAAGTAGCTGGCACAGGCTGCTGCGGTTGCTGATAATTGTTTACATACTGAACAGATTCATTAACAAGTAAACACTGATCTGTAGCATGAGAACCTGCACAAAGCTCACATACCATAGCTATCTGATTGACTCCATAGGTGGCTAAAGAATCGACCTTCAAAGACAGTGCTTGGAGCTGCGCTACAATAGCTGTAGCTGCATCACCTTCCAGAATACCTGCTACCTTCCCAGGCATCATCCTTTGAGTTGGGTTTTGATGCTCATTTGCAGCCATAGTCTCAATAAGATTATAAGCCTCAATATAGCTTTTAGCCCACAAGGCGCCTCCAGCTACTGCATCGAGCATGGGCCGAGATTGGGCCCCCAAACCATTATAGAAACCAGTGATCACTATCCAATCAGGCATACCATAATGTGGACACTTTCTCAACATCTTCTTGTAGGGCTCCCAAGCTTCGCACATGGATTCTGTAGGTTGCTGCGCAAACTGAGTAAGAGCACTCCTCATAGCCGCAGTTTTCGCCATTGGATAGAACTTTACCAAAAACTTTTGCGCAAGATCTTGCCAAGTAGTGATGGACCCAGCTGGTTCAGAATGTAACCAGTCCTTAGCTTTATCCCTCAGAGAGAATGGGAAAAGCCTCAGCTTGATAGCCTCATCAGTCACACCATTATATTTAAAATTACTACAGTTCTCGACAAAATTCCTGATGTGCATGTTGGGGTCTTCAGTAGCAGCACCTCCAAAAGAAACAGAATTCTGCACCATCTGAATAGTGCCCGACTTGATTTCAAAAGCGTTAGCCTGAATAGCCGGATGAAGGATGCTTGACTGAATATCATCAATTTTAGGCCGAGAAAAGTCCATAAGAGCTGGATCTGCCGGAACTATATGATCACCCATGATTACTGGTTCTTTCTGCTCACTCTCGTTATCCAAATCTTCAAAATCTATCTTCTCCAGAATATCAAGAACTTCGTCCGTTTCCTCAGCCGTATCTAAAGTCCTCTTGTGAGTACGAGAACGTGTTTGCATAAACGCTCGCTAAGGTACCTGAAACACAACCGGAAACAATAAGTAACATGTCTTATTCAATGAGTCCTAATGACCACTGATGGTAAGTACATAAACTAAACAAATACGCCGAGTCCCCGGCAGCGGCGCCAAAAACTTGTTAGGCAGAAAAAAAGCGCTAATAATACACGCAAGTATACGCGTTCGCAAGTAATATAGAATACTTTCTAGTTCGTTCCCACAGAGACTCAGACTAATTATGTTCAATTACACTTACTCACCAATGTATAATTACTTCTCAATGTCAAGACAATAACACTTAGATTTGATTAACTAATTATTAACTAGAATTAACTACGAGAATTAAGCACTTAATTGACACTTGTATTAATAATATTAAATACACATGAGATCATAACTTCATTACTACTTCCTTCAATAGATATTGTTATTACCCTTAGCATGTAACAGTGATGATATTAATCGAACAACACGAAACTGATAAAAGCCAACTTTCATTGTACTAATACCATTCTACCAAGCATCCACAATTAAGATAGAAGTTGAATAGTCAGCAATTACGTCTAGGGCTGAGCATTCGGTCGGTTCGGTCCAAAACCGGACCGAACCGAATAGACCGAAAAACTGAATTAGTATTTTTCTTGGACCGGATCGGACCGAAATTATATTATAGACCGGACCGAACCAAACCGAAATAATTCGGTTCGGTCCGGGTTTGGACCGAACGGACCGAATTTTTTTCAAAAATAAAATTGTATTTAAATTTTAAACCAAAAATTATAAAATCTAAAATATAATTAAAGTAAGGTGATATATAGAGTAATAAGAGTGTAGAAATATAATTACAAATTAAAAATTATGATTATAAATTTAAGATATATGTAAAATGTATATAAAATAAAATTATAGTATTTATAATTTGGTCTTTTCGGTCTATTCGGTCCGGACCGAAATATTTTTTAAAAGAACCGGACCGAACCGAATTTTATTTCGGTCTATTCGGTCCGGATCGAATAAACCGAAATTTCTGAAAAATCAGGACCGAACCGAACCGAATTAGCACGGTTCGGTTCGGTTTTTCGGTTTCGGTTCGGTTTAGCTCAGCCCTAATTACGTTGAGACCCTATATGTCTACATAATTTGACAACATAACGATTTAAGCACATGTTATTCCTTATGATTACACAGGGCAAGTAAAATGGTTAGAGTTACCCACGAATCATGCATACACATACATGAACCTATGCTAGCATGGCAAGTTCTAAACCTCAAGATCCACCATCGCTTCACAAGAAATTAACACCCTATCTTATATGTTCGCGACGCATATAAGACGAATAAGCATAACCAATACTAGATATCATATAATCATCACACACTAAGGTATTAAAAAACTAACTAAAGAATTCCATAGAAAATCCGTTACGACCCCATGATCATGATTAGCCCATGATAGAACTCATCGTCACCATGGGTTCATATGAAAACATGATATTAACACACGAGAATAACTAAATAAACTACTAATATTAAACCAGAGTACGTCACAAGAGTAAATAGGTTAAAAGTAAAGAAAACTAGCATCCACTGTTACAACGAAATAAAGAATCACAAGAAACTATTCTTCCTCTTCGTTGCTATGTGCTAAAATGGTCTTCTTCCTCATCTCCTTGCTCCTCGATTAATACCACGATTCAACACGCGTGAAACGTCTCTGAAAACTACTTATATAGAAGCCCCACAAGTCCCAACTAATTCAGAAGTCGGAAGCTCAACATAATTAGGAGTCTAAAAATCAGTATCTTTTTTTACGCCCCTGAGCGGCCGCTCAGCAATCCTGAGCGGGCGCCCAACTTCCTGAGCGGTCGCTCAGCAGAGCTGAGCGGGCGCTCAGAACCTTTCTGGAAAATTCATTTTTCTGCTCCTGTTCTTCGCTGCATGCTGCTCCTAACTTCCCACTTGCCATGCCAAGCACATACTAAGGTTTATTCTTGATGAAATCTCTCCACAAACGCAAGTAATACCCTAAAATACACAAACACTAGAAAAACGTATCAAATACACAAAATACTTGATTTCAAGACATCAATTCAAGCTATTATAAGGTTCTAAGTGGTATAAATGCCACTTATCAAATTGCTTATAACTTCATAGTGTTCTTCAAAGAAATCCACATGATAACCTCTGTCACAGATTTGACTCAGACTCAGCAGATTCTGTTTAAGTCCTGAGACAAGAGCTACTGTTTCAATGATGACATTCCCAAGATTAATATTGCCATATCCCAGAGTTTTTCCCATGTTGCCATCTCCGTAAGAAACTCCTGGACTAGCTTTCTCCATAAAGTCTGAGAGCAGGGCTTTATTTCCAGTCATATGTCTTGAACATCCACTATCCAGTACTAGGATGTTTTTCCTGTTGCCCTGCAATCACAAAGACCACTAATGGTTAGTTTTAAGGAGCCATACTTGCTTGGATCCTTTGGCCTTTTTAAGTTTGTTAGCATTTGCAGCGGATTTAATATCAGAGTTTATGCTAACATGCAGTTTATCAGAACATATATCAGACTTTGCATCTGACTTTACACTAGAAGGAATTAAAGTAACTTTCTTCAAAGAAGGTTTTATTTGATAATAATCATAGTACAAACTATGATATTCCTTACAAATATAAATGGAATGTCATAAACTACCACAATGAAAACAAGTATTTTGTGGCTTAAATCTAACAGACTGCTCTTAACTCCTGACTTAGGAGGTAAAGAGTTTATATTCTTATTCTTCCGGCAAAAATAAGCAAAATGGTTAGAGTTTCCACAGTTATAACATTTCTTTCTAGGAGCATTAGGAACAGGCATATAATTATTGCTTTTATTCACATCTTCCTTTCCATTCCTATTTTTCCTAGCTGCCTTTACCTTGTTGACATTCCTTACTTCTTTCAGCTTATACTTAAGCTACTTCTTAGTCATTAAGCCTATGTTGACTTTAGCTGGTTTATCCTGTTCTAATTTGTCAGAAGTTGACTTCTAATTAACTTCTGTCACAGACTCTTTCATCTTTTCAGAATCAGACTTTACAGTTTTAGCTACAAACTTAATAGGATTTACCTTTGGCTTAGCAGTTTGTTTAACAACAATTGGCTCAATTTGTTCAGTTCCTTTTTCACTTTTATCATCTCCATAACCTAAGCCCTCTTTCCAGTTTCCACTACTTAATAAATTCTAAGTTGTTCTGCCAGAGTTAGTCCAAGTCCTGATAATCTTTTTTTCTTTTTCTAACTCAGTTTTTAGAGATTTATTTAATTTTAGCAATTCATCTCTAACATAAAAAGCATCATCTCTTTCTTTCTGAGTTTGATGGAACATAACTAACTCTTTTTCTAAATAACCATTCCTCTTCTTAAAAGCAAGATTTTCAGAAGTTAATCTTTCACATGTTAAAGTTTAATCTCTGTAGCTAATAAACATGGTTTTAATATATAATCTCAACTCAGTAATATCATCAGTATGAAAGGCATAAGTTGTTTGAGGTACCTTCAATTCAGCAGTTTCAGGGCTGCCATCAGCATTTTTCATTAAAGCATAATTCACCTCATCTTCAGAATCTGAAGATTCTGTCCAGCTTTTCTTCTTTGTGACAAGTGCCTTGCCTTTGTCACTCTTTCCTTTCTTGCAGTCAGGATATATGTGGCCTCTTTCACCATAATTGTAGCATTTGACATTTGAGTTGTCTCCTCTGTCAGACTTTGCACTTTTGCCTTTATACTTTCTGAACCCTTTCTTATCAGTACTTCCATCTTTCTTGGAAAACTTCTTTCCTCTTCTGAATTTCCTGTAGGCTATCTTTGTGATACCCTTCACCATAAGAGCACACAATTTCATCATCTCTTCATCAGCATCCATTTCAGGTGAACTTTCAGTTTCTGAATCATCATCATCAGAACTTGATGATTCTGAATCAGACTTTATGATGAGAGCCTTTCCTTTGCCTTTCTTTGAGACAGCCATTTTGGGGGATTCCTCCTCATCCTTAAGAGCAACTTTCCTTGACTTTCTCCCATGCCTCTTGCTCCTTTGATCCATCTCAAGTTCATAAGTCTTGAGCATACAATAAATTTCATCAAGCGTAGTTTCATCAAGAGCATAGTTGTCTCTTATAGTAGTAGACTTCAAATCCCAACTTTTAGGAAGAGCTAAAAGGAATTTTAGATTTGAATCTTCAAGATCATATTCCTTGTCCACCAGTGACAGATCATTCAAGAGTTTGACAAACCTGTCATATAAGTCATTTAATGACTTATCACCTTTTGAGTCAAAGTGCTCATACTCTTGAGTAAGTATAGTCCTCCTGTTCTTCTTGATTGCATCAGATCCCTGGCATCTTGTCTCCAAAGCATCCCATATCTCCTTTGCAGTCTTGCAATGAATTACCCTATTTGACATGACATTATCAATGGCACTATGCAGCAAATGCCTTACCTTGGCATCCTTAGCAATGGATGAGATATCTTCAGTTATATACTCACTTTTCTCCTTTGGTATGGTCTTTGCTGGCTGATCTGCAACTATAACAGAGAGCTTGGTTGGCTTATATGGTCCTTCATTAATTCTGTCAAGATATTCTGGATCTGTAGCTTCCAGAAATATAGCCATCTTCACTTTCCATATGGGATACTCAGAAGGTCTCAGTATGGGAACCCTAATAGTCTCATATCGACTGTGGGTTTGAGTCTTTTGAGTTTCTTCAGTTTTAGTGGGCTTGGTTGGATTTTCTACTTCTTCAGACATGATTATTTTGGATATTTACTATATGTGTGTTAACAGATAAGCTCTGATACCAATTATTAGGTCACACAACATTATAGAAGGGGGTTGAATACTGTGTTTAATACAATTAAAATCGATTTCGAACACAAGTAACAGTAAACAGATATATTCAATATAATAAACTCTGTTATAATGGAACTGTTCTCTCTCAGTGATGAACAAATATCACGAGAGCTGCTAGGTTAGAATGTATGATCTTCTCGATAATGATAACACATAGAGTGTAAACCTATGTCTGTGTTTATATAGTACAAAGTTACAAGATAACTTCTAACTGATATGGAATATAAATCTGTCTCCTAAAATATATCAATCAGATATATTATACAAGTCTTCTTATCTTCTAACTCTTTCCATGCATATCTTCTTTTGTATTAGTCTCGATCTTCTTTCCTGTAAATCAGCTTCCTTCCTTAATTGTAAGTACTCTCGTACTTAAGTTCTGATATCTATCTTCTGATATTTATATTCTGATAATCTAAATTCTGATATCCTTAAGTTCTGACTTCCAGTAAGTACTGATTCCAGTAAGTACTGATATTTCCTGTTTGTTAAGATCTGAAAACTAAACATGAAACATATTAGACATGACATCTCAAATATATCTAACAAATATTATAAGATATTTTTGCTCAATGTTTCGCACAAGCAAAAATCGGATGTGCACAATATAGATACAGTTTGTACTACTCAGTGTGCACACCCATTTACAATGAGCAATCATATCATGCTAGGGGACACGTAGTAGTTTTTTTGAAACCACTTTATTTCATTATTCGCTCCTGATCGTGTACTGCTTACTTTGTTTACTTTCTCTCCAAGTTTGGATGTATACTTGACACATGTCCATGGCCCATCTTCATATACAATATGCAGTAGTGATGTTTTTTTTCATTTCTGGTAAGTTTTACCTTCATTTGTCTTATTGTGAAGAGGCCGAGTAAAAATATCGTGAACTCCATTTGACTTGACTATAGTATCTAGTTTACTTTAGACTTCTCGATGTAGTATAATTCTGTACTTCACGATATAATATCTTTCTTGACTTCTCGGTGTAGCACAAAATTAGACTTCCCGATCTAGAAAGTTTGGACTTCTCGATATAACTCAAACTTGATCTTCACGGTATGGCAATAAACTGGACTTCACTATATGGCTTTAGTTAGACTTCATGATACAATTCTTCTAGATTTCACGATACAATTATTCTAGACTTCATGATATTGAATTTAAAGAATTTATTCAACTTATTGTTCTTCTTTCTTCAGTTTGATATTTGAACAATCTTCATTGAACTTCTACCAAATTGATTTATTCTATAACTATTATGCACAACACTGTTGCATGAAATATCTTAAGCTCTTATCATTATAAGCTATCTAGAGAACTAATAAGACAAGTACATTGAAACCTATCACTAATTCAATTGGTAGAACTCCATTTGGTTATGCAAAGTAACATTGTAACTTGAGTAGATTTGTTATGATGGTATAGACATGTCATATACCTAACAGTCACTGTGTGCCTTAAATATTTTCTTAAAAATCAATTTTGTTACAAAATTATAAATATTTTGTTGTTCTTAGGATATGATGATTTAAGATATAATGAATAGAAGGTAAACCTATTTGACGTCGTTCCATTATTTACCATTACCGTTAATATATGAGTTGTAAAATGCAAATTCAAGTTAAAAATGAGTGATGGCTCTAAATGCCCATCTAAAAAAACTAAAAGCCTAAAATGTCCAGATCCATCACCACAGGCCTTAAATACCGACCAGATACATATGTCTTACATGCGTGTTCGGGAACACGTATTTCAGACAGGTGCATTACCGTGTCTTTCCCTTAATTTACTTGCCAAAGCAAAAAAATATAAGGGATAAACATCTTGCGTATGCCTATCCAGTGATACCCATTGCATAAATGCGTATCCTTTGCTAATTTTGAATAAAATTAACACTGGATAAATGCATATCATGGGATACGCATTTGCAGAATGCGTGTCCTTTGTAAATTCGGACACTCATTTCCCAAATACGTATCTCGTCGGTAGTTTAGGCCATACATTCCAGATCTGGGTATTTTGGGTCGTTGATGCTAAAATGTGGGTATTTTCGGTATTCTCACGGTTGTAAAATTTTAACTTTTCAATTTCTAAATCATAATAATATTGTTTAATTTTTATTTAATAATATTAATTAACTTTAAAATTTTAACAAAATAAAATTTTAAATAAATATTACGTTCGATGATCTACTTAATTTATATGTATACTTCACTTGAAGAATTTATTTAATTTATTGAAGTAATTTTTATTTTTGTATGTATTTAATGGGAAGATTTTTTAATATAAATATTTTATGTAAAAGGTTTCGTTAATAAGAAAATTTTAACTTATTTTAAATTAAAGGGGTAAATCCATAACTTGACAATCATTTTACCGCAGTTATTTGCCCTTGTTTCGATAATAATTTTTTTTAATGATTAATAAATTATACAAACTAATATTTTAGTTTATGTAAAAATTAAATCAAGAAAACAGGATTAACAAATAAGATATAATTTATCTAATAAAATAGTAAAATAGACTAAAAAATAAATAAATGACAACGATCATAAAATAAGGATTGTGCAAGAAGGTTTGTTGTTTAATTACATATAATAACACAAATTCACATAAATTTAGAAAAAGTAGAAACATGTGACATTTTTCTTATTTTTTAACATATATGAATTAAATCCTAATTTTGTAGTTATTTATTTTGTTTTTTGCACTTGATTAACTTTTAATATAAAGCATATTCATTTTATGAACTCTTCTCGTCATTAATTGGCTTATAAATGACATGCCTAAATAAAAGAAATATGATATATATTTTTTTTTCTAATGACCTTTTGGCTTTGTACTACTACACCCGTAAATTATAAAATTTAACAGAGTTCTTTTTCGACCTTCTAGTATAAAATTTGTATTATCAAACTCTTTTTTCTATTTTGAATTATTCTGTGAACAGTCTTAACTGTTTATACCATTTGACCCGCTTGAAGTATTAGTTTTATATAATTTAGCCCTTGAAAATATAAGTCATACTATTAATAATCAAATGTGGTTTTTTATATAAACGCATTAAAATAACGTCCTTCTATATATTTTTATGAATTTTTTATAACGTGATAAAATAATTGGCTAAACTTTTGTGCAAAACAAAAAATATGAAAAATTAATATGTGAAATTAAGATTTTGACTCGTGAAAATGGGTAAAAGAAATATTTTTTTTGTATAAAAGCGAGTTTTTTTTATTATGCAATGGTATAATTTATAAAAATGAAAATAAGAGTTGATAGGTATGTAATGAGATATAGCAGGGTCGGAAAGGAACAGTTTTAAAATGTATGGAATTATGGGTTCACTAAGGGCAATGTCATTTAGTCTTTACTTTATAAAATCTATTACTTATATATATTAAACGTAGATATAGTTAATTAAGAGGCACCCACACATTATTTATAATAAAATGTCTAATATTAACGTGAAATCGATTCATATTAGCTACCATAAATTTAAAATAAAATGTTACCTATTTTTAAAACTGTAAATACTTTTTTCATAACAATAATATTCGAATCTTTTCATGTACATGTTCATGTGGAAAAAAACTGGCTTGTTGGTGTGGAAAACAGCTACTAAGTCGGTTTGGTAAACAGGTGGCACACACATTACATTATATAATTAATAAATAAATGAGAGACGCGACCATCTTAAATAGCATACTCATTTTTTTGTTCACCAATTCATTATCGAGCTTTCTTTTGTTACTTGACGTTGTCTTCTGCATTTTAAAACTCTATTTTTTCTTTTTAATTTATTCTACTGTCCTTTTCCTTCCTTTCTAATTGTCCATCTTACCTTTTATCTATGATTGACCTCTCCATATACGAGCTTATTTGGTCGGCGATCTATAATTTGACTCATATCTCACTTCGTGTCCGGTGTTGTCTCGTGTTGACTAAGTACAATGGTCGTAATTGTCGAAATCGGAGTAACATAACCGGTAAAATGTTCAATATCCAGAATTTTTCAAGACAAATTGGTAAGTCACTATTTATGTTAATTTCAAACAAATAATAAGTAAGTATATATGTACACTCACACACAAATACACTCACACAAATGCACGTATAAGGGGAATAATTTATCGAAATTGATGGATATCTAGTACTTTTAAATAATTCAATTATATTGAATTAATTAAATTTAGTTTTCGATTTCATGTAAAATTGATCCAAAATGAAGCTTCAATTATCAATATCGATTTTGGATTTTCAGTTTGTATAAGATCTGGATCCACATAAATCAGTCTAGAACTATAATTAAATATTTGTTAAAGAGCGGTGCTAGTTTCCTCAAATTTTTCCCAAATAACGTGGCATGACACATGGAGAATTTTGATTTGGGCGCATATTTACACACCCATGGTACCATATTATTATTAAAAAATCTTACTATCTATACATTGAAACATCAACATTTGGAAAAAAATTGGGATACCTGGCATTTTTTTGTTATATCACAAATTTTGAGTCATAATTGATTTGATTTTTTTTCCAAAAAATACTCATAACTAATATTTCTAACACTTTTACACTTGATTTATAATTTTCTTACTCAATCAGTTACAAATAATTTCATATATTATTTGCAGTAAACAATGAAGAAAATGCTCCAGAAAGTTCGAAAATCACATCCAAATGTCGGTTATTTTACTGGTAATATTATTTATAATTATTAAATTTATGTTATACTTATGTTTGTTACATATATTTCTTAGAAAGAAAGTCTTGTAATTTTATCTTAAAAGTTCCATATCTAAAAATTATAGAGTGCCAATATACTAGTATATAGACATCTATAATCTAACCTCTAACGAGTGTATAATATTTCTAAGATTAAAGTTTGATTGCTACCCGATATAATTGATTATATATATTGGTTTATGGTAATTTATTTCGCAAGGCAGAGAATGTCATGTATAATTAATCTTCCACTCAAAGTTGAGATAAATTTTAGATTGGAATTGCCACCAAAATATATGTGTTTACATCTTTTTTTAGTTTAATTTTATATAATCAAATATGCGTGTATTTATATTCCATTCTTATATAAACATTTGATACCGTAAATTTATAATATCTTCTACTTTCTAACACACATATCGTATCACTCAAATTCAATTGATAAAAAATTCTAAATATTATTTTGTTATATTCCTAAAATTGCAAAGAAATCTTATTGCATATAAGATTAGATAAGAAATCTAATTGCTAAGAAATATTATTGAAACTTGTAAATGATATTTTGTATAGTACCCCTTGTTACGACACCATCTTTGAGCACAAATATGAGAGAATAATAAGTTACATAAAATGATGTTTGTTAAAAATTATTTGATTCTTGCAAATTACTTATTAAATTATAAAAATAATTCATTATAGTAAAGATCTTTCATAAAAATTTGTTGTTGTATTTAAAAATAAATTGATGGGATAAATCTTTAAAAAGTGTTGGCTTGAAAATAGTTTGAGGGGTCGGTTTGGGCTTTTTAAAAAAAATATTAGCTGCTCAATCTAGCGAAAGTATCATATGTGTATTAGGTAACTATTTTGACAACTTTTAAACAATGTCCTCCAATTTGTAACCCCTTATAAAAATGAAAAAAAAATAGTTGTATGAATCTAAATTAGAAACTATTATGAATTATAATGTATCACTAATCCGAAATCTTAAATTTGTATTAGATTCATGATTGTATTTGTTGATTCTGGTATCACAAATGTTATAACCCAGAAATATAGGTCCAGTACTGTTTTTTGCGCAACATAATAATTTTTTTTATAGATTTTACAATATTTTTCTACATATCATAATGTTTCCATTTTATAAATTACTAGCTTAAATCTCGTGCAATGCACGGGTTCCCGTTAATATTTAAAAATTGTATTTATCACATTATTTTCTAATTTTTAAAATATTTTTGTAAATATATAATAATTATAAATTTATAATAAAAATAATATGATAAGTTGAGTAGAATAAGTAGATTATGTCTAGTGGTTTAACAAATTAGCAGTTTAGCAGATATATAACTCTATTTATTTATTTTTTTAATAATATAATATGTTGTGGTCGTAGTTTAGTAGGATAAGTAGACTATATCTAGTAGTTTAACAATTTAATAGTTTAGCGTATATATAACACTATTTATTTATTTTCTTAAATAGTCAAAATTAGGGGACATTGAACCAAATTATACCCCACCCGTTCGATGCACGGTTGTTTTAAATAATTATTATTTTTTTTAATTTTTTATTAAATATATTTTTTAAATAGTAAGTATGTCTGAATATGTATAGTCAAATATTGTAATATTTTTTTGAAAAACTATACATTAACAGCTAATTATAATAATTAGTTTTTAAAATAAATAAATTTATAAATTGACGCAATAAATAGATTATGGAAAATAGATACCTGACCCAACTAAATAAATTCTGAAAAATATAAAACATGTCGAAGTAAAAATGCCATGTTTAAAATTAGAATATTTTAAATTAAAAGTACTTAATTCATTGGTCAAATTCCATTTTAATAAAACAATTTGGATACTATGGATATAGAAGAAATCCATAATTATGTAAGTCAATTACATCAACCGAATGAATTATACATATTATTTTCTTTAACTCGATTTCAACAAATTATCTTTCAAATTTTAGTTTTGTTTTACCCCGTCTTAATGGTATAACTTTTCTTAACAGTTTTAGTATTATTTATAATTTTCTTTTAGCTGCACAAAACAAATCCAAATGAGTACATTTTGTTTTTTTAATTATAGGACATATTAATAGTATAATTTTTTTATCGTCGGTAACCCGCACTTTTCGGGTGCGCACTGGGTAAACCCTACGGGCTCACGTAATAATTTTATTAATAGTATAATTTTGTTTAATAGTATAATTTTGTTTAATTTATGGACATATTAATAGTATAATTTTGTTTTAGCACGAATGAACACTGTATGTTATTTTATTTAATCCAGGGCATTATACCTACCAATGTTATATCTTTTGATTTTAATTTTGTTTAAGACTTGTTCAATAGTATAAATGTTATGTTTTTAGCCCGGGGCTATTATACCAATTTTTAATACTTCATATTTGATATAATTAATATATATTTATTTTACTTTAATTTTAACCTAAATTAATATTATTTTTTTTAAATACAAATGAAATATGTTATAATTCTAATTCTATTTACATAATTGTTTTATAAATATTATTCTAAATAATAAGGGTGATCAAGGAATTATCATCAAAATTTTAAAATATTTCTTAATCAAATAATATTGGTAAATAAATAGATAAAATAAAATATAGATAGATAGATAGATAAATAGGGAATCTATACTATCTTGGTTTCAGAGAATTAGCCGATCGGGTAAAATAATTTAATAATTTTGTCCAATAACAAACATTGCACATGTTTTTATAACAATGAAGAAAAATCGGTTCCAAATATAAGAAGCAGTCTAAGTTGGTTCTAATAAGAATTTGTTTATTATTAAACTATTAAGTAAATTTTAAAAGGTACTTTTTAAGGGCGATTAATTAAATTCAGCAAGTACTGAATTATCGATTAACAAAATTTCAATATTTCGTCTGTTCTAATATAGTATAGATATTATAGAAGAGAGATCAATTGATAGATAGTTAATCAGCATGTATGAAAAAGAATTGTTCATAATATTTTAGATAAAGATTTGTTTTGTTTGGAGAAAATAAAAAATACAACATATTTTACTTACAAAATGTATATATTAAAACAATTGTCTAAAATATTTGTAGAAAAAGAGTTATTTTAGTTCGTGAAAATAAAAAAGAAAATGTATTTTACTTATGAAGGTAATTGGTTATATATTAATTAAGTAAAGATAATTGAGTAAAATATTAATTTTTTTAGGAAAGGGCAATTATGTAATTAAAGGAAGGACAATAAAGTTTCGTATTTAATATAATAATATAGATAACTAAATAATTCGACTTCAAAAAATAAATAATTTTTTATTTTGTTTATGTAATTGAATTATAAGATAATGTTTACTTTAAAATATATTTGTCTTTACATTAATAGAAAAATTATATAAAACAAATTTTTTTTATTGTGGACCCGTACAAAATATATTTCTGACAACTACTGGCTAGAGGTGCACATGGTTTTGAATTTTGCATTGTTTTAAGAACAAAGGGTTTTTGCATTGTATTAAACGATGAGATGAGATTGTTGTTGTTATCGAGTAAAAGGATGATGAAGCTAAGTTGTTCTTGTAAAGCAGTTAAAAATTTATGGATTGTTAAAGTTGATGTTGAATTCAAAAAAAACCAGTGAGAGGTTCCCCAAAGGAGCTTAACAAATCTTTAAGTAAAACAATAATAGTATAAAGTAAATAATTAAGTAGGTAAAAAAAGTAAATTATTAGTTATTAGTGGTTATAATATTATTATTTTATTTTATTAATAAACTTGTCCGTGATATTTAGAGAATTTGTTTTAATTGGGAGAAATAAAAAATATAACGTGTTATAATTGAAAATAATTTTTATTTCTTTTTTTTTATTATAATTCGATTACTAAGGCTAATAAAACTTTTAAGTAAAATAAGGGTAATTCAGTAAATTCAGCGTGTACCAACAAATAGGTATCGTACCAAAACTTTCAATGTTTCGTCTTTTATATAATAGTAATAGATATTGAGATATGCAATAATTTCAAAATTCGTTCCCGAACTTGTTCCCGCATAATAAATTGTCAGCATATTATTAAATATTTACTCATACATGAAATGGATCTTTAGAGTGTTAATATAAACTAGCATAATAACTCGTGCGCGGCACGTGTCATTTTCTAGAGTTTTTTTATACATCATGCAATTATAATGTTTTTAGAGCAATTCCAACAATATCCTTATATAGGCTCTTGAGTCAAATTTTGAAGAAATGGAGATAAAATTTATCTCCAACAAACTTCATATCCCCCTCTATAGGGCTGAGCATTCGGTCGGTTCGGTCCAAAACCCGACCGAACCGAATAGACCGAAAAATCGAATTAGTATTTTTCTTGGACCAGACCTGACCGAAATTATAATATGGACCGGACCGAACAGAACCGAAATAATTCGGTTCGGTCCGGGTTTGAACCGAACGGATAAAATTTTTTTCAAAAATAAAATTGTATTAAAATTTTAAACCAAAAAATTATAAAATCTAAAATATAATTAAAGTAAGGTGATATATAGAGTAATAAGAGTGTAGAAACATAATTAAAAATTAAAAATTATGATTATAACTTTAAGATATATGTAAAATGTATATAAAATAAAATTATAGTATTTATAATTTGGACTTTTCGGTCTATTCGGTCCGGACCGGAATATTTTTTAAAAGAACCGGACCGAACCGAATTTTATTTCGGTCTATTCGGTTCGGACCGAATAAACCGAAATTTTTGAAAAATCAGGACCGAACCGAACCGAATTAGCACGGTTCGGTTCGGTTTTTCCGTTTCGGTTCGGTTTTGCTCAGCCCTACCCCTCTATGACATTAGGAGTTTCGAATATTTCCTCACTTTTAGAAGTTAATATTCCCTCAACTATTATTATATTATATTTTTCTTACCCGTTATTTTATATTTAATGAATGAATATAAACAAGGTAGTAAGTGTACGTTTAAAATGAAATGATTAAACTTAATCTGTAGAATGCCGTTAGTATGTTTACAAATAAAAAGCTAAAAATTAGCATACATATTGAATATAGAGGTGACCAAAATCTTGAATTTTATTTAAATAAACTATATGTACTGTTCTATATTATTACTGAGTTCACTACTAACTTACAATTAACTTACTCAATTTAAAAAGATAAAAAATGCATAACTGAAGTCAGAATGACTTGTAATCAGAATATATAATAATGTAAATTTTACATTATTGTTAATATTAAAGTTGATTTTAATGAAAAATATTAGTTTTTGAAATTCAACATATGTATGTATGTGATAGGGATAAATAAATTATGATTGTATAATTAAATACTGCATTAATTGTACAAACTGTGGGCTGCTAGGCCCAATAAAAAGATATATGATATTCAGACCAGAAAGGTTAAGCCTAATGGACCAGATCAGGCCTGGTGGAATAAAAAAGGCCCAAAAGCCCTGATTATTAATTAATTTCGTAATTAATTAATAAGGGAGAAATCAGATGTTGAAAAGAGTCCCGATAAGGATATAAATCCTTAGAGATTAGCCTCAAGGGGACCTAAAAGGATAAGGAATCAGCTTCCTACTTCCTAGGACTCCTAAGTCTATCCTAATTCAGAGGCTTGTCCACCAAGTCTCCTATACCAAGTCCAATTCAAGGACCACCAACATCTATATAAGGGGTCTCACCCCCACCAACAAGAACTACGTTTTTTGACTTGATCCTTGGCAATCAGCAAGGTACGTAGGCATCTTGTTAAGGCAGATTGAGTCACGAAACACAAGAGCAGTCAAATCGAGCCTTGGAGCTCACGTTCCTTAGTATTAAATACAGCAATTATATATAGTAGTTTTAATCCATAACATTTGGCGCCGTCTGTGGGAAAAACGGAACAACAACCATGGCGAGAACACGGAGAACAACCAGCACTCTGGAGGAGGGAACACCATCAGGGACAACCCAGGTGATTTCATCAACCGTGGAGGTTCCTCCCCATTCAACTTATGCATCTACTCAGGGGGAAGCCCAGACAGGGGCAACTCAACCTCAGCCACAAGGGACAACTCCCCCGACTATTCAAGGTACGAATCCTCAAGTTCAACAAGTACATATACCTGTGAATTCTCGACCCGTCGGGTATGAATATTCAACTGTTGTTACTACTAACCCCCCTTATGGGATGCCCCTTCACCCTGAGGTTGGAGGAAGCGGATATGCTGGGCGAAGTGAAGCACGAGGGCGGTCGCCCCCCTATATACGAGGTTTGGATCCTATCCCTGAGGATCGGGAATTTTCTGGTCCATACACTGAGAGAGACTCCGAATCTTCGGATGATGAAGTGGCCCCGAGAAGGAGGCGTCCTGGAAAAGAGCCAATGGCCGATGGAAGGCAACGCCCCCAAAGCACCCCAGGGGCGAATCCCCAAGAAGTGCAGGAAAAGATCAGGGCTCATGAGGCTGAAATCCAAAGGCTGAGGCGTGACTTGGAGGCTCACCAAGCCACCAGAACCCACATACCACCTAGGGGGAGAAATCCTCCTCCTATCATAGACCTGGATGGTCCGGTAAGAAGAAGGGCTGCTGTCCCAAGAACTGATCCAAGCAATCTCCTTCCCCTTGGAGATCCTGATGATCCAACTCCACCCTTCACAGAAGAGATAATGAATGCCCATATCTCAAGGAAATTCAAGATGCCCACTATCAAAGCCTATGATGGCACGGGAGACCCCGCTAATCATGTTAGGACATTCTCTAATGCACTGCTGCTGCAACCCGTGAATGATGCTATAAAATGTCGGGCCTTTCCTCAAACCCTGTCGGGTATGGCTCAAAGATGGTACAGTCGCCTACCCCCAAATTCTATTGGATCATTCAGAGAATTAAGTCAGGCTTTTATTAAGCAATTCATCAGTGGAAGAGTCCATGAGAAAAGTTCAGCATCTCTTATGAGTCTTGTGCAGGGAGCTAAGGAATCCTTAAGAGATTACCTGAATCGTTTTACAAAGGAGGCTTTAAAAGTCCCAGACCTTGATGATAAGGTAGCCATGATAGCACTGCAACAAGGAACTAGGGATGAGTTTTTTAAGATGTCTTTGGCCAAACGACCCCCTGAGAGCATGTTGCAGCTCCAAGAGAGGGCAGGGAAGTATATCAAGGTTGAAGAAAGTATGAGGAAGACCGTAGTAAGTAATGAGCCCACTGGAGGCAAGAAACGAAAAACTGATTTGGAGTATATCACTAAGGACAAATATCCTAGAACCGAACAAAACCCTGATTCAACCCCCAAGAAGGGAGGACCTGGGCAAAAGTTCACTGAATACGCTAAGCTGAATGCTCCCAGAAGTCAGATTTTGATGGAGATTGAGAAAGATAGAGATATTCGCTGGCCTAAGCCCTTGAAGGCTGATCCCTCCAAGCTAGATAAGGGCAAGTATTGCAGGTTTCACAAAGATGTTGGCCATGACACCGATGAGTGTAGGCAGTTGAAAGATGAAATTGAGTTTTTGATTCGAAAAGGAAGATTGAACAAGTATACTGGAGATGGAGGAGACAGAAATAATAATGGAAGGAAGAACTTTGAAGATCGTAGGAGGGACCAAGATGATCAGGGGCGGAATCCCCAACCTAGAGGACCAGTTATAAACACCATTTATGGAGGGCCGAGACCTCGAGGGCCTGTGATAAACACGATCTTTGGAGGTCCAACTGCTGCGGGATTGTCCAAAAATTCCAGAAAGGCATATACTAGAGAGGTTATGCATATTGTTGGAGAAGCCCCGAAGAGGGCCAGGACAGAAGTAACATTGGCTTTTGATGATTCCGACCTAGAGGGTGTGAAGTTTCCCCATGACGACCCGCTGGTCATAACGCCGATAATAGGAAATAGCCCGGTTAAGAGGGTCCTTGTGGATAATGGTGCTTCTGTGGATATCTTGCTCCACGACACCTTTCTAAGGATGGGGTATAACGACTCCCAGTTGACACCAACCGACATGCCGATATATGGATTTACTGGAGTAGAATGTCCTGTGGAAGGGATAATTAAATTGCCAACCACCATAGGTACGGAGCCAAGGCAAGCGACTCAGATGCTGGATTTCGTGGTGGTAAAGGCTAGTTCAACTTATAATGCTATCATGGGGAGAACAGGGATACATGCCTTCAAGGCAGTCCCCTCTTCCTACCATTCAGTCATGAAGTTTCCCACCCGAAACGGGATTGGAGAAGAGAGAGGAGATCAAAAAATGGCTAGAAGCTGTTATGTGGCCTCTTTGAGGGCAGATGGAGTCGGGGGGCAGGTTCTTCCTATTGAAGATATGGATGTTCGAGAAAATGATGAGAATAGAGGAAGGCCAGCAGAAGAATTGGTTTCGGTTCCTTTAGATCCCAAGAATCCTGAGAGGATGACTTTCATTGGAGCTACATTAGAAGAGCCCCTTAGAGGGAAGTTAGTGAAATTTTTGCAAGAAAATAGTGATGTGTTTGCATGGTCAGCAGCTGATATGCCAGGCATAGACCCGGAGTTAATTACCCACAAGTTAAACGTGGATCCAAGCCGGAAGACAGTGAAACAAAAGAAAAGAATTTTTGCCCCGGAAAGACAAGAGGCTATAAAGCAGGAAGTGGAAAAGCTCTTAGAGGCTGGTTTCATTGAGGAGATTCAATTTCCGGAGTGGTTAGCAAACCCTGTAATGGTGAAGAAGGCTAATGGAAAGTGGAGGATGTGTATAGACTTCACCGATCTTAATGATGCATGCCCCAAAGACTGTTTTCCGCTGCCTAGAATTGATACTTTGATTGATGCCACCGCTGGACATGAGATGCTGAGTTTCATGGATGGGTTTAGCGGATACAACCAGATCAAAATGCATAAGGATGACGTTCCAAAGGTATCATTTATCACTGACTTTGGCGTTTATTGTTATCTTGTTATGGCATTTGGTCTCAAGAATGCAGGAGCCACCTATCAAAGGTTGGTGAATAAAATTTTTAAGGATCTTATTGGGAAGACTATGGAAGTCTATGTTGATGACATGCTAGTCAAGAGTCTAGTAAAGACTGATCATATAACCCATTTGAGGGAAGCTTTTGAGGTCCTGAGGTACCACAAGATGATGTTGAATCCCACGAAGTGTGCTTTCGGAGTAGGATCTGGAAAATTCTTGGGATTGTTGGTCTCAAAGAGGGGAATTGAGGCTAACCCCGATAAAATAAAGGCAATCCTGGACATGGAACCCCCAAAAACTGTCAAGGATGTTCAGAAACTCACAGGAAGGGTTGCTGCGCTAGGACGATTCATCTCCAAGTCAGGAGACAAGTGCTTGTCATTCTTCAAGTCATTAAAGAACATTAAAGACTTTGTATGGAGTGAGGAAAATCAGAAGGCATTTGAAGAGTTAAAGAAGTATATGGGCCAGGCCCCGTTGTTGGCCAAGCCAGTTCTGGGTGAAGTTTTATTCTTGTACTTGGCTGTTTCAGAAAGCGCCTTGAGCGCGGTGTTGGTTAAGGAGGAACTAAAAGTCCAGAAACCCGTATACTATGTCAGCAAAATTTTGCATGGTGCTGAGTTGAATTATTCAGCCATTGAGAAATTCGCTTTAGCCTTGGTAATGGCTTCAAGAAAGCTGCGTCCTTATTTTCAAGCTCACCAAATTGAAGTGCTAACAAATCAGCCACTGAGAAATATCATTCACAGTCCCAAGGCAAGTGGGAGACTGATTAAGTGGGCAATAGAATTGGGAGAGTTCGATCTCAAGTATAAGCCACGTATGGCCATAAAAGCCCAGGCACTAGCTGACTTCGTGGTGGAATGTACCATACCCAACCAAGAAGTCGGGGGGCAGGAAGATACCACACCTCAAGACAAGGGAGTCGACAATGGGGACAAGGAGAAAGAATATTGGGTTCTCTATTTTGATGGAGCATCAAAAACAAATTCCAGTGGAGCAGGGTTGGTTTTGCAAAGCCCTGATGGATTCTTAATTGAGTATGCCATGAAGCTAGACTTCCCAACCACAAACAATGAGGTAGAGTATGAAGCCCTGATTGCTGGCCTTGGTCTAGCTGGGACACTTAGAGTCAAAAACTTAAAGGTCCGTGGAGACTCGAAGTTGATCATATCCCAGGTAAAGGGAGAATTTGAAGCAAGGGATGATACGATGGCAAAGTATGTTCGCCTAGTAAGGGCTGTGATGACCCAATTTAATGAATGCCATGTTGAACACATTCCAAGGGAAGAAAATGCTAAAGCAGATGCGCTATCAAAGTTTGCTTCATCCGAGATTGAAGAAAGTTCAGGAAGTGTGTACTTCCGTGTTTTGAAGACACGAAGCATAGATGTTAAGCTTGTGGCTCCCGTAGGCTTGGGGACGTCATGGATTGATCCCATCAAGGCTCACATTCAGACCGGTTGGTTGCCAAGCGATACAATTGAGGCACGGAAGTTAACTGTTCGAGCACTAAGATACTCTTTGATAGATGGGATTCTATATAAAAGATCTTTCGTGGTTCCTTACTTGAGGTGTCTCAGGCCCGATGAGGCACGCTTAGCTCTTGAGGAAGTGCATGGAGGTATTTGTGGGCAACACTTGGGGGGCAGGGCCTTGGCTCATAAGATAACTCGTTTAGGCTTCTATTGGCCAGAAATGATGGCTGATGCCAAAGAATATGTAAAGAAGTGTGATCGTTGTCAGAAGCATGCACCAGTCGCCAGACAACCCCCCGAGATGCTGACCTCTATCAACTCACCTATTCCCTTTGCCATGTGGGGGATGGATATTCTAGGGCCTTTTCCTATGGCCACGGCACAAAGGAAATTTCTGATTGTAGCCATTGATTATTTCACCAAGTGGATCGAAGCCAAACCTTTGGCCAAAATCACAACTAAGCAGGTTGCACAATTCCTGTGGGAAAACATTATGTGCCGATATGGAATTCCCCGTATCCTCGTCACTGACAATGGAACGCAATTCAACAATGAGGAATTCAAGAAGTATTGTGAAGAAAATGAAATTGAGTTACGATTCACCTCTGTGGCTCACCCGCAAGCCAATGGGCAAGCGGAGGTAGCAAATCGGATAATCCTGGATGGATTAAAGAAGAGGATCGAGAAGTCAAGAAATAATTGGGTGGACGAGATACTTCCCATATTATGGGCCTATAGGACTACCTGTAGAGTCACGACGGGAGCAACTCCCTTCTTGTTGGCATATGGGGCAGAAGCAGTAGTTCCCGTGGAGATATCACATTCCTCTCCAAGGATTCAGGCTTTCAACGAAGAGGAAAATGGGGAAGGTCAGAGGTTAGCCCTGGATTTGATCGATGAAGTGCGAGATAAGGCACATGCAAAGATAGTAGAATATCAGAAAAAAGCTTCATTCTACTACAACCTAAGGGTTAAAGAAAGGTTTTTTAAACAAGGCGATCTAGTCTTGAGGAAGATAGAAGCATCTGGTGTTGGACAAAAAGGGAAGCTTGCCCCAAATTGGGAAGGGCCGTACAGAGTCAAGAGCGTTCAAGGTAGAGGAACCTACAAGCTCGAGACTATGGATGGTTTTGAAGTCCCGAGGACCTGGCACGCACAAAACCTGAAGGTTTACTACGTGTAAGATAGGCGAAGTACGATTCTCACTTGTCATTATGACAAGTAGGTTTAAAAGCACCTGGAAGCTTTGCTTGCGTAGGATTTTATATTCCAGTAGAATTTACATTGTCTAGTTATTATTGATTAGGGTCGAACCCATGCTATGTAAGGTTTTGAAAAACCAGACTTCATATTAAAGAGTTTGAAATTACTTCAATCCAAGGATGTTTAAGGCTCAAATGCATATTAAACAGAAAGAGGCAAGAAAAGCAACATATAAAATATAAGCCCCGAAGGGTAATAAGTTTTGAATACAATTAAGTCAATACAATAAGACAAGCCATGCAAGGCTGAAAAAGCTCTAAGGAGCTGAGGTGCCCTCGGCGTCCATATCATCGTCTTCTCCGCTCTCGCTAGATGTCTCCGTCATCTCGGAGGAGGAAGAGCTGTCATCCTCAGCAGGTCTGGAAGAAGACTCGGGAGGAGGAAGAAGTGGATCCTGAGGAACATGGTCCGAGACAACTACTCGGGTATGAAACCTCTGTAGCAAAGCCTCGTCATCAGGGCAGATGTAGTCCACCGGGTTAATATCAGGACAAGCCTCGTTCACGGTCCCAAGGGCCGTGTCCCAACCAGTCCTAAAAAACTCGGGGAAGACTGAATCATCCCTAATCCTCATAGATTGGGCAAACTCCTCCGAGTCCAGATAGTTGTCTATAGCCTTATCCTTATCCGCCCGAAGTACCACCAGCTCGGCGTTAGACTCTCCGAGTTCTTCCTCCTTGCGCTTGAGCTTCTTCTCCAGGGTAGCATACTTCTTCTGCTGCCTCCTGAGGGCATTATCGGCCTTATCAGAAGCCCGCTTCCATGATTCGGCTTGCCTCACAGCGCCTTGAAAGTAGGCGTTAGACTGAAACAAAATAATTAACAAAGTATAAGGCAAGAAAGTGCTACAAGAACGAGAAATAAGTTTGAAAAAGAGAAGGCATACCGAAGCCAGAGATTGGGCTCCCATGAGCTTAATCCTCTCAAGGTCAGGGGTGGCCACCACATCAGTAAAGTCCTTTGGAGTCACGCTATGGTAGGACCAATCCCAAGCATGCTTCGTGGAACCAACCACGGTATCCCCTCGGCGGAATCCCCAGAGAGGCTGAAAGGCGCCTGTAGCAGCAGCAGCAGGGGCAGCAGCAGTGATAGGAGCATTATGGCCCTCAGCTCCTTCAGTTGAAGCCTCCCCCATAGGCTCCTTGTGCTTTCTCAAGAAGATAGGCTCTGTCGCCTTTCCTCGGGTGTCTAGGCCTGCTAACCGAGCTTTCTTCATCCTAGCTGTTTCCTCGACCAAGGGGACATTGTCCTCGTTAATCTCCTTAGCAGCTGAAACAAAGCAAAAGACAAAATAAGTGATGTTAATAATGCGTGAAATAAAGAAAAATTGAGAAGGGAAGAGAAATACCCTGTTGAGAAACAGAGGATAGTCCCACATGAATCAGGGAAAACTCTTCTAAAAGAGTCCAGCTGGTGGTGGTGCCATCATCCTGAGTGAGCCCATTGTAAATGATAGTTTCTTCAGGAGTTAAGTGAATGGATTTGAGGCTACCATCACTGACCTTCCCGAAGGAAGATCGAAAGAGCGTGCCCCAGTCGCCATTCTCCCAACGTAACCCAACGAAACTATTCCTCCAATTTGGATTATTATCAGGAATAGAGGCGCTATTAAAGATATGTTTGCTTTTGGGCCTTTGTTTGACATAAACCCAGCCACAAATATTGGAAGAACTATTGTAACATTGAAAGACTTTCCTAAAAACGGCTACAGAAAGAGGAAAGCCCTCCCTAAGACAACAAACCATAAAACATAGAATATTCCTCCAGGCGTTTGGAGGAAGCTGACACGGGTTGATTTGTAAGTCAGCCAAAAGATGAGGGATAAAAGGATGGAAAGGGAACCTAAGCCCAGCATTAAGGGCGTCGGTGTAGATGAAGAGAGTATCGGGCCTCCAGTGGCAAGTACGGTCACCACCAGAGACTGGAACTAGTCTAAAGGGGGGAGGGACGTTATAACGAGCATTTAGTTTATTGAAATCTATGTTATGCCAAGTATTACAGTGATTAAAGGAGTCGAGATGTGCAGTGGAAGGATATTCATCCCCCCTAGTATTAATCATATCAATTAAAGACATATATGAAGAGCGGATCTCGATATCCTTACCTCGTTTTGAAGCCGAGGCTATCTTGGCCGCCCTCTCGGAACTCTTGTCAGCCATCTAGTAAAGACTGGAAAAGACTTGGGAGGAAGAAGGAGTGGATTTGAGAGAGGAGAAGATTAGAAAGTTTGAGATGAAGAGAAATGAAATGAGAGGTGTGAAGAATCACACTCTCATCCCACCTATATATAGGAGAAATAAATGGATAATGGGCCTTAAAAAGCCCATTTGGGCCCAAAAGTTGGAAGGTTCTGGAAGTTCCTGGAAAATTCAAGAGAATTCTAGTAAAAAATCAAAAGAAAAACTTGAGTTTTTTCAAGATTTTGGAAGAATCCAGAAAGATATTAGAAGAGTTTGGAATTTGGGCTTAGAAATGAGGCCCAATTCTAAAAAAAAAAAAAAAAACCTTGAAAAAATAAAGCCCAGCTAAGGGCCCAAGTGTTTAAAAAGCCCAGAAAAGGGCCCAGATATTTAAGGTTAACAGCCCATAACCCAAAATCCAGTCATAATGGGCCTAAAGAATGAAGGCCCAGCTAAGTGAAGGTGGCCCAAAAATAAAGTCCAGGGAGAAATGGATAAAAAGATCAGGAATATGACCCAATTCGACCAGGAATCATGGGGAAATCCTGGTCGAAATACAGGAGGTCGAAATTGCTTCGATCAAGGCACGAAATGGTACTTAAATCGGTCAAAATATTAGTTCCTGACCGAAATGGTCAGAATTCTGATCGAGAATGAATAAAACAGAAGAACTTTCGACCAGAAAGCAAGGCAAGATCCTGGTCGAATGGATCCTGCCCGAAAATCCTTCGACCAAGGCATCAAATGATGGCTAATTTGGTCAAAATATAGAATTCTGACCCAACATCCTGACCGAAACTTTCCTGCTCGAAAAAAGAACAAGGGGGTAGGAAAAATCCTGGCCGAAATTCGACCAGGACTTCTGCTCGAAACACTCCTGCCCGAAATAGCTTCGACCAAGGCAAAGAAAGGTGGTTAATTCGGTCAGAAACACAGGAATCCTGACCGAAAGGGACAAAAATTCCTAGTCGAAGATTTCTGCTCAAAAAAAAAAAAAATAAATAAATAAAATAAAATAAAATACAAAGCAAAAATCCTGGTCGAAATTCGACCAGGAAGTGAGGTCGAATGTACCCTCCTCGAATTCCCTTCGACCAAGGCACGACAAAGGCTAATTCGACCAGGATCCTGGTCGAATGGATTCCTGGTCGAAAATTGTATAAAAAAAAAAAAAAAGAGAAGAGAGAGAAAAAAGGAAGAAAAAGAAAAGGAAGAAAAATCCTGGAAAATCACAAAAAAATAAGGAAATTCCTTAAATAATTTCTGAAAAATATTAATATTTTCAGAAATAAGGAATAAATCCAGAAAATTAGGATAAATCCCAGAAATTAAGGGAAAAATCCAGAAAATTAGGATAAATCCCAGAAATTAAGGGAAAAATCCAGAAATTAAGGATAAATCCCAGAAATTAAGGGAAAAATCCAGAAAATTAGGATAAATCCCAGAAATTAAGGGAAAAATCCAGAAATTAAGGGAAAAATCCAGAAATTAGGGAAAAATCCAGAAATTAAGGATAAATCCCAGAAAATTAGGGAAAAATCCAGAAATTAAGGATAAATCCCGGGAAATTAGGGAAAAAATCCAGAAATTAAGGATAAATCCCAGAAAATTAGGGAAAAATCCAGAAAATTAGGATAAATCCCAGAAATTAAGGATAAATCCCAGAAAATTAGGGAAAAATCCAGAAATTAAGGATAAATCCCGGGAAATTAGGGAAAAAATCCAGAAATTAAGGATAAATCCCAGAAAATTAGGGAAAAATCCAGAAAATTAGGATAAATCCCAGAAATTAAGGATAAATCCCAGAAAATTAGGGGAAAATCCAGAAATTAAGGATAAATCCCGGGAAATTAGGGAAAAAATCCAGAAATTAAGGATAAATCCCAGAAAATTAGGGAAAAATCCAGAAATTAAGGATAAATCCCGGAAAATTAGGGAAAAAAATCCAGAAATTAAGGATAAATCCCAGAAAATTAGGGAAAAATTCCTGGAAATTAAGATAATTTCTGAATAAAAGGAAGATTCATTGTGAATGTGTAGGTCGCTCCACACTTTACGCAAAAACGAAACCCTGTAAGGGAACGAATAGACTTAACTTCTGCGAAACCTAATCAATGTTTCCCAAAAGTTGGGGGGCAAATGATAGGGATAAATAAATTATGATTGTATAATTAAATACTGCATTAATTGTACAAACTGTGGGCTGCTAGGCCCAATAAAAAGATATATGATATTCAGACCAGAAAGGTTAAGCCTGATGGACCAGATCAGGCCTGGTGGAATAAAAAAGGCCCAAAAGCCCTGATTATTAATTAATTTCGTAATTAATTAATAAGGGAGAAATCAGATGTTGAAAAGAGTCCCGATAAGGATATAAATCCTTAGAGATTAGCCTCAAGGGGACCTAAAAGGATAAGGAATCAGCTTCCTACTTCCTAGGACTCATAAGTCTATCCTAATTCAGAGGCTTGTCCACCAAGTCTCCTATACCAAGTCCAATTCAAGGACCACCAACATCTATATAAGGGGTCTCACCCCCACCAACAAGAACTACATTTTTTGACTTGATCCTTGGCAATCAGCAAGGTACGTAGGCATCTTGTTAAGGCAGATTGAGTCACGAAACATAAGAGCAGTCAAATCGAGCCTTGGAGCTCACGTTCCTTAGTATTAAATACAGCAATTATATATAGTAGTTTTAATCCATAACAGTATGGGAAAATATTAGTTTTTTATTTACACTAATGTTAAGAATGTAAGATTAAGTTATATGTATGTGTGTGTGTTAGGATATAAATTATTGTATGTTATATCTCTTAGTAAATTATGATGGTTTCAATTATTTATATGCTAAATATCTGATTTATGTACATGTATAATGATTATTAACATCTAGTGAGACAATTGATTACTTAAATAACATGCATTTATAATTATTCAAAAATTAAAATTATGTAATAAATAAATTGCTATAATTTATATATAGTATTCACATTATCACCGACAAACAATCCATATTTATTTTTTACGCAACCGAGTATCAATAATGGTTGTAACATAAAAATGAATTATATATTTTTAAGACTTATTATTGATATTCATGATTTTTTCAAGAATTCGAAAGAAATATTATAATTATATCGTTATTTAAACTGTTTTTAAATTTCTTTCATTACCACTCTAATATTTTTTTCACATAATAATTTGATAACATTTTATACTATTATCCTGAAATTAAAAATTTTCAGTTCGATAAAGTTTTATTAATATCAGTTGAACTGGTTAAATCCTTCAAATTATTGAACAATAAATAATATAAAATAAATTGAATCAAATGCTACAATATAGTATAGATATAACTTTTATTTGAATAATTCAAAATATTGAAATAATTCAAAATATTTGTACAATATTATCTTGATCAATGAATATTGCTGATCTAAAAGAATTCTTTTTTAAAAGATAGTTTTTTTAAGTGAAAAATGAAAAATAAATTGATTTAATATATCATCGTAGTTTTAACAAATCTCGTGATATCTCATTTCAAATTTCAAATATTCTTAAAATCGGGACAAATCCCAAAAATAATAATACGTTACGAGTGAAGTTAGTACTTTTAATATAATTAATCAATTGATTTGATCTTATAAAGACCTCAAACACATTAATTTATATTAACATAAGATGTTAAAAAAATTCACATTTGGTAAGATATTCTCGCCGAGTTTGTAATTTAAATTTACTAAACGAACAATGTGACGATGTTTTTCGATCGGTTCATGTAGTCAAATTTTGAGTATTTTTTTAACAATGGAATTCGAAGGAAAAATTGTAAGTATATTGTTATTTAAACCGTTTTTAAGTTTTTTTTCATTACGACTCTAACATTTCTTCATATAATAATTTGATAACATTTTATACCATTCTCCTAAAATTAAATATTTTTCAATTCGATAAAATTTCATAAATATTAGTTGAACTGATTAATTACTTAAAATTATTGAACTATATATTTTTTTCTTTAAATAGTATAAAATGTATTGAATCAAATGCTACAACATAATTTATATATAACTTTTATTCGAATAATTCAAAATATTAAAATAATTCAAAATATTTGTACAACATTATATTGATAAATGAATATTTCTTATCTAAAAGAATTCTTTTTAAAAAGCTAGTTTTTTTAGAGTGAAAACTGAAAAATAAATTGATTTAATATATCATCGCAGTTTTAACACATATCATGAGATCTCGTATTAAATTTCGAATATTTTTAAAATCGGGACAAGTCCCAAAAATAATAGCGCTACCAGTGAAGTCAGTAATTTTAATATAAATAATCAATTGATTTGATCTATAAAGACCTCAAACACATTAATTTATATTAACATAAGATATTAAAATATTTCACATTATTGGTAAGATATTCTCGTCGAGCTTGTAATTTAAATTTACTAAACATAGAATGTGACGATATTTTTCGGCCGGGTCATGTAGTCAAATTTCGAGTAGTTTTTTAATAATAGGACAAGTTCTGATTTCAAACTCGAAATAAACTAAAATGCATTGACTCATTATAATTCGAACTTATCTAAATATGTAATACCAATATAGATTATTTATATATAAGCGATTCTATTTTCAATATTTTTTTAAAAATTATATTTATATATTTTACTTTTTATAATAAAAAATATGTTAAAAATATATGAGATATATTTTCAAACTAAAAAATGATTAATAAATAAGATAATAATCCATTTATGTACCATGCCTAACTTTATATCTGAAATTCAATTATTTAAAATTAACTGTACGAATATTCAACTAACTATCCTTTTTTGCGGGATTCAAGTAAGTATCTTTAAAGTTAAATAAAATATTCATTTAGCACAATATATATTATGTATATAATAAAAACACATGTGACAATATGGTGTAGTGATAAGAGGTTGTATAGTTGAATGAAATAACTTGAGTTCGATTCTCACGAACCACTTATTTTATATAAATTTTAAAAATAGTGGTAAAGAGATCTCACGAATTATAAAAAAAGACAGGTGTCATTTTTGAAAGTATTGCTATTATATATTACCTTTATAAAGTAATACTATGCAGGGACTGGATTGAAATGTTACCGAGACTTTGATACTAAATGGGTATGTTTCGTGATCCATATGTATCATCGTACACACGAGAGAGAATGACACATTTTCATAGTCCCTTTCTCTCTCTTCGTGTCTCTCTGCCGCTCTCTCTCTCTCACTTTCAATGTCCCTTTCTCTCTGTCTCCGTGTCTCTCTCTCCCTCTCTCCACTTTCTCTCTCTCTCTCTCTCTCTCACTTTCATTGTCCCTTTCTCTCAGTCTCCGTGTCTCTCTCTGCCGCTCTCTCTCTCTCCCTCTCTCCACTGCATTATCAAGTATAAACCCTTGTAATAGATTTGTACTCCGATCACTTTCTTGATTCTATAATGAGAAATTTGCAAGATATAAATGCTTTTGAAGAGATATCATTTGATTCTAACCCATCTTTTTCTCAAATTAGTGCTGAAAGATGGTCTGAAGCAAAGAGTGCAACTCATAACATCATTTCCAAGCTGCACCCAACTGTTGCATCGCATTCAACAAGGTTTCAAGTCTATCATTATCTTCGAAGATTGATAAAAATCTAGGTGGTTTTGAGGTGAGCAATTTTTAATTTTAACATTGATCATATTTACTTTTAATAATTTTCTATGTAATTGTGAATTTTTACTTTTAGCCTGGTCATGTTATGTGCATGTGATGTTTTTTTAGTATATATATACATGCTTATCTGGAATGTTTTTTAGTAAATTTGTGACTATTTTGAAGTTGGTTGAGTATTCTTATTTTCGAAGCATTGTTGGTAATGTGCTATTCAGATAATGTTGACAGAGGAATTTGGTATCAACAAAGTGTGAGGTTCATCGCCGAAATTAAGATCTACGATGGTGGTTCTTTTCCTGAAAAGTGAGCGGAGTGTGGTGGTTGTGATGAATTGGGGGCTGAGATTGCTTAGGGTTGGTGGTGGCTCCTTATGGCTCTCGCTTCCGACCCCTTACAATTTGCCTACGTATCCCTATTTATAGGGAATCAAGCACACGTAGTTTTTGGGGAATAAGAAATCTAATGGGTTTAGACTTCTTATTCCTAGGCCCGGTCCAGAATCCATCTTCCGCTAGCTTTTGGAATGTCTAACTATGAGGCCCAACCGCGAAGGCCCAAGGCTCGTTTGTAATTGCATGACTTCACGGATAATGCATCTCCCTGCGCAAGGATAACATTTCGCTACAGCTATCTCCCTTCAGTTACGAACGCAGGTATAGCCACGGTTCACCCCAAATGCCAGACGCGTCCCTGTCCCCCGAAAGAGGATAACCCACCAGATAGCAGGACAGGTGATCCCAACCTCTTGGGTGCAAAGTGCAGGATGACTCCAAAGTTCTCCAACGAGGACACCTGTTGAATACAAGAACAGAGCTCCCAAAGCACACACCAAAGTTCACCCCGCATCCCTAACGAGGACACCCGTTGAATACAGGAGGAGGCCTTCAATCATCAGGCATACCCCTGGAGGCCTTCAAGATTTTCACGGACATCCCCCACCTTGACCGACTCAAGGAGGGAATTCTTCAAAGAGTACCTACAACAAATATATTAGTGAAAATAATCCTCCATTGCTCCTTCCATGTTTTCCTTGTCTCGATCTTGTCCCTATTTTCCTTGTCCAAGGTGAGAACAAGCCCAACCATCCAAATGAATCCAAATATATGCATCTCCCTAGGCTAGGACGCGTCATCACCCTGTGTAATGCACACATTCTCCCTTATAATCCAAACACATAGATAATCCATATCCTGTATTTTATCTAATAAGAGCGCGTCCACCCCCAGGGTGCGTCCTCACTTTACGGAGTGCACCTTCTGCATCTTAATTTCAAATGACTCATATTACTCACTTCGCCCAATATTGGGCGCGTCCTACCCCTAGGGCGCGTCCTCCCCTCATGCGTTGCAGCTCAAAACGTAACTCTTCATCCTTTTGCCTCAATTCAATTTCAATTGACCCATATTTGACCCGAGATGATCCAGTACCAAATTTTGGCTATAACAACTACCCCCCGAATTCCATATGAAGTTGGAAACAAAATTGGAATTATAATATCTAAGTCCAAGCAAAAATTTGTGTCATCCTCAACTCGTATAAGTATGCGTTTTCTACAACTTTCTTTATGAGAGCGCATTCTCAATTAAGGCCGCGTCTTCGGAATCTTATCCTCCTTATTGACCATGACGGCCTGCTCTCACTCTTTTCCACGTTCACAATTATCATTCATATTTATTCCCTCCTTCACCTATGAATACCCCTTCTCTTCTTGATAACTTTAACCTTGGGTTGTCTGGAGAGGTTTACCACTTATGTACCATATCTCTAAGCTTACATGAGCTAACTCGGCGTAAGAAACAAGAGAATTTGTACAAAAATGTGCACCTCGCATACCTTGGAAAAGAACAATCCATTAACCAGGGTTTGAGGGTTCTCTAACTTTTTCATCCCAATATTGGTCTCCCATGAGCGCGCCTTAAACTGAAAGGGTCATCATATGAGGGTGCGCTCTAAGGAAAGCGCGACCAAAATAAAACACTAGCTCTCTAATCTTCAAGTAATACATAATCTTTGATGCAAGGATGACGTGCTTTGTTGGTGAGAGTGATCCTTCCATCAACAACACAATACCATTCCATATTTGATTTCTTGATCCTTGTCAAATCATAACTCTTTGATCTCGTCTTTTCCACAAATAGTGTGATTCATTTATTTAACTCAAAGTTAAAACATTTACGATCTTCTACAATCATATATTTTTAGAGGGTGCGCCCTATATAGTGGCGAAGTCTTCCTCAAATAAAATTATCTATGAATTAGAGGACGCATCCTCTCTACGAGAAGCGTCTTCCTCGACAAAGGTAATCATCCTTGGAGGGAGCTTCCTCTGTAAGAGGCGCGTCTACCTCGACCAGGGTATTCATTCTTGGAGGGCGCGTCCTCTATAAGAGGATCATTTACCTTAACATGGTTATTCATCCTTGGAGGGTGCATCCTCTAAAAGAGACACATCCACCTCCACAAGGGTATTCATCCTTGGAGGGCGCGTCCTCTATACGAGGAGCATCTACCTCGACAAGGAGAATCATCCTTGGAGGGCGCGTCCTCTGTAAGAGGAACATCTACCTCGACAAGGGTATTCATCCTTGGAGGGCGCGTCCTCTATAAGAGATGCATCCACCTCGACAAGGGTATTCATCCTTGGAGGGCGCGTCCTCTGTACGGGGAGCATCTACCTCGACAATGGGAATCGGCCTTGGAGGGCGCGTCCTCTGTAAGAGGAGCATCTACCTCGACAAGGCTATTCATCTTTGGAGGGCGCGTCTTCTATAAGAGACACATCCACCTCGAAAAGGGTATTCATCCTTGGAGGGTGCGTCCTCTGTACGAGGAGCATCTACCTCGACAAGGGGAATCGTCCTTGGAGGGCGCGTCCTGTGTAAGAGGATCATCTACCCCGACAAGGGTATTCATCCTTGGAGGGCGCGTCCTCTATAAGAGACGCATCCACCTCGACAAGGGTATTCATCCTTGTAGGGCACGTCCTCTGTACGAGGAGCATCTACCTCGACAAGGGGAATCGTCCTTGGAGGGCGCGTCTTCTATAAGAGGAGCATCTACCCGGACAAGGGTATTCATTCTTCGAGGGTGTGTCCTCTGTAAGAGACACATCCACCTCGACAAGGGTATTCTTCCTTGGAGGGCGCGTCCTCTGTACGAGGAGCATCTACCTCAATAAGGGGAATCTTCCTTTGAGGGCGCGCCCTCTGTAAGAGGAGCATCTACCCCGACAAGGGTATTCATCCTTGCAGGGCTCGTCCTCTATAAGAGACGCATCCACCTCGACAAGGGTATTCATCCTTGCAGGGCGCGTCCTCTATACGAGGAGCATCTACCTCGATAAGGGGAATCATCCTTGGAGGGTGCGTCCTTTATAAGAGGAGCATCTACCCCGACAAGGGTATTAATCCTTGGAGGGCGCGTCCTCTATAAGAGATGCATCCACCTCAACAAGGGTATTCATCCTTGGAGGGCGTGTCCTCTGTACGAGGAGCATCTACCTCCACAAGGGGAATCGTCCATGGAGGGTGCGCCCTCTGTAAGAGGAGCATCTACCTTGACAAGGCTATCCATCCTTATAGGGCGCGTCCTCTATAAGAGACGCATCCACCTCGACAAGGGTATTCATCCTTGGAGGGTGCGTCCTCTGTATGAGGAGCATCTACCTCGATAAGGGGAATCATCCTTAGAGGGCGTGTCTTCTGTAAGAGGAGCATCTACCCCGATAAGGGTATTCATCCTTGGAGGGCGTGTCTTCTATAAGAGACGCATCCACCTCGACAAGGGTATTCATCCCTGGAGGGCACGTCCTCTGTACGAGGAGCATCTACCTCGACAAGGAGAATCGTCCATGGAGGGCGCGTCCTCTGTAAGAGGAGCATCTACCTCGAAAAGGTTATTCGTCCTTGGAGGGCGCGTTTTCTATAAGAGACGCATCCCCCTCGACAAGGGTATTCATCCTTGGAGGGCGCGTCCTCTGTACGAAGAGCATCTACCTCTACAAGGGGAATTGCCCTTGGAGGGCGCGTCCTCTCTAAGACGAGCATCTACCTCGACAAGGCTATGCATCCTTGGAGGGCGCGTGCTCTATAAGAGATGCATCCACCTCGACAAGGGTATTCATCATTGGAGGGCGCATCCTCTGTACGAGGAGCATCTACCTCGACAAGGGGAATCGTCCTTGGAGGACACGTCCTCTATAAGAGTAGCATCTACCCCGACAAGGGTATTCATCCTTGGAGGGTGCGTCCTCTATAAGAGACACATCTACCTCAACAAGGGTATTCATCCTTGGAGGGCGCGTCCTCTATAAGAGATGCATCCACCTCGATAAGGGTATTCATCTTTGGAGGGCGCGTCCTCTGTACGGGGAGCATCTCTCTCGACAAGGGGAATCGTCCTTGGATGGCGCGTCCTCTGTAAGAGGAGCATCTACCTCGACAAGGCTATTCATCTTTGGAGGGCGCGTCCTCTATAAGAGACGCATCCACCTCGAAAAGGGTATTCATCCTTGGAGGGTGCATCCTCTGTACGAGGAGCATCTACCTCGACAAGGGGAATCATCCTTGGAGGGCGCGTCTTGTGTAAGAGGATCATCTACCCTCCTTGGAGGGCACATCCTCTAAAAGAGACGCATCCACCTCGACAAGGGTATTCATCCTTGGAGGGCACGTCCTCTGTACGAGGAGCATCTACCTCGACAAGGGAAATCGTCCTTGGAGGGCGCGTCTTCTGTAAGAGGAGCATCTACCTGGACAAGGGTATTCATTCTTGGAGGGCGCGTCCTCTATAAGAGACAAATCCACCTCGACAAGGGTATTCATCCTTGGAAGGCGCATCCTCTGTACGAGGAGCATCTACCTCAACAAGGGGAATCTTCCTTGGAGGGCGCGCCCTCTGTAAGAGGAGCATCTACCCCGACAAAGGTATTCATCCTGGGTGGGCTCGTCCTCTATAAGAGACGCATCCACCTCGACAAGGGTATTCATCCTTGGAGGGCGCGTCCTCTGTACGAGGAGCATCTACCTTGACAAGGGGAATCGTCCTTGGACGGCGCGTCTTTTATAAGAGGAGCATCTACCCCAACAAGTGTATTCATCCTTGGAGGGCGCGTCCTCTATAAGGGACGCATCCACCTCGACAAGGGTATTCATCCTTGGAGGGCGTGTCCTCTGTACGAGGAGCATCTACCTCCACAAGGGAAATCATCCTTGGAGGGCGCGCCCTCTGTAAGAGGAGCAGCTACCTCGACAAGGCTATTCATCCTTATAGGGCGCGTTCTCTATAAGAGACGCATCCACCTCGACAAGGGTATTCATCCTTGGAGGGCACGTCCTCTGTATGAGGAGCATCTACCTCCACAAGGGGAATCTTCCTTAGAGGGCGTGTCTTCTGTAAGAGGAGCATCTACCCCGATAAGGGTATTCATCCTTGGAGGGCGCGTCCTCTATAAGAGACACATCCACCTCGACAAGGGTATTCATCCCTGGAGGGCGCGTCCTCTGTACGAGGAGCATCTACCTCGACAAGGAGAATCATCCTTGGAGGGCGCGTCCTCTGTAAGAGGAGCATCTACCTGGATAAGGGTATTCATCCTTGGAGGGCGCGTCCTCTATAAGAGACGCATCCCCCTCGACAAGGGTATTCTTCCTTGGAGGGCGCGTCCTCTGTACGAAAAGTATCTACCTCGATAAGGGGAATCGTCCTTGGAGGGCGCGTCCTCTGTAAGAGGAGCATCTACCTTGACAAGGCTATTCATCCTTGGAGGGTGCATGCTCTATAAGAGACGTATCCACCTCGACAAGGGTATTCATCCTTGGAGGGCGCATCCTCTGTACGAGGAGCATCTACCTCGACAAGGGGAATCGTCCTTGGAGGGCGCATCCTCTATAAGAGTAGCATCTACCCCGACAAGGGTATTCATCCTTGGAGGGCGCGTTCTCTATAAGAGACACATCTACCTCGACAAGGGTATTCATCCTTGGAGGGCGCATCCTCTGTCAAAGATGCATCTACCTCGATAAGGGTATTCATCCTTGGAGGGCGCTCCTCTGTAAGAGGAGCATCTACCTCGACAAGGATCTTCTACAGAATCAAAGATCAATATTCTTAGAAGGCTTTTATCTTCAACAAAGCTCAAGGGATGCAGAAACTATCTTTTGTTGAAACATCTCTCAGCGAGGCATCTCACGCGAAGTGGTATCTGATAAAGGGCATCTTACCCTCAGAGACGTTTTCTTGAAGTTGAGCGTTTTCTTAAACATGGATGTTTTCCTGACCTTGAGAATCTCTATGATTTTTAGGAAAAGCCATATATCTTACTCATGTGGTAATACGTAACACCACAGAACTAATGAGAGGTGATCTACCGCCCGCGCATGCACCCTGTCAAAAATACATTGTAGCCTCATCTTCCTCATTTGTTTCTAATGCAATTCTCGTATTTTCTTTTTGCTAAAGACAACCAGATGACCTTGATAATCATATCGAAAGAAGAAGCCTAAACATATGAGCCAGATATGCTCAGGACGCATTCGGAAAACTCACTCAGATTATTGAGGATGTGAGGGCGCATCCATGGAACTTAAAATTTTGACATACTAGGAAGATCATTGTACTTCATTTGCTTCTTTTTAAATCATGTCTATAATGTCGAGAAAGATAATATGGGTATTTCAATGAAGGCGTGCCTTGAGAGAGATAGTCTTGGAGAGTTTACTTATAACTGTTGAGGATATAACATTACATCCTTAGATGGAGGAGCTCATTCATGTCCTGGGGCCTCACCTTGACAATCAAGGGGCGCGTCCTAGGATTCATGGTACCTCTACTCTGATAGATTCTTTTCTCTTGAAGTTCCAATATTAAGATTCTCCTTGTAGTCAATAAAGTTCTCCTCACCATTAATATTATTTTGAGAGCGCGCCTTAAGAAAATGGCGCATCTTGAAAGACGAGGAAGTGGTTCCAGCTGAGCCATTCTTGAAGCAGTGACTATAACTCATATGATTATCAAGGCATATTTATTGAAAACTTCCATAGGCTTTCTCTTGTGGGGGCACGCCCTGGGAGGGCAATTTTCCACTGAATGTTTCGCATTCAGAGGGCACGCCTTAATATATTGTGACGCAGCGCTTGGTAACTCATGAGATTTTTTCCTGATAAGATTTCCTACCTGCAATAAACACAATTAATATGGAACTTGGAATGTTACCTGGAGGATGCGTCCTAGAGGGACCGACGTGTCCAGTCAGTGAATTCTCCTGGAATTTGTTGGAAGTCATCTGGGCCCCAAATTTCTTATTCAAGGCACGTCCTTAGAGTTTGTGGGGATTTTCTCCATGTCAAGTCTCTTTCCCAATCCTCTTCCTGCACAAGTCCCAGAAACGAGTAACGAAAAATACAACGAAACTAGTTGAGTGTTACCTTGATGGATCGTCTTAAAGGCGATGACCAGCTCATGATAGTAATGCCTTCTTCTTAAGTTTTCACCGCCCGACCGTCCTCAGATTTACGCCTGATTAAGTCTTCTGATCTGAATAGTATTCTCAAATCTTCTAAATGAAATAGGATTGTTCAGTCTCCTTCTTGGAATAGGATTCTTCAATCTTCTAAATAGAATAAGATTCTCCAATCTTCTAATTAGAACAGGATTCTCCAATCTTCTAATTAGAACAGGATTCCCCCATCTTCTAGATCGAATAGAATTCTTCAATCTTCTAATTAGAATAGGATTCTCCAATCTTCTATACCAAATAGGTTTCTCCCAATCTTCTTAATGGAATGGGTTTCTTGCAATTTTCTAAACCAAATAGGATTTTTTGGTAAAAATTTGCAGCATCTGTTTTCCTCTATTTCCGGGATGCTCAACTTAGATTCTCACAGCCATATTATCTCTGAATTAAAGAGAATTTAATAAGCTTCGCGTAGGCTGTAAGATCGTCCAAATTTGACTTACGGAACTCAAGATAAGGCCCAAACAGTGTAAGTAAATCGCTTAACCCATCAAATCCGAATTTTGCATCCAACTTCGCTCCTTCGTGGCCATGGCTGAAAACTTCAACCCCCATGGCTGGAAATCATCATCCATTAATCTCCGTCGTAGTCGCGGATACTACATTTAAATCTCCTTCGACCCCCCTAGCCGAAAATATTTATTCACATATCTCCTTCGTGGCCGTGGTTTACAAACTCCTGCGTGGCTTTTCTTCAATTCTTGCGTAAAGAACATTCATCGTGATGAGACATCTCTTCCTCCTGAGATTATGATCTTGATCAGCAACCCTCCTGAGATTATGATCTTGATCAGCAACCCTCCTTCATCCTTATAGGGCGCGTCCTCTATAATAGACACATCCACCTCGACAAGGGTATTCATCCTTAGAGAGCGCGTCCTTTGTACGAGGAGCATCTACCTCGAAAAGGAGAATCTTCCTTGGAGGGCGCGTCCTCTGTAAGAGGAGCATCTACCTCGACAAGGGTATTCATCCTTGAAGGGCGCGTCCTCTATAAGAGATGCATCCACCTCGATAAGGGTATTCATCCTTGGAGGGCGCGTCCTTTGTACGAGGAGCATCTATGTCGACAAGGGGAATCGTCCTTGGAGGGCGCGTCCTCTATAAGAGGAGCATCTACCTCGACAAGGCTATTCATCCATGGAGGGGGCGTCCTCTATAAGAGACGCATCCACCTTGACAAGGGTATTCATCCTTGGAGGGTGCGTCCTCTGTATGAGGAGCATCTACCTCGATAAGGGGAATCATCCTTGGAGGGCCCGTCCTCTGTAAGAGGAGCATCTACCCCAACAAGGGTATTCATCCTTGGAGGGCGCATCCTCTATAAGAGACGCATCCACCTCGATAAGGGTATTCATCCTTGGAGGGCGTGTCCTCTGTACGAGGAGCATCTACCTCGATAAGGGGAATCGTCCTTGGAGGGCGCCTCCTCTGTAAGAGGATCATCTACCCCGACAAGGGTATTCATCCTTGGAGGGCGCGTCCTCTATAAAAGACGTATCCACCTCGATAAGGGTATTCATCCTTGGAGGGCGCGTCCTCTGTACGAGGAGCATCTATCTCGACAAGGGGAATCATCCTTGGAGGGCGCGTCAGCAAATTTATGTGGTCCATGTTTTATATAAATTTATGGACTACTTCAACAAATTTGATTGGAAAACTACTGCATTACTTTATGTGGTCCAGTTCGTCTCTCATCCTTGTCAGAATCTGTAAGTGAGAAACATATCTTAAATTTCTGATTCAAACACACACACTATTTCACTCATCAATTAAATATGACGTTTTTTTATTATATACAGCTGGGATATCTGAAAATATTGGAAGTCGTATGTTACTGTCTCAGGAATTCTACAGACACAGCATGGACATGTATTCTGTTCCTTTGAAAGAGGTTGAAATGCAGACACGAATATTTCCTAGAAAGCACCTGAACATAGTTGATCCACCAGAATATAATAACCTGGGCCGAAGTGTCAGCGAAGGTAGAACCCCTCTTCTTTAGCAACCCCGATTCCAGCGGATGCGTTTAAATTGTTTGGCTTTTCACGTTAAACACTACTGAGATATGCATCTTGTCATAAATTTATGGTCTCAACTCATGAATAAAGTATGAATTTAATCACCCCACCTCACTTTTGAAGCTAATGCAAAAAGTGTGTGGCCCTTTTTAATAATTTTTTTATTGAATAATTTTACGCAACACAACTTGTCCTTTTGCAGGAATTTTTTTCGAATAACAAGTGCCTTTACATTTGGCGAATTTTGATTTGAGCCCATATTTACACACCCAGTACCATATTATTATAAAAAAAATGTTACTATATATCTATATATTGAAACATTAACATTTCGGAAAATTATTTGGGGTATCTAGTTTTTTTCGTTATATCACAAATTTATAGTCATAATTGATTTGATTTTTTCCCGAAAAATACAAATATCTAATATTTCTAACATCTTTACCCTTGATTTATGATTTTTTTTTATTAAATGAGTTACAAATAATTTTAAATATTATTTGTAGTAAACAATGAAGAAAATGCTCCAGAAAGATCGAGGATCAAATCCAAATGTCGGTTGTTTTACTGGTAATATTATTTATAATGATTAAATTTATATTATACTTGTGTTTGTTACATGTGTTTCTTCAAGAAAGAAAAAGTCTTGTAGTTTTATATCAGAAGTTATCTATCCAACAATCACATAGTAGCAATATACAAGTGTAAAGACATCTATAATATAACCTCTAAGTAGTGTATAATATATGTAAGATTAAAGGTTTGAGTGCTATATATTAATCTATATATAGGTTTATGGTAATTTGTTTGAGAAGGCAGAAAATGTATCTTCCACTCATAGTGTTTCAATATTTTCCTTCGAAAGAGGTTGAAATGCAGACACGAATATTTCCTAGAAAGCACCTGAACATAGTTGATCCACAAGAATATAATACCCTGGGCCGAAGTGTCAGCGAAGGTAGAACCCCTCTTCTTCAGCAACTCCCGTTCCAGCGGATGCGTTTGAATTGTTTGAATTTTCACCTTAAACACTCTCAGATATGCATCTTGTTATAAATTTATGGCCTCAACTCATGAATAAAGTATGAATTTAATCACCCCACCTCACTTTTGAAACTAATGCAAAAAGTGTGTGACCCTTTTTAGTAACTTTTATATTGGATAATATTACGCAACACTACTTGTCCTTTTGCAGGAATTTTTTTTCGAATAACAAGTGCCTTTACATTTGGGGCTAGGAAACTTGGACAAATACTTGTTGAAATCCCGCTATTTTTTTTAATACATTGAATAGAATAGGCATGGAAGTGGACACCATCCTGATGTTCAAAATGCAGTCCATATTTTGGCTTCCACCCCAACTAACCATGCAATTTTCAATGAGTCAAACAATGAAGGCGAGGTAATTTATAGTTGAAAATATGCATATTATTTTGTGTAGATGGAGATAACTAACCTATTCATGTTGGTTCACTACAGGATGGAGTCTGCATCTTCCCAACATCAGATACTTCAAATAGGCAGCAAATAGGTAACAGAACATCTGATGAGATTTTATAAGAACCCGAAGAAGGCACTAATATCACTCCTGACCTGGATAGTGAGGCCTCGAGACATGTCGGAACAGTAGATGTTCCTTCAGTTACATATTCTACTGCCTTGTCCAATAAGTTATTTAATACTGACAGCAGTTTGGCCTCGACAAACAATGTCACTAGTCCTGATCCTTTGGACCTAATGTTTGATCTTCGTGGGGGCTTTGAGACTCAATTTAATATATTGCAGTATGGTCGGTGGTTCTACTTGTTTGGCTCAAATGTGCAAGATTGGCCAGTACCTCCACCGCAACCTTTATTTCAGAGTGTACATTCTTCAGATGTTATTCAACGCTCATCTCTATTGAATGAGTTTCCATTTGGAAGAATCAATGGCTTAGTCCGTGATCCCAGGCTCTACCCTGTAAACTCAATGCTTGTGCCTCATGCTTCTTATGGTTTTGAAAGGTCCGGGCCGCGTAGAACTGGAACATTTTTCCCTATCCTGGTTTGCACCTTTTTTGCCTTAAGATTATTGCATTTCAAATTACGTTGGTACCATGAAATGAATTTTACATGTGAGCATTTCACTAGGATCTGTAGTTTGAGCCTGATTGTTCTAATTAATTTTATTAATTTTTTTAGAATCGGCCCCTACGTTGTTACAGACCATAGTCGGTTGAAGGAATGATTCAGGCACCAGTGATGTCCTTCCATAGCATTGTCGAAATAGTTACATCTAGTGGTTTCCCTGCAGGTCAAAGTGGTGGGTTCCTAGGTATTCAGATGCAAACTACTCTGCTTCATTGGGGAATGCTGATGGTTTAATCATGCAACAGGCAACAAAGACAGGTTTCTTCCTTTCGACCAAGTACACCTTTTCAAGGGATCAACAGACAACAAAGACCCGCTTCTTCCTTCCCACCTAGTGTTAAACTTGGAACAATTCCAGGCATAGATGGTCCTAAAGGTGTAGCTGGTCTTGGAATGTAAGGTATGAAATTCTCCTGAAGCTGCAAAAGAATATACTTTTAGGTGTTGTACTTCCTGGACAGAAGATGTGGACTGTCATCATTTAACCATATAAAAGATGACATCCCACGTTTCTCTATTTGAGTATAGTTACAGATGTTAAATCGTCATGGTTTATCTTCCGAATGGTGATGGTATTTGATTATGAGAAAATGATGGTGACTCCTCTTAAACCATGTTCAGACTTGATACCTACAAATGTTGATGAGTAGAGCCATTTTTGTACGAACTATTCTGCTGTTGTACAATCATTATTTACGTGGTAACAGACCATTTTTGGTTGAGGGAAAGATTCAGGCACTAGCGAGGTCCTATAAACATATCATTATTTTGCAGATGCATTAAGCCTATTGAAAAAGAGAGAAATGCTTTTACGGATAAAGTATTAGGAGTCTCAAAATAAATCCTAAATTTGTTCTGAAATGGCAGGGGACGTACTATAATTAACTGATTTTCTATAAATGTATAGGAGTCCTCTATATTTACAAGTACTGCAGCCAAAATTTAGCTAATTTTGAAAGCATTTTGAAACCCTAAACTGTACCTACTAATCTGCATATGTGTTCTCAATAGTCTAACGCTCCACATGCTGATGCAAAGCATTTGGTGTAAGTTTTTACTTGTGAAAGATTTAAAACTTTCTTAACTACTAATCAAATGGGATGTTAAGAAGTTCTAAACGATTTTTCATTCTTGCTCGAAAATCTTGTTAAGTGTTGCTCGCCCTTACATTTTGTAATCACATTCAGGGATTTGCTCGTGGGCATTTGTTGTTGTGTATTTTTAGAGTATCATTCGCAGGAAAGTATCAATATAAATACCATTCTCAAATCTCCTATTTCTCACAATTCGGAATTGTGGAGAATAATTTGTTAATATGTGTAATTAACAACTAATTAATTTAATAAATAAATAAAATTATATAACAACTATGAGACAAAATAATCCAAGGATCAGGGTTCTTCAATGTCTATCATGAATGTCTAATTATGTGTCTCTTGTTTTGTTAAAGACAATCCTTCTAATATTTATATAATCCCCTTCCAAGTTAATTATCCTTTAAACGTCACTCTCATGGTCATACAAAGTACAATTATAAACTTTTAAGAACCAAAGATTTTTAGTCTCACAATTTGCATATCAATCTCCGGATCTAATACTTAAATTGTGTCTATCATATCATGTACTAGAATTACAACTCATCTCCCGATTCGTTATAACTCCTAAAGATTCAATAAGAAGTTAGCTACTACTTTAATTGTATAAATTGCTCAATGAAAAATTAACAATAACAAGAAAATCACAATACAAACAAAAAAACATATTAAGCCAATGAATACTACCCAACTCTTGGATAAAAGAATTAGCTACTCATGACAAGATAAACAAAACATATATTAAGAACGCAAATCATGAGTTTATGAATTGATGTACAAAGAATATAACTTTAAGAGTTCCAGTGAACTCTGGATGAATCCCTTCAATCCTTCTTCCAATCTCCCTCTCAAGCTGCTTCTCTCCCTTTTCCCAAGTACGGCTATCTATCGTCCTCTCTTATTAAAACCCTAATACATATGTTTATATAAACTTGGATGGGCTTTTAAAAGTCATATAAAGCAACTAAAAGAGAATTCAAAACAATTTGGGAAAGCTATTTGATTACAATTTTCGTCAGATTCAGGCCCTGAACCTTAATCTCAGGTCTTGTGCTTTATTAAATTTTCTCCACTGCTCTGACCCTGAGCCTCCAAGGTCAGGTCCTGAGGTATATGTTTTTTTCCCACTGAGTTCTCCAGGCCCTGAGTCTCCCAGTTCAGGTCCTGAACTCCTATAAATTCTTCTTTTATCATATATTCTTCTCTCTTGCACCTTGTTCTTCCATAACTTCCTATAAACATAAAAAATTAAGACTTAGCATCCATCCAAGTTAAATAACAACTAGTACTTATTATTTAGGACTAAAGTATCACAAAACAAGGTTAAAAGAAGTATAACATGACATAAAATATTTATAAATTGGTCATGTATCAAATACCCCCAAACTTAACCTTTGTTCGTCCTCGAGTAAAATTATAATTATATACTACTACTAGTACCAGTTTCGTAAGGTGATCACGGTTGCATTTGGCATATGCAACAAGCCCTTTAAACCCCAAGGTAGCCCTCGTGGACGAGTAAGGTCCGGTGAGGGCCTATAGTGAATGTACCCACAAAATCCATCTAACACATGTAATATGCAACTACATGAATTCAACTAAATGATCTAAAATGCAAAGATCTCAACTATAATATTGTATGCCAAGTCAGCAATAACCTTTAACTCATACACCAAGTTTAGATATATCAAGCTCACACACAATATCACCATATAGTACACACCAGTACAGAGTGAGCGTGTGTGCTTAGCTTAACAAAATGCTCTCTAATGAACCAAGAACAAAGACACACAAGTTTCAACATGAAAAGTCATGCGAGTTAATAGCTCCCAAGTTAAGAACTAGAATCGATCTTAAACATTTTCTTACTTAGCATTAGCCATCGTTCAAGTTTAGCAAGGGATTTTCATATCTTTCTTTATTGATATAATACTACTATATAACTATATATGTTTTTTTATATGCTCCGTCTAAGGTTAAGTGGCTCCTCACTGTAAGTGAGTTACGACCGCCATAAGACTTCACAAGCCCGGTCTAAGGTTAGGTGGCTCCTAAGTGTTAGTGAGTTACGACCGCCATAAGACTTCGCAAACCATATTGTACACGTATATTAATTAAGGGTTTTATTCAATTATGCAATGGTTGAGATCCATAAGATTTATGCACTAATGCCCATGTAGCGAGTGTTGGGTCAACAATCCCATACCATAAAAGGCTCTAGGTTACTAGGCACAAAGTCCCCTCAGACTTAATTACTCGAGTATTAATGAGCTCAACCTAGTCAATCATACCACTTTTTTTTGCGTGTACTATATTTCTACTATTCATATATCTATATATTTTTTTTCTTTTTTTATAATTTTTTTAAAGACATTTACACCCCATAGCTCCCCCAAACTTATGCGTTTACGTACTAAGCTCAAAAGGGAATAGTCAAGATTCTAATCATCAACAATCGGCTGCCCTCAAAAAACAAGCATATCCAAGTTTCAATTCAAGAGCATAATAAGAGTGTGTTAAGAAATAAGCTCTGTACAAGTGACACTACACACGTAACATCTTTAGCATGTGATCATAGCAAGACTTAGTCAACAACAAGGTACACATAATATCATCATAGGTCACCAACTTGGACTACTACTAATATGAGATCAATATATGATATTCAATGGAATGCAACAACATATATGTAACTATATGATACAATGCAATCTATATGATTTTTTTATATATAATACAACTATTGAAAACACATCCCCACACTTAAATGAGTCAATGTCTTTATGACACAATAAACTAATAATTCCATAATATAAAAGAATGAAAGAAGTACTCCCATATGCATATGCTTGAAGTGTCATGATCCATACTAGCTTCATTGAGTCTATGCCATCGTAGTGCTTGTTTTTTTTGATGTAGTTATGTTGCATGAGCATGCGAATCAACTTCACGAGCATGTCAATCCAGTGTGTGATCATGCTAAACCCTTCATTCTTATTCAAAATCATTCTTAACACCTGAATCACTTCAAACAAACACATCAAGGCAATATGTGGGAGTAAAAAAACTAATATTATAACATTGGGTTACCTCCTAAGCAGCGCTTCTTTAATGTCATTAGCTTGATATGTACATACAACCAGCATTATCAATGTGGTGAAAAAGCAAATAAATGCACATATCTACGAATCAACATTAGAATTATGATGTAAAAATATATCTTAGATCCATAAAAATATAAGAAACTTTTTATGATCCACACTTTTTCAAGAGACTTAGAAAAATTAAAGTAGCTAGAAAAGTCGTCAGAATAATCATCATAAGTACGAATCAAAAACTCCTCCCAAACTGGATCCCTATATTCCAAAGCAAGATTTTTAATTTCATCAATCTTAAATTCCTCCTCAATTTTAATTGGACGCTCGTCAACTTTTACCTCATCTACCAATTTATTAAGCTCAACAATGTTTTCTAGATTTGGCAGAATTTCAATTATATCCAAATTATCAATGATTGCGCATGGGACTATCATCCACTAAACAAGTAGACTCATCAGACACGAAATTGTCATCAATTTCTAAATAAGAATCATGGATCATTAGAAAATTGACACAAGGATGAACTTGAAGACAACCATCATGCATCACAAGTTGAACTTCCATAATAAAAATATTCCTTTTAGCATTCTCCTCGTACCAACCTATTGATTCTGGTTCACATGGAGTATCACTTTTATTATTAATCTCAAAATGTGGGTCATCAAAGTGTTAAAGAAGTCCCACCGAAAGTAAAGAAGGATTAGAATGACTCAAAATCTCATAAACATCATTGCATACATATGAATCATCATGGTATTGATCATCAAAAGAATAAGAAAAATATGTACTAGGTGGGTATGGAGCATTATATTAGTTGTAACAATCGAACGAGTTCACCTGATATGCATTAAAATACTGAAAAGAATTAAAATCTTGATATCGTTCTTGATTGCTGATGAAATCTTGAGCGTTATTCCAACCAAAATTGTTATCCATGTCGGCTCCCAAACTCAAAACTTTACATTGTCGACCTCAACGAAACTTGTAGATACACCAAAGAAAAACAAAAATAAGGAAAAAAAATCTATATCCAAAGATAAAATCTAAACTACAAGAAATAATTAACTCATAATCAATATTTTGCATTCCCCGGCAGTGGGGCCAATTTCTTGTTGTGTATTTTTAGAGTATTGTTCGCAGGGAAGGACTAATATCAATATCAATCTCAAGTCTCCAATTTCTCACAATTCCGAAGTGTGGAGAATAATTTGTTGATGTGTGTAATTAACAACTAATTAATCTAATAAATAAATAAAAGAGTAATTGGCAGTTTATAACCCACTTTTATTTTCATTTTTGCGATTTGGGTCTACATTATTTTCTCTGTCAACATGCACCCCATAAAAATTAATTTCGCTTCTATTTGCACCCCAATGATGACTTTCCATCCAAGATAACCGTTAACTTTAACGGAAGCGGGGGCATTTCAGTAAATTACTAATTAAAATAGACGAAAATAAGAGTAATTGATACTTTGTAACCCATTTCTTTAGAAGTTTTTTCAATTCGGGTCTATATTATGTTTCCTTGCAAGTTGCACCTTTAACTTTGAATTTCGCTTTGTTTTACATTCCTAGATCGTTTTAATTTTTATATTAGGGGTAAAATCGGAATTTTTTGGTCTACAAGAACAAATCACCGGATCCTTTGATTTTTCAATCCAAACCTACAAATAAATACATTAATCCATTACAAATAACAAGTAAAAACTACCTGTAATATCAAATTTTATAAAAAATGCCCGGAAATCAAACCACCAATTTGAAATATGAATTTTATTATCGAGTTTAATTTTTATTTTAGCGGATATGAATCGGCATATTAAATATTCGATCCCGGATTCGATCTGATAAAAAAAATCTAATTATAAATAGAGCGAATATTTAATAGGCCGGTCCATATTCACTAAATAAAAAATTAAACTCAATTCTAGGATTCTTATTTCGAATTGGGGGTTTGATTTTCGGGCATTTTTCATGAAATTTGATATTACAAATATTTTTTGCTTGTTATTTGCAAATGGGGCTGAGCATTCGGTCGGTTTGGTCCAAAACCACACCGAACCGAATAGACCGAAAAACTGAATTATCATTTTTTTTCTTGGATCGAACCAGACTGAAATTTTATTATGGACCGGACCGGACCAACCAAACCCAAATAATTCGATTCGGCCCGGTTTTGGATCAAACGGACCGAGTTTTTTTAAAAAAAGAAAATTTTATTAAAAATTTCAAACCAAAAAATATGAAATCTAAAATATAATTAAAGTAAGGTGATATGTAGAGTTCTAAGAGTGTACGAGTATAATTACAAATTAAAAACTATGATTATAATTTTTAGATATATGTAAATATATAATATAAAATTATAGTATTTATGATTTGGTCTATTCGGTCTATTCGGTCCGGACCGAAATATTTTTTAAAAGAATCGGTCCAAACCGAATTTTATTTCGGTCTATTTGGTCCGGATAGAATAGAACGAATTTCTGAAAAATCAGGACCGAACTGAATTAGTACGGTTCGGTTCGGTTTTTCGGTTCGATTTGCTCAGCCCTATTTACAATCGATTCATGTATTTATTTGTTGGTTTGGACTGGGAAATCTAAGGATCCGGCGATTTGTTCTTGGAAACCAGAAAGTTTTGATTTTAACCCTGATTAAAAGTTAAAAACGGTCCGGGGTGCAAAACAAAGCGAAATTCAAAGTTAAAGGTGCAACTTGCAAGGAAACATAATATAGACCCGAATTGAAAAAACGCCCAAAGAAATGGGTTACAAAGTGCCAAATACTCTTATTTTCTTCTGGTTTAATTAGTAATTTACTGAAATGCCCCCGATTCCGTTAAAGTTAACGGTCAACATGGATGGAAAGTCGTCAATGGGGTGCAAATAGAAGCGAAATTAATTTTATGGGGTGTAAATTGACAAAGAAAATAATGTAGACCTAAATCGCAAAAGTGAAAATAAAAGTGGGTTACAAACTGTCAATTACTCTAAATAAAACTATATAATAATTATGAGAGAAAACAATCCAAGAATCAGGGTTCTTCAATGTCTATCATGAATATCTAATTTGTGTCTCTTCTTTTGTTAAAGACAATCCTTCTAACATTATAAAATCATCTCCCAATGTAGATTATAGTTCCTACAAATATCCCTTGAACGCCACTCCCATGGTCATACAAAGTACAATTATAAACTGTTAAGAACCAAGGATTTTTAGTCTCATAATTTGCATTTCAATCTCCCGATCTAATACTTAAATTGTGTCTATCATATCTGTACTAGAATTACAACTCCTCTCCCGATTCGTTATAACTCCTAAAGATTCAATTAGAAGCTAGCTACTCCTCTAATTGTATAAAGCGCTCAATGAAAGATTAACAATTACAGGAAAATCACAATACAAACAAACAAACATATTAAGCCAATGAATATTACCAAACTCTTGGATAAAAGAATTAGCTACTCATGATAATATAAATAAAGCATATATTAAAAATGCAAATCATGAGTTTATGAATTGATGTATAAAAAATACAACTTTAAGAGTTCCTTTAAAATCTGGATGAATCCCTTCAATCCTTCTTCCAATCTCCCTTTCAAGCAGCTTCTCTCCCTTCTACCAAGTACGGCTATCTATCATCCTCTCTTATTAAAACCCTAATATATATGTTTATATAAACTTGGATGGGCTTTTAAAAGTCATATAAGGTAATTAAAAGAGAATTAAAACAAGGTGGGAAAACTATTTGATTACAATTTTCATCAAGTTCAGGCCCTGAACCTCAACCTCAGGTCCTGAGCTTTAGCAAATTTCTCCACTGCTCTACTCAGGCCCTGAGCCTCCAAGCTCAGGTCCTGAGGTATATGCTTTTTTTCCCACTGATTATTTCAGGCCCTAAGCCTCCCAGCTCAGGTCTGAACTCCTCTAAATTCTTCTTTTATCATATACGCGGTTCTCTCTTGCACCTTGTTCTTCCATAACTTCCTATAACACAAAAAATTAAGACTTATCATCCATCCAAGTTAAATAACAACTAGTACTTATTATTTAGGACTAAAGAATCACAAAACAAGGTTAAAAGAAGTATAACATGGCATATAATATCTATAAATTGGTCATATATCAGCATTCTAGAAGTATTATCAAAATAATATATGTGGGTAACAACTGAAAGACATCATGTCCGACAGTATTAGTGTGATATGGACCAAAGGTTAATTATGGCAGACAACTAAAGTTAAAGTAGAGAATAGTATCCCTTCTTCGATTCCTGTGTTTTCTTTCTCCCTTCCTGCTCTATTCATTCCATGCTAGTTACAATTGATATTCTTTCATTGAAATGAAAACAAACATGTATCGGACTACATTACTACTATACAAATACCTTGTTTTTTTGGCTTTCTGGGGCCAATAGTATCGCAGCTAAGTAAGGATTCACCCAGACCCGCGTCATGATAAAAAATGAAAATGTACATAATACATAAACATTAATTATTTAGGTACCAAGACTTGATTTCCAGTCATCTCAAACCAAATTTGTTCAAAAACCTTGACGATTAGTTCACGGTAAGTACCAGGATTGAATGAAAGATAACATGCAAGAAGTTGTTCGAACTCCTCTTTGGTACTCATATTGTGCTCCATAGTCATTTCCATCTTTGACTCCTTGAAGTCTCTATCAGGATCTATAGTTTCCTTTACAATAACCACACTCATTAAGCGGGAATGTGATGATACACTTTCCCGGCCTTGAACTTGAGCAAGCCTCTTTGATGCTATTCTTGGGGATTTAGCTCTTAGCTTCACTCCTATTGATTTCACTCTTAATTTTCTAATCGGGTATTTTTTCTCTTCATCGATACTATATTTATTTAAGCTACATGAACTTTTCTCTTCAAATTTCCTTGAGCTTCCTTGAAACTTGAGAGCTGGTTTAATTACATAATCAACTTTGTCGAGCTTGGTTCTGACTTGTTTGGGCTCAAGTTGTGACACTAAATCAAGCTTGTAGTTAATGAAGTTTATGTAGTCACCAACTTTCAGTTATTTCTTTTTTTCAAATAAATGTTACTGGTAGTTTTATAATGCAGTAACTTCAGCATTATTTATCCCTAGTCAGTTGTTTAGTAGTAGTTGTTATTTTGGCTTGATTAGATAATGATCAGACATATATATTGTCTTATTTTGTCCAGTACTTAAACCTTTTAATCTTGTTATAAGGGATCTTTGACTCATCAAGTGAGATAGGTTGAAATAATAAACATCTGAGTATTTCTTCCTCCAATTGATTCATACACACTTCTGGTTCTTTAAGTTTTATATTATGCAAGTTTTCTTGGTATCAGAGCAAGGTTGCAAATGTGTCGTTACTATTCATTTTGTTCTTCCTTATTCTTGTTTTTTTAAAACTTGTCGTTTCTCTTTTTAATTCTTGTCAAAACTCTCAAGGTTTATTCAGAATTGTTCTTCTTGTTTGTGCAAGTCGCATCTTGTTCTCTATTTCTTGGATTGGGTTCTTTTTTCTTTCTTTCTTGTGTTGGACTAAGCTGACTTTATTTAGAAAAAAGGACAAACCCTATTTAGCTTTCTTTTTTATGATCGTTATTAACTCAGTAGAAGTAAAAGTATTGATGGATTCTAGAGCAACTAGATCTTTTATTTCTGAAAGTATTCTTGATAAACTAAATTATGTTGCGTACCCTCTGGAACCTAATTTGATTATAGAGGTAGCAAAGCAAGAGAAAGTCATTGTTAATAAGGTTTGTCCCGATTGTGTTGTGGTTATAGAATGTCAACACTTTTCAGCTGACTTAATTCTTTTTAAGTTAGGAGAATTCGAGGTTATATTAGGAATGGATTGGTTGTCAAACCACGAGGCGCAAATAGAGTGTAAAAGTAAGAAGGTGAAATTAAGAACGTAGGATGGTGATGAAGTGATGTTCAAAGGGAAAAGACAAGAGAAGAAATTTCTAACGGCGATTGAGATGAAGAAATTGTTATGTCAAGGATGCGAAGTTTATTTGGCTCATGTTAAGGATGTGGAGAAAGAATCCGTAAGGATTGAAGATATTCCTGTAGTAAGAGATTTTCCTGACGTATTTCCAAATGAATTACCTGGACTACCTCCAGATAGAGAAATCGAGTTTACGATTGATTTGGCTCCTGGAACAGAACCAGTATCGAAAGCTCCCTATCGTATGGCACCAGTCGAGATTAAGGAATTGGTAGCGCAGTTGCAAGAATTGTTGGATAAAGAAGTGATTCGCCCGAGTGTATCCCCGTGGGGTGCACCGTTGTTGTTTGTAAAGAAGAAGGATGGAAGTATGAGATTGTGCATTGATTATCGCGAATTGAATAAGTTGACGATTAAGAATAAGTACCCTCTACCGTGAATCGATGACTTGTTTGATCAGCTAAAAGGAGCTTCGTGTTTCTCCAAGTTTAATTTAAGGTCTGGGTATCATTAGCTAAAGATTAAAGCGGAGAATATACCCAAGACGGCGTTTCGAACGAGATATGGACACTACGAATTTTTGGTAATGGCGTTTGGTTTGACGAACGCGCCAGCCACATTTATGGATCTTATGAACAGAGTGTTCAAGCAATAATTTGATAAGTTCGTTAAAGTGTTTATCGATGATATATTGATTTATTCCAAGACGAAAGAAGATCATAAGGAGCATTTCAGGATTTCCATGGAAATTTTGAGAAAAGAAAGGTTGTATGCCAACTTTTTGAAGTGTGAGTTTTGGCTAAAGGAAGTGCAATTTCTTGGTCATGTAGTTAATAAGGAAGGAATTAAAGTAGACCCAGCCAAGATAGAAGCTGTGATGAATTGGGAAAGACCCAAGACTCCTACGGAGGTCAGAAGTTTTCTGGGATTAGCCGGATACTATAGAAGGTTTGTGCAAGATTTCTCTAAGATTGTTGTTCCACTGACTAAGTTGATAAGGAAGAACGAGAAGTTTTTGTGGACAGATAAGTGCGAGGAAAGCTTTCAAGAATTGAAAAAAAGATTGGTAACCGCCCCGGTGCTAGTGTTACCAGATGAGAAAGGAGAATTTGTGATTTTCAGCGATGCTTCGTATAAAGGACTTGGATGTGTGTTAATGCAAAATGGGAAGGTAATAGCATATGCGTCAAGGCAACTAAATCCGCATGAACAGAAGTATCCCACGTATGATTTGGAATTGGCAGCAATTGTGTTTGCCCTTAAGAATTGGAGGCATTATTTGTACGGGGAAAAATGTGAGATTTATATAGATCATAAGAGTTTAAAGTATATTTTCACTCAGAAGGAGTTAAATATGAGACAAAGAAGATGGTTAGAATTGATCAAAGATTACGATTGTGCAATAAATTATCATCCTGGAAAGGCGAATGTGGTAGCAGACGCTTTAAGTCGCAAAGAAAGATTGAATATATTAATGTCATCAGAAGAATTGATCAAGGATTTCGAAAAGATGGAAATAAAGGTGCATACTCCAGAATTTGGAGGTGAAGCAATGTATGCTATGTTATTTCAACCTAAAATTTTGGAAAAGATTAGATGTTGTCAAGAGCAAGTGATGAATCACGAAAATGATAAGTTGTCAGGAGAGGAAATCAAAGCTCAAAAGGATAAAAGAGGAATATATCGTGTTAACTCACATATTTGGATACCTAACGTTATGGAGCTAAAGCATAATATTTTGCAAGAGGCGCATAACTCGAGATTTTCAATTCACCCTGGAAGTACGAAAATGTACAAGGATTTAAAAGAGAGTTATTGGTGGCCAAACATGAAAAAGGAAATTACGGAATAGATAAGTAAGTGTTATACATGTCAAAGAGTAAAGGCGGAACATCAGAGACCAAGTGGATTGCTTCAACCAGTGGACATACCAGAATGGAAATGGGAACATATCGCAATGGATTTCGTGGTAGGATTACCCAAGACCAAGTCTAATCATGATGCAATTTGGGTAGTAATCGATCAATTGACGAAATCAGCGCATTCCTTGCCGATTAACGAAAGGTTTTTGTTAGAAAAGTTGGTCAAATTGTATTTGGACGAGATTGTGATGCGTCACGGAGTTCCACTATCTATCGTGTCTGTTAGAGACCCGAGGTTTAACTCGAGCTTTTGGCGACAATTCCATGATCATTTGGGAACTAAGCTAAAAATGAGTACGGCATATCATCTGCAGACTGACGGACAAAGTGAAAGGATAATTCAAACGATCGAGGATATGTTGCGAACCTGTGCAATAGATTTCAAAGGAAATTGGGACGATCATTTGCTATTGATAGAGTTTTCCTACAACAACAGTTATCACGCAAGTATTGGCATGCCGCCTTATGAAGCGTTGTATGGAAGAAAGTGCAGATCCCCTACATATTGGGATGAAATTGGTGAGCGCAAATTAATTGGCCCAGAGCTCATTCAACAAATGAAAGAAAAGGTGGACATGATTCAAAAAAGATTAATTGCTACTCAAGATCGACAAACGAAGTATGTGAATTGAGAACGAAAAGATGTGCAATTCGAGCCTGAAGACAAAGTCTTGTTAAAGATATCTCCTTGGAAAGGTTTAACCAGATTTGGAAAGAAAGAGAAGTTGAGTCCTACGTTTATTGGACCATTCGAAGTACTGTGACAAGTTGGAAAAGTGGCCTATGAATTAGCGCTACCTCCGCAAATACAACATCTTCACAATGTATTCCACGTATCTCTTCTAAAGAAGTATAATGCTGATGCAAGCCATGTGATCGAATTGGAACCAGTGGAAATCTAACCAGATTTGTTTTATGTGAAACAACCAGTTTGAATCCTAGATCGGAAAGAGAGTACGCTTAGAAATAAAGTTGTACCTCTAGTTAAAGTGTTGTGGAGAAATCCATTAGTGGAAGAGTCAACTTGGGAATTAGAAAGCGAAATACAAGAAAAGTATCCCCATCTATTTGCTTAGACTAGTTTCTGGGGACACAATCCTTTTAAGGGGGTAGATTGTAACGACTGGGAATTTCGCGACGTAATTAAGCGAATAAAGTATGATTTCTGTAGAGTGATTATAAATTATGTGAATAAGTGATGATTAATTGTTTTTATTGTATATTAGTATCTGGGAGCGTAGATAGAAGCGTTCCAATTTAAGGAGTCAGCTTAGGGGATTAAGCTGTGTTGTCGGGCCGTCAGGTAGAACGGAACCTGTCTTAAAAAGGGACTAAATTATTTAAATATGAAATATGTGTGTTTATGTGAAATGGAATTTTTAAGTAAGTATTACGTTCCAGTGACGTGTCGGTTCGTAAAGATAATTGTAAAGCGTAATTGAAACGCTGAGCGTCGGGGCGTCAGGCAGAACGTGACCCGATACGCGAAAAGAGGAATATTATTAAAAGGAGGAAATTGTATGGTCAAATATGAGTTGTGATGTGTGAATATACGTGCTTGCTTGTCTGTATACATGATTACGTGATCTGTTAATTTTTAAACAGATTTAAGGGAAATATTTGATTTAAAATATAGATTATTGGACCTTTATGCATTTTTATAAAATTATTCGAGTAAGGTCAAAGCATAAGACTAGTTGTGTTATCCTCAAAATAGTCCGAGAGACTTTCTAAAAGTGATAGACGGATTTATTTCGTGATCGTTGCATTTTAAAATGATTTTATGGAGTTAAAATGCTATTTTCAGCATAAACTTGTAAAATCCGTATTAAATCAATCGTTCGCTCAAAAATTATTCCGAAAATATGACTAGAAAGCTAATTTCGAATCCTATATTTTACAATTGATATTTCTTCAATTTTCATCTTTTATGAGAGAGCTATATAATATTCAAATTTGTTTTTGGGAATGAGAATAAAAGAAATGAGAAGTGAAAATTTATTTGTGACATACTTACCAATCTACCGTTCCCATACCATTATAAAAGCCACCCACCCTTCTCTTTTTCTCCCCTTCTTCCCTCACTTCTCTTCTTTCTCTCTTTTTCCTCCCTCACTCCCGAGTTCTCTCTCTCTCTCTCTCGGCTCTCTCTCCATCTCTCTTCTCTCTCTTACGTGCAACAACAAAAACTAATCCAAATTCAAAGATCTTGTCATCTATAGCCCTCATTTTCGATATTCTACTCATACACCATTTGCATGTAAGTGTTTATATAAGTTTTATAGTTCCATCTCCTTGATTGTGTTTGAGAAAATATAATTTCTTGATATATGATCATAAGAGAGTCTAAAGTGATTTTTGTGATTTAAAACTCAAAGAGGAGACCCGTTGTGGGCACCCTTGAGTTCGACCACCATTGGCCGTGATCCAAGGAAAGCCGGTGGAATTTTTAGGAGTGTGATATTCTTGGTGAAATGATGTATTCTTGATGAAGTATAACTTGCTTGTTTGATATTTGATTGATTCTTGAGTTTTGATGGTAAATGAAGTTTTATGTTTAGAAAATGGGAAATAAGGTTAATTGCTAAGTGATTTTGGTGTTTAGTTGATTAAAATGGGATGCATGTCATAAGAATCTATATGCATGTCACTAAAAATCATTGCATGTCAATGTTCTAAGTTTCTTTTGGCCTTGAACCTTTGTTAGGTTCGAATTTTCTTAAAAATTATGCGGGAAGAATGATTTTTATTGTGTTATAGTATGAATGGTAGCATTAAAATGGTTGCAAGTGATTTGATTTGGTTTTGTGCTAAAATTTGGTTCCAATTTGTGTAAATAAAAAGGAGAAGAGTAGTTGTTTGCGTAAGGTGTTTAAGGTTTGAGAATCAAGGAACCTTTTGTCTTGATTAAATGATTTTAGTTCAAATTTTTACTTCTTAAAAAGGGATTTTTAATTTTTATTAAAGTTTACAAAAGGGTTTTGATTTGAAAGTTTAAATTTGCTTCGGTTTTTCTATAAAAAAGGGTTTGAAAGGATGAATTTTGGTTTGAACTAGAGATTATAAATGATCCCTATCCTTGCATGTCAATTTGTAGTGTTGCATGTGATGTTTCTTGAGAAATTCGAATGGAATAAGTTGAATTTATAGAAATTAAGATGGATTATGTGCTTAAAATGTTGCTTATATGTTTCCATGATAAACTGGAGTTAGATTTGGATGAGATAAGGATTGCATGTTAAGATGTGACGTTGTATTTGACAAGATTAGAGTCTAAAAGAATCATTGGACCTCTTGTTTGTGTTATGTGATAAAGCCGAATGATTTATGGTTATAAAAGTAATTGATTTGAATCCAATATCTTACCAAGTGAATTTATGTGAGAATTCTAAGAATTATGTGGATTATTTGTTTGTTTTGGTTCGAATTAAGTGATGTAAAAAGGAGGTTTTTGAGTCATCTTGATATGAGATTATGTATTGATATGGTAACTCGAGTATAGAGTTTGAAATACAAGGATTAGATGTTATATGTCGTATTCGCATCATAATGCGTGATCTAAAGTCTATATGGTTAAAGTATACGAGTTATGGTATAGACATGTTGTGTGATTATAATTGAGTATATAAATACTCTTAGAGTATTGCGATTAAGGGAAATGTTAAGCGTTCTGGGAATGTCAAGTGGGAATCTAATTTAGGTTTTGGTTTTTGGATTATAGATTTGGAGCGTGAGGGCATTCAGGCTAGGAAAGGGAAAGGTATACTAGGTGGCAGTAGTTCACCCTTTGTGAAACAGGAAAGCGAATTCAGGCAAGTAACTCTACTTACTTGTGCAATTGTTATAGAGAGGATATTGTTCATGCCATGTAGAGTATTGAACTTTTATAGAAATGTACCCCTGTTTTTGATTCTTGAGATACCCTATTATTATTCCTGTGAACTTTTTATTGATAAGATTATTGTTCGCACCTTTTGGTAACCTTTTCTTATCCTGATTACTTGTCAATACCATGAATTCTTGTAAACCCTATAAGAACCTTTGAGAACCCCTTGTGTAATGATCCTTTATTCCTTTGTTTACCTTATACCCTATTGATCCTTGAAATGGTTATGGTTCCTTAACTTGTATACCTTGTTATCATTTGATCAAGATCCTTAGCATTGAACTTTGCTTACCTTTGGTTTATTCACTTCCTTTGAATTCTTAAAATTGAACTTAAGAATGAGTTTCGACTTGAAAGAGTCTGAATGATTTCATATTCTTGGTAATGATAAAATGGAATTAGTAAACCTTTTTCTTTTCTCCAACACAAGGTTTTCCAAACGAATTCCTGATGGATTGGATTGAGACGTAAGATACTAGTGGGACTAGTCCAGTAGTCCAGTTTAAGGCTGAAATTATGCCATTGGTACCTTAAAGACCGGATGGAGGTCGGTATGGGCTGATCACCCATATTATTATGAAATGAAAGATGAAGTAGTCCAATCAAGGGTTCCATAACTATTTAAAATGGAATTGAAATTTCCTATTCAATAATTGATTCTTTGAAAATGAAAAGGATTATATTGTGTTGAAAAGAGTTGATTGTGGTATTGTGAAGCTTACATCTTGTGAACCCTGATTCGGTTTCTGTTGATATTATCAATCATATAATTGATTCCTAACAATGAAAATATTATCGCTTTCCATTTGAGAGATCATTTGAGATCCGATTAATGATTTGTGATAAATGTTGGCTTTCACCCTATCTTGAGCCTTGTTCCTTTAAAGCCCAAAGTTTTCTTCAAAACCCCTTTTATAGCCCAAAAGATAAAAATATGCCACCTAGAAATGATAAAGTAGACTGCCCTGAGATAATTAATGTATATTGTGGATTTTGTATCGTAGAACTGTCTTATAGTTGCTGAGTTTTATACTCATATGTTTTGTTTTAATCTAACCATGGCAGTTAAGCAAGAAGATGGCCAGGCTTAGGCACACTGAAAGGCATATGTCATAGCCTACTCGTTTATTCGAGTATTTAACTCAACTCAAATAAGAATGTAATAAGTAAATAGTGGATCAATCATCAGAGAGATCTCATAATGTAACATCTGTCAAAGAATAAAGAAACATTGTTCATCTGCAGACTTGAAGATTCACTGGAAGAAGTTCAAGAATTTGATCATGCCTCAGTGATATAAATCAAGATCGTGGATTTAATCAAGTGACAGAGATCTCGTCAAGGTATCATTTATTACAAGGATTCAATCAGAATATCAAAGTCAAGACATGAAGAAACGTCACGGAAGTTAGTCACTCATGAACCAGACAGTACATCGAGTGTCAGCATTGAAGTGGCGGAATTGATTCATAAGTCTCAGTGACTTTCAGAAGATTGTCAGAAGAATGGATGCTGCTCAGCGTTAGTATTAATTCTCTATTAATTAATTAAGTCATATAATTTAATTAAGAAAATAAATTAAATCTGCAAAGATTAATTTATTGATTAATTGAATTAAATTGATTAATTAATTTAGAATTAATATTAAGGATTTACAAGATTTTAATTGGTTTAAAATCTGCTTAAATTCAGCAAGACAATTCATTTGAACTAGTATGACAATCGGTATGACAATTGATAGTCATACCGAAAGTCATGCCAATATATTTAATTGTCTTATTAGAATTTCTGTTTAGATTAAAATCTGTTATTAATTCAGCAAGACAATTTATTTGAACTAATATGACAATCGGTATGACAATCAATAGTCATACCGAATGTCTTGCTAGCTCATTTTAATAGTCTTGCTAGTTGTAAATTTTGTCACACCGAAAGTCATGCTGGCCAAAAGGATTGTCATACCAGATCAATTTACATTCGGCTGTTTGATAAAAAGAAGCAGAAGTCTGTTACATTCAAAACATAGCAATAAAACAGAACAAAAACTCAAGAACAAAAGAAAAAGGAGCAGAAAAATATTTCATCTCATCTGCAACTTCAAGATCAATTTCTAGATTGTAAAGTTAAATCCAATCAACTAGAAATACTTATCTTGTTCTTGTGTATCAATCTAGCGGATTAAAATCCCTAGAACTTAATCTCAAATCGCATTTAGCATTTGATCTTTTAATTACAAAAATAGAAAAAGTTCATGTCGAATTTATTCTAGATTTGTAATAATTGATTTGAGATTAATCCCTTGTAACCGATACCGTAGTTGTAACACCTTTCAAGTTTAATAAAAGTTTTATTTAACTTGAATTTTGTTTCACAATTTTATTCCGCATTTTATTCGATTAAACGGTATTGTTTGCATTCAACCCCCCCTTCTACAAACAAATTGGGACCTAACAATAGGTATCAGAGCCTTCGGATTAACGTACAAATCTAGATCCTAGACTTTTGTGTTTCTTTCACTTCTTGAATTTTTTATTCACTTAAAAAAATTCATAATGACTACACAAAAAGTTGGAACCGTTAAAATTCCACTTTTCGATAAAGAAAATTATGTTATGTGAAAGAAGAAGATGCTACTGTTTTTACAGGTTGCTAATCCCAAATATTTGCAAGTGTTGATGAAGGGTCCAAAAATTCCTATGGTTATGGAACCAGAGGTAATAGAAAATGATGTGGTGATCACCAAAGCGAGAACTTATGTGAAGGATCCTGAGGACTTCTCTCCTGATGAAATAGAAGAAGCTTCCCTGGATGCTAGCCTTCAATTAATCTTAGTAGATTCCCTTAATCCCCTGATGAATAGACATGTGATGAATTGTAAAGATTCCAAACATATCTGGGAAACTATTGAGATTATTAATGAAGGCACAGAGGAAGTTAGGGAGAACAAACTAGAAATCCTAACCTCTGAGTATGAATACTTTAAATCCAATCCAGGAGAAGGAATCACTGAAGTGTTTGAGAGGTACAATGCATTGATCAACAACCTGAACATTAATGGTAAATACTATTCCATCAGGGAGGTCAACAAAAAGTTCCTTTTAACACTGCCAACTCATCTCGAACATAGAATCACTGTCATAAGAGAAGCAAGAGATCTGAGTGAGATTTCTTTGGAAAGGCTCTATGGTGTGTTAAAGACTTATGAGTTGGAGCATATTCAGCAGAAGGAAGTTTACGGGAAAGGAAGAGTGGTCAGCACGTCTACTGCTCTAGTAGCTGATGAACAACAACAACAACCACAATATCAACAACAATCTCAACAGTCAGAAAGAATGGTACAGTCTTCCAAGGTTGAAGATAATGTGATAGTAGCAGAATTTGATTCTCCTACTACAAATCAATCAGGAGATGATTATTATTCCTTGGAAGAACTGGAGCAATTGGAGGATGAGTCAATGGCCCTGATTGTCAAGAGATTCTCAAATGTCAGATTCAAAAGGAATCCTAAGTTCAATTACAAGTCCAACTACAACAGATTCCTGAAAGGTGGATCTTCATCCTCTAACACCAGCAGTGGTGGGTATAAAACAGGGATGGTTGATCAAAGCACCATTCGATGCTTCAACTGTAATGAGTTGGGACACTTTGCCACAGAATGCAGGAAGCCAAAACAAGCTAGGAAGAACTCTTACGATTCTAATCAGAAGAGTAAATCTGAAAGGGCGTACCTGGCAAAGGGAAGAAGCTGGGATGATACTGACAGTGAAGATGAAGAAGTTGGGAATCTTGCTCTCATGGCTAGTAATGCAAGCACCTCATCGTCAAGAAAAGAGGTAAAATTTACTGATGTTGAATTAGTTTATCATCTAGGAGGTTCCTTAGATTGTGCTCGTCGTGATAATGAATTGTTAAATCAACAAATCAAAGACCTTGAGGAAGAGGTCAATGAATTAAGACTTGTGCACATTAATCAAGATAAACTAAAAGAACAAGTATCTTTTCTAGAGAATAGAGTTGACTGTTATAGACAACTCGAAACTATTCTCAAAGACAAGATCACCGGTCTTGAGGCTAAGGTTAAAGCTTACTTTAATTCTTGTTCGAAGTCCAAAGAGTTTTACAATAAGCAAGCTGTTAATCAAACACATGGAATAGGTTATGATTACAATGCTGCTATTGGAAAATTAGGCATAAACTCCCCTCCTCATATATGTGCTAAAGGCAGGGAAGTACCACATGTGCTTAAGGGTGTTGATGAACCCCTCTATAAAGAATCAATTGCTGAACCATTTGATGAGACCTCTTTTATTATTCAAGAAGAAATCCGTGCTGAAGATAATGCTAATGGGAAAGATGTCTCCAAGTCAAGTGTGTCAAAAGTTCCAGTCAAGGTTGTGAAAGCAACTGAGACTAACTCAGACACACATGAGTTGGATAACACAAATGCCATGTCTACCATGCATAAGTTGCCTATTGTTAATCCTTCTCATAAAGCATGTGGTGTTCCTGATTGTATGTCTTGTGCTTTTAATCTGTTGTTTGCTTATTTTAATGGTAAGCATGTTTCTAATGATAAGACTACTCCTCGTCAGCATGTGAATAATAGAAAGCATGATAGGTCTATGACTGCTAGTCCTCCTAAAGCTAGAAAGGAGACATTTGTGCCTAAGCCTAAACAGAAATTTGTCAAGGCTGTTCACAAGGTCAAATGTTCAGTCATTGAGAACGTTGAGAATATTGAAATTAAGAATGTTATTTTGCCTGATAAAGGCCAATTTTACAAGTATGCCGGACCCAGCCAAGCTTGGGTTCCGAAGAAGGTCTAATCCATTTGTATTGCAGGGCATTAAACAGGTACAACCGGTAGTGTGGATTCTTGACAGCGGATCGTCAAGACATATGACCGGAGATAGAGCCCTGCTATCAAATGTGGTTGAGAAAGCTGGCCCAGTGGTTACCTTTGGAGATAACAGCAAAGGTTTAACGGAGGGATATGGCTGTTTGCTAGCTGGAAATGTTATCATTGAAAATGTATATGTTGTGCAAGGACTTGAACACAATCTGCTTAGCATTAGTCAGTTCTGTGACAACGGCTACAATGTTTTATTCGACAAGCTGAAGTGTCAGATTCTGCACAAGAAAAGTGAAAAACCCTCCTTAATGGGAATCCGGAAAGGAAATCTATTTGTAGCTGACATGAACTCTGGAAGCAATCTTGAAGTCAATTGTTTCTATGCAAAGGCATCGTCAGATGAGAGTTGGCTATGGCACAAGAGACTTTCCCATCTCAACTTCAAAACAATGAATTCTCTTGTCAAAAGAGAATTGGTAAGAGGTCTGCCTCAGCTGGAATTCTCTCCAGGAGGACTATGTGAGGCTTGCCAGAAAGGAAAGTCAAAGAAAGCAAGTCACAAAGGCACTGACACATCTTCCATAACTGGTGTTCTGCAATTATTGCATATGGATTTATTTGGTCCAGTTAATATCCTTTCTATGTCAAAGAAGTGTTACTTTCTTGTTATAGTTGATGACTATTCCAAGTATACGTGGGTTTTATTTCTTCACTCTAAGGATGAAACACCACAAGTTGTGATTGATCATATCAAGATGATTGAGTTAGATTCTAACGTCCCTGTTAGAGCAATAAGGTCAGATAATGGGACAGAATTCAAGAATGCACTTCTCAATGGATTCTGTACAGACAAAGGGATTACCAGACAATTTTTAGCTCCTAGAACCCCTCAGCAAAATGGAGTGGTAGAAAGGAAGAATCGTACATTGATTGAAGCTGCAAGAACGATGTTAAGTGAATCAGGTCTTCCAATGTACTTTTGGGCTGAAGCTGTCAATGCTGCATGTTATACTCAGAATCGAACTCTAATCAACAAAGACTTCATGAAAACTCCTTATGAGATTTGGAATGAACAGAAACCTTCTATCAAATACTTTCATGTATTTGGTGCCAGATGCTTCGTGCTCAAGGATGGAGATGATCGTCGTGGTAAGTTCGAGGCAAAGGCATATGAGGGTATTTTTGTTGGATATGGAAGAAGATCATATAGAGTGTATATCATTGATCAACACAAAGTAACTGAAAGTGTCAATGTTACATTTGATGACACTAAACTCCCTAGTATCCAAACTGAAGATCCTTCTGAGAAACTGAAGTTTGATGATACGTCAGATTCAGAATCAGAACATGGTCAAGAACCTGAGGTTGTTGCTGGTGAAGAACCTGTTAATCCTGATGATACTCAAGGTAATAGTGATGGAAACTTTGGCAACAATGGAGATACCACTGCTACTGACGGAGAATCTTCAAGTCAACATGGCAACAACTCAGGGGGAGATGCTGAAGGATCATCTAGTAGGACACAACATCACAATGAATTTCAAGGCGAATCATCAAGATCAAATCTTCCAAGACAGACTGTCTGGAATAAAGCTCACCCTTTTGAGTTGATTATTGGTGATCCAGATGTTGGAGTCAGAACTAGACGTGCTACTCAAAATGAGTGTCTGTTCTCAGGATTTCTTTCTGAGATGGAACCTAAGAAAATTGAAGAAGTACTGACTGATCCAGATTGGGTGATTGCTATGCAAGATGAACTCAATCAGTTTGAAAGTCAACAAGTCTGGAAACTGGTACCTAGGCCTGTACACAAGAAAGCTGTTGGTACTAGGTGGGTATTCAGGAATAAACTAGATGAAGATGGTGTGGTTACAAGAAACAAGGCAAGACTGGTAGCTAAAGGGTATTCTCAAGCTGAAGGCATTGATTATGATGAAACCTATACTCCAGTGGCTAGACTTGAGGCCATCAGGATATTTCTGGCATTCGCAGCATTTTCAAACTTTAAAGTTTATCAAATGGATGTCAAGAGCGCCTTTCTGAATGGAAAGCTGGATGAAGAGGTATATGTAGAGCAACCTCCTGGTTTTGAAGATCCAGATCATTTGAATTTTGTCTTCTTTCTTTTCAAGGCTATCTATGGGCTAAAACAGTCTCCAAGAAAATGGTATGACACTCTCTCTGAATTTCTTATTGAAAATAGCTTTATTAGAGGTGTCATAGACAAAACTCTCTTTTCTAAAACACATAAGAAGGATACTATATTAGTCCAAGTCTATGTGGATGATTTAATATTTGGGTCTACTAATGATAATCTCTGTAAGAGATTTGCTAAGTTAATGCACAGCAAGTTTGAAATGAGCATGATGGGAGAGCTGAAGTTCTTTCTTGGATTACGAGTAAATCAAAGGTTAGATGGAACATTTATTTGTCAATCCAAGTATCTCAAGGAACTCCTCAAAAAGTACAATCTAGAGGATTCTGCATCAGCAAGGACTCCATCAACTACAGTTATCAAGCTTGGACCATGTGAAAACTCCATTAAGGTAGATGTCACAAGCTACAGAGGTATGATTGGCTCGTTACTCTATCTTACTGCAAGTAGACCAGATATTATGTATGCTACATGTTTATGTGCAAGGTTCCAAGCGGATCCTAGAGATATTCATCTCGTTGCTGTTAAACGAATCTTAAGATATCTTAAGGGAACACCAAATCTAGGTATTTGGTACCCTAAAGAATCTGGTTTTAACCTTGTTGGATATACAGATTCAGATTACGCAGGAAGTGTTGTTGATAGGAAAAGCACCTCAGGAAGTTGTCAATTCCTAGGAAGCAGGCTAGTCTCATGGTACAGCAAGAAACAGCAAACAGTTTCCAACTCAACGGCCGAGGCTGAATATATTGCTGCTGGAAGCTGCTGTGCTCAGATCTTGTGGATTAGGAACCAACTCCGAGACTATAGCTCTGTATTGAACAAGATTCCTATTTTATGTGACAATACAAGTGCAATAGCCATCACCAACAACCCTGTGCAGCACTCGAGGACAAAGCACATTGACATCAGGTATCATTTTATTAGAGAGCACGTCATGAATGGTACTGTTGAACTATTTTTTGTTCCAACAGAAGAACAAATAGCAGATATTTTCACTAAACCACTTGACGAATCCACATTTACCAGATTAGTTGGTAAATTGGGCATGTTGAATAGTTTTAGTGATTAATTTAGTTAATATCTGTGATCTGTTCTTGAATAAATTTATAAATGAATTTTTCTTCAATAAAATTTCATTTGCAAATTTATTTTATCATTTTATCATATTTCTTGCTTATTTCTATGTAATATATATTATCTTATCTATTTTCATTTTCCCTACTTGTTAATTTAAAATATCTCAGAATATTTTATTTCCTCTAAAAATATTTTACTATGAATTTTATTTGCTAAAATTCAATAAAAATCTATTTTTGGAATAAAAATAATAAATTCTGATATATTGTCGTTGTTTCTGTAAATATTATAGGTATGTATATCAGTTTTACTATTTTGTAAATATTTTCTGATATTTTTACTAAGTTATATAAGTCTTTATAAATCTATATATGTATGTGTTTCTGTGTTTAAAGCTGATATGACAATCGGCAAGACAATTGAAATTGTCTTGCTGAAAGTCATTTCAGTTTAAATTTTGTTTATTATATTATTCAGTACAGTTTTATACTGGCAAGACAATCGGTATGACTATCAATTGTCTTGCCAGTTATAAACCATATATATAATTATTTTCCTTCTATTATTGCCTGGTATGACAATCGGTATGAAAATCCCGAATTGTCATACCAGCTGTTATATAAAGGCGTGTGTTTGTTATTTTTTTTTTAACCATTTTCAGCAGTTCAGTTCTTTTCAAAAAATTCGAACAGTTTTTTTTTTCTCTTCAGTTTCTCTCTTCTCTCTCTTCGAATTGCTTCTTTCCTTGCTCGAGTTTTTACTCAGCACACAAATTCATCATTTTGTGATATATACATACAAGTATATATATACAGAGGTGCACACACTAAATCAAATAAAAATCAGTTTGCCCCTTCAAATTCAATTTGTGTTTGTTGATTTTGAACTTTTTTTATTTCAATTTCTGATTTGTGTCTTTTGGCTTTTCAAAACTGCGTTTGTGAGTTAAGAATTTTAACGAGATACATTTCTGTCTAAATTTTTCGATTATAATTAATTTAATTCGAATTATTAAATTAATTTAATTAATTCGAATTTTCTTAATATTATTCTTAAAATTCTGAAAAGCGTGTGTCTTATTATTATTTTAAATGGCTCTCAATTTCCAAATTGTCGCGCATAATCTGGTTGGTTATTTTAATCCGGAAAAATGTGATGTTGAAAAATTTAAGCCATGGATTAGATTTTTAAATGACCATTCGATTGTTAGCTCTGCTATTAAATCAAATGTGATGTTAAACGTCGATCTACTTAGACTGATTTGCACAACCTCTACTGTGGCCGATGATTCAAAATCTTTTTCATTCACCGTCGCAAACACACAGTATGTAGTTGATGAAACAGTCGTCAATCGTGCGTTAAATTTTCCACTAGACAATTTCTGTAATTTACCCTCTGAAAATGATATCTCAAATTTTTTCAATGCTATTCACTATCAGGGGGTGATCAATTTAACCAAACTTTCTAAATCAAATTTGGTGTCTGAATGGGATATTTTCTTCGATACACTTTCCAAAGTGTTTGCCAACTGCACAAAATCCAATTTTCATAACATCACTTCCACTCTGCAGTATATTGGTCTTGCGGTTGTTTTCAATCAAAGGATCAATTTTGGCAAACTACTTTTTCCCATTCTCTTGAGACATCTAACTTCTGCTTTACGTGATCATTCTACAAATCGTAGGGTATCATGTTACTATGCTCGTTTTCTCATGCTTATAGCAGATCATCTTCTCTCACCTGAACACAAAGCCCTTTTTGCTAACTCTGCAGTAACCGAACCCCCTCCAGTTAGCAAAAAGATTTACACTCGCCAAGACACAACCTTCAAATTCATGCAAGTTCCAGTACTTGTATCTGCTTTCATGGCCACTTATATTCCTTTACCTATTTTCAATCTTCCCGGCCATGAACAGCAACCTCAACCTCCAGTGGTTCAAGCCACCCAGGCTCTTCCATTACAGGTAGTAATTCCTCACTCTCACTCTCTTCCTACTTCTGTTGAAAGACCCCCAGTGGTTGATAGGGCTGACCAGGAAGTTGTAGAACCACAGCTTCAATCCCAGGTCATAGAGCCAAACACAGAGTCACATTCTATCTCAACCTTTCCCCCACTGTCTAAAATGTTACCCAGAAGATTTCTAGGAAGTAGTACATTGTTAAATATGAGTGAACCCTCAGCTCTGCCTCCTCCTAAGAAAAGAAGAACATATTATGAGGCATCTGAAAGCCCATCCTTGTCCTCCCAACAGGACATGGACTTTGAAATGGCCAATGAACAGTTACTAGAGGCATTCTCTCAACAGGATGCATCTATTGAAATTCGCCATAGGGCCATGGCATCTTGTACTGAGTCAAGCACAATTCCATTACTCACAATGGAACCATACACTTCCCCAGATCATACTCAGGACACACAGCGAGGAGTGCACGTAGAGTCAGTTACAGTGCCTGCCATAGTTATGGCAGAAGAGCAGTCACATGCTTCAGAGGGAAAATCTGATTCTCCGCCATCTTTAATAGAGTCATTTTCTCCCCTCCCAGATCCAACACCTCTGGCTCCCTTATGGGATTCTCCACTCGCAGATTTATCTGGAGAAAGTGGAGGGCAACTCGGTCAATCTATCCCTGAAGCAATTCAGACATCTATTCCAAAAGATTTGATAGTATTGACTGAGGATCGGGACTCGTGAATTCCTATTGCACCACCACTGACCTCTCTTGAAGAGGCTAGGGTGATTTTTAATGCAGGTACAGAAGAACAGCAACAGGAAGACTCCTCACGAGCAATTATATTGAGAGAAACACATGCACATGAGGTGAGTGAACCAAACACGAGTGAAATTCAGGTGAGAGCACACACAGACACTGATACTGTAAACCTGTTAGCTCAGATTACTGCCCTAAAAGAAGAACTTGCTAAAAGCCAAGCTGAAGCTCAAGCATTCAAAGCACAAGTGGTTGAACGGTCTTCTTCTTCCACCTCTGTCAACAATCAGCTTGCAATCATAAGGAATGACATCTCAGATCTAAAGACCACTGTAATACCAAAGCTCAATTCTATTCAGGACACTCCAACTTTATCAGCTGATGACATATCCAACTTCTGCTCTCTACACACAAGAATGACTTCTCTTGAAGACCTCGTTGAGATGAATCATTCACTGGACTCCTCAAGATTTCTAAAGATAGAGACGGGCATGGAACATCTCAATGAAGGGATGAAGCACCTATATTTCATGATCAAGAATTCTCATTGCCGTAATGAAGAACAAAGAGCTTATTTTGAAGGACCGTCTGGTGGAGGATCAGGCTCTGGAGGTAATGGAGGTTCCAAAGGAAGGTCAGTAGAGGATCCCTCAACTAAGGGGGAGAAGAAAGGGAGTAGTGCCAAAGGGAAAGAAAAAGATACCTCTGCTGAAAACAAAGGAAAGGCTGATGATGTCTACTATAGTGGAGAACAGGATGACTTTGATATTTTTGACATTCCCACTGAACCAGTTCAAGAAGATAAAGATGGGTTATTTGAAGCTGAAGAGGAAAGTGATTTTGGAGAATGGGAAGAAGAAGCTCAAGTGGATCCTATGTTTGAGAAAGAATTTCAGAAGGAGCAGTCAGAGATGAAAAGAAAAGAAGCTGAACTCAAGAAGGTCTCTCAGATCATTGACATGAGAAAAGACATTCAAAGAACAGAAACTCTTCAAAAGCAACGTCTTCATGACATTAAGGCTCAAGAAAGGAGAAGAGATGTCAGACTAAAGATTGGTGAAAAATGGGATGAAGCTAGGAGAGTACTTGATATGCCTCAGCTGAGCACTAACAATGATAGGCAGTTCTTACATCTTCTTGACAAGCTGGAAATCTCAAATCCTAACAATGACATGTACATGAATGCTATCAAGACTGAAGTCTCAAGGATCACAGCTGCTTTTGATAGATCCCTAAATGAGATGAGCATTTTTGTATATTGTCAGAGTGAAGGATCATTCAAGGTGTCACTTCATCTATTTGAGAATCGTTCTTTGTCAGAGATTTGGGTTCTTTTAAACAAAGTCAAAAGAAGCTCAGAATTGAATGAAGTTCTTCGAGAAAGGCTTAAAGAGTTTGCCAGCAGGGCTAGTCCTCAAGTGGTCAACAATCCTCATCAGGTGAGATTCTTTAAGTCTGATTGTCTTCAAATCTGTCAGCTAGATGTACAATCTCTTAAAGACTACTCAGCTAAGCATCTGGTCTGGATGGAACATCATTTGAGAACTGCTGGATATTCATCCATGTTGAAGACTCAAGCTGCTGACTTGATTCAAGCTTATTGTGAAAAGAATGTTAAAAGATACAATCAACTCAAGAATAAGCTGAAGTCAGTTGGAGTTCAACCAGTCAGACCAGCAAGTGTCACTTCAGAAAAGGATCGTGTCTTTGACAAGGAATTGCTTCAAGATTTAGAAGAAGGTGAAGTCAGAAGAGAAGACAACTGAAGTCAATTAGCTCAAAACTCAATGTAATATGATTAGAGCTTTATGAATCAAGATAGTCTAATGTAGTTATATGTTCAGGCTAGAGGAACATCTATCTTGTATTCACTTGTAAATTTCATTTGGAATCTGGAAAATGTTAAATATAATCCAGAACTTTTCTGCTATTTACTTTACATTACTGTTTATATCTTTTTCTTATTTGTTAGTTGAGTTATCCTCTAGGTATTTGTTGTTATTGTCTAACAAGCAAATAGGGGGAGATTGAAAGGCATATGTCATAGCCTACTCGTTTATTCGAGTATTTAACTCAACTCAAATAAGAATGTAATAAGTAAATAGTGGATCAATCATCAGAGAGATCTCATAATGTAACATATGTCAAAGAATAAAGAAACATTGTTCATCTGCAGACTTGAAGATTCACTGGAAGAAGTTCAAGAATTTGATCATGCCTCAGTGATATAAATCAAGATCGTGGATTTAATCAAGTGACAGAGATCTCGTCAAGGTATCATTTATTACAAGGATTCAATCAGAATATCAAAGTCAAGACATGAAGAAACGTCACGGAAGTTAGTCACTCATGAACCAGACAGTACATCGAGTGTCAGCATTGAAGTGGCGGAATTGATTCATAAGTCTCAGTGACTTTCAGAAGATTGTCAGAAGAATGGATGCTGCTCAGCGTTAGTATTAATTCTCTATTAATTAATTAAGTCATATAATTTAATTAAGAAATTAAATTAAATCTGCAAAGATTAATTTATTGATTAATTGAATTAAATTGATTAATTAATTTAGAATTAATATTAAGGATTTACAAGATTTTAATTGGTTTAAAATCTGCTTAAATTCAGCAAGACAATTCATTTGAACTAGTATGACAATCGGTATGACAATTGATAGTCATACCGAAAGTCATGCCAATACATTTAATTGTCTTATTAGAATTTCTGTTTAGATTAAAATCTGTTATTAATTCAGCAAGACAGTTTATTTGAACTAATATGACAATCGGTATGACAATCAATAGTCATACCGAATGTCTTGCTAGCTCATTTTAATAGTCTTGCTAGTTGTAAATTTTGTCACACCGAAAGTCATGCTGGCCAAAAGGATTGTCATACCAGATCAATTTACATTCGGCTGTTTGATAAAAAGAAGCAGAAGTCTGTTACATTCAAAACATAGCAATAAAACAGAACAAAAACTCAAGAACAAAAGAAAAAGGAGCAGAAAAATATTTCATCTCATCTGCAACTTCAAGATTAATTTCTAGATTGTAAAGTTAAATCCAATCAACTAGAAATACTTATCTTGTTCTTGTGTATCAATCTAGCGGATTAAAATCCCTAGAACTTAATCTCAAATCGCATTTAGCATTTGATCTTTTAATTACAAAAATAGAAAAAGTTCATGTCGAATTTATTCTAGATTTATAATAATTGATTTGAGATTAATCCCTTGTAACCGATACCGTAGTTGTAACACCTTTCAAATTGAATAAAAGTTTTATTTAACTTGAATTTTGTTTCACAATTTTATTCCGCATTTTATTCGATTAAACGGTATTGTTTGCATTCAACCCCCCCTTCTACAAACAAATTGGGACCTAACACACACTGCTCGTAAGAGCATACCTGGTGGTTCCTACCGTGTTGAGGGCTTTCGGTTGCCAGAGCAGGTAGTATAGGTTTTGAGTGAGCAAGCGCTTAGCCAAAAAGTTGTTAAGATATAATGGGTTATCTGTCGATTCCAAGTCGGGATCGACTATGTAAATTTGGTTTTATTTTGGGTTGTAAATTATATTCTATGGTTGGTAGTTGTAATCTTGTCTCATACTTTATCCTGTTTGATCCTGTTAGTAGCTAATCGGGGTTTATGCTTATTTAATTCATAGACTAGAGGTGTGTGGGTCCTCATTTCCTAACCCCGAGATTGAGGGCGTCACACACTTAGTGCTTCTTGTGCTAATTCTTCGTTTTATTTATTATAAATGGACATATGGTATCCTTATAGAATTACTTACAACTCAAAATATAGATATTTCCTCACTTTGGTGGATGACAAAACCAGGCATACATGGATATATTTATTGCAATACAAGTCTGAATCCTTGATAACTCTCAAAACCTTCTTGCAATATGTTAAAAATCATTTTGAAAAAAATGTCAAGTTCATAAGGTCCGAAAATGCGTTGAAATTTACTAGTGCAGAGTGTCAATAATTTTTTGCTTCAATGGGAATCCTGCATCAGACTTCATGTGCATATAGGCTCCAGCAAAATGCCAGGGCAGAAAGGAAGCATAGACAAATTCTTAACATCGCAAGATCCTTGAGATTTCAAGATGGTCTGTCCCTTGAATTCTGGGGAGCATGCGTCTTGACTGCAGTGCATATACTGAATAAACTTCATTCTTCTATTCTCAATTTCAAGTCGCCACATGAAATGTTATATAAATCCTCACCTGATTATGATTCTCTTAAAAGTTTTGTCTGCCTGGCTGTAACATCCCCAGATCCGGGGTCGGGAATCCGAGTTGTCACGAGTTCCATTTCCCTTAATAACACTTAATCTTAATAAACAACCAACTACTGCGTACTGTGACCCCACAATATACACACACCCACCACAAGTTATAGTCTCAGATATGAATACCAAAAATAATACAAGTCATTTTATTCTACAATTATAAGTCATTACACCTCAAAAGGGTTTCTGAATAAATTTACAAATTCTTTGCCATTATTACAATTCATAATATACATAAATCTGGTACATCAACTGTTGAAAGCCTAGCCTATTGGTAGTTCCTACCTCGGCTACAGCGGCATCAACGCCTACAAAAAACCGCAAAATGTTTCCTATCTGCTCGTGAATTGAGAGCTTGGTCATGTTCATCTTGTCTATCTGTTGTTGTGTTATGAAAGAAGAAAGCAAGGGTGATCAACAAGCCCACTGAAATAATATGTATAATAATTAACAATATATGAGCATCGTCATAGTACTCATGAAAGTCTTGGTCAAGCAGAAATAAACCAAGTTTGATATCTTAATGTGACGAAGTCGCAAAATATTCAGTATATATATATACATATATACTTCTCAAAATCTTTGAAATCTTCTAACATGTATAATATACACAGAGTTCCAATTTATAACTATATAAAGATATCGTTGCAAGGTGATCTCATATATCTAACCTTGTCTTAAAGTTTTTCTAAAAATCTTTGTCATGCATAAGATAATTATTTACTAGATATAAGTTGAAAAGATGAAGTTTCAAGATACTCCAATATACTTATATATTTTTCGAATACTACTTGAACTACCACCGTTCAAGGTATAAATAGTTCATCCCACAGATGAAGGTACAAGACAAAACTTGTATAGAGTCAATCTCTGAAATATCATCAAAATGAAATGAAGTTATGATATACTTCATTTGATGAAAACATTATTTTGAAAACTCGACCCTGCCAACACTCAACAATCGCCCAACCGTAGCCTTTCTATCGAAGTGCTCTGGATAGTTGCAGAAATATCCAACTGGATGATGAACTCATTACGGGAGTTTGCCGCACAAGGAAGACCACTCACGATGATCAGTCGCAGTAGTGCAACCCCACCATTTTCTACATGTAGAGGAGAACAATCGAATTTACTTGTCAACCAAATACTGGACCCCTAAGGAATAGACCGTCTTAGTGGAACTTCCGGGCCATTTGGGCCAATATAATAAGGCTGGGACGGCGCCACTCGACCACTTACGCCACTCCTAGTTCAGATGAAATCCATGACTCTGAAACGTAAAGCTCGTCCCCCCTTTCCCTAAGTAGAAACTTGTTGATACGGCTCCACCAAGAAGTCATATCTAGTTGGAAAGGAAAACTCACCGATATTTCCCAGGCGATGCCTGTTAATGGATTAACTTATTCCAAGAATTTTACTTCCCGAGTGTTGGGTATGTAATCAAAAACTCTTTTATCAAAACAGCAACCTTGTTGCGAATATAAGAATACATCACGGAGCCGGATTCCTTAAATTTTTGAGCGAGTATTTGAATCCCCTTCGAAAGGAAGATCTTAAATTTGAAAACGAGTTTTGGGATCCGCTCTAACCTTCCAAAAATAGTTTTGATAAAGTTTGAAAATAATCTCTGGAAATATTTAAAGTAAGAATGATTTGATAGTATCAATTATTTTCCGAATACTTGGCAAATATCGAAACATTATTCTTTAATAAATAAAGAATATTATTTAATAAAATAAGCGGAGTCATAAGTCCTCGAATGAATATTCAAAATAATATTCATTAAATAAAATAAGCGGAGTCATAAGTCCTCGAATGAATATTCATTTATAATATTAAACTATCGAATAAATATTATTCGTTTAATATTTTTGAAAACTATATATATATATATAATATACTCTGTAATATCGCATCCCGGTTTAGGAAAATGTTCAACTCTGGGTCCCCTATACTAAGGGTATACGCAAGTACTGCTTATCTCTAGCATAGGTATTATGCAATTTATAAACAATTGAATCGATAATAAGATATCAAGATTACGAAACAGGCATGCATATATATATATCATATCAACATGCTCCAATATATCACAAGATTTTTATAATAATAATCATGCACTTATCACAAGATAATGCATATATATATCACAATAACAGTTATACGGGTAGAAAAATTGCCTGAGTGTTCCGGGATAGACTTAAGATTAGAGTGGGTCCGGTAACCTATGAACAACAACATAATCTGAAATTAGACCGCGGTCGCTTAAGAAACTAGTCAAAACTCACTCATACCCTAATTGCCGCTTATGGTCGCTTACACGCTTAACGATTTGCGTTAATCGCTTGCGTACCCTCGGCTCCACCAATTTTAATAAATTAACCATTACGAATTTTAAGACGACTCTTTCGTGAATACTCTACCAACTGCCTAACCCACCTTGCATAATTGTTTAGTCTTTTAAGGGCCTTAAACAAGGTCTCAAAGTAAAGCGAGGGGTAAAGGTTCGTTCGCGAAACGTCGTTACTTAAAACGGTCGTTTCTCCTAAACCGTACATCGGAACCAAGCAATCCACATATCAAAACGAAGCTTACAACACGCTCTAGCTAAACATGACAATGTTACTGATTGGTTGTTGAGTTTTATGTCCTGAACACTAAGAACAAGCAGTTGAATAAAAACGGGTATTATGACGGCTATGTTTACGCGATTACAAAAGTTTAAACTACTCCAATTAACCACCAACCAACTCATAACCATCAATAAAACAAAACTTCACCTAAACCATACCACATCAGTCCATAACCTCCAAGTTTTTCAACTCAAACAACCACAATCTAGACCTATGAACTATAATCAAGCTTCAATTATCAAAATACTTCCAAATCAAACCAAACTACTAATAATCGCAATCCATGCTTCTCATTTCACAAAACCAACCATTAAACTTACTAAACATAAATTAAAGGCTAAGGTTTGAAGTTTATACCTTCCTTGGTAGGTGTTAAGTTGCTAGGAAGCCTTAGGGAGCCTTAATCTAACCTCCTACAAGCTTGATCTTTCCAAAGAAATCAAGAACACAAAGTTAGGTTTTGAAGTTTCTAAAAGTCCAATTGAAAGAACTGTAAACATGAGGGTCTTAACATGCTTATTTGGACGAGACTTGTGAACAATAGTTGTAGGCCATCTCAATACCTTTCCAACGTGCTATAGAACACAACATTTGAGTGAGTATTGAAGGAGATATGGCAGTTTGAAGTTGTTGCTATTGTTTTGGCCGAGAGCTTTTGTTCTTGGAAGCAAAAGTCAACTTCTAATTTTTGTGTTTTATGATATTTGCTTGGTTGCTTCTCCTTTTTGTCTTGGCAAATGTTTTAGCTTTTTACCATGGTAAATTTTACATGGCCCAAAATCAACCAACAAAACAAAACCCCTTGTCATGCTTATGTCATCCTGCTTGTGTCATCTATTTGCCACATGACTTTGCCTTGTGGTTTGATGATGGCATAATACCTTGAATTCGTGTACAAGCTTATCTCTTGGTTGCGTATTTGTTTTATGGTTCGCGTAACTTTCGTTCTCGTTCATCGTTTGAGGGATCATATCCGGGATCTTATTATTTGGGTTCCCCTAAACCTTTCTCAATATTTTATATTCCTTTTATGATTCTCTCTTATAATCCTTGAATTTAAATTCTTTTAATCATGTTACCTTATACTCAATTCTTTCGGTATCTGGTGAATTTTCGGGAAAAATCAAAGTGTTCGAATTTTGATTCTGACGATCTTTACATACACTCATTTACTTTATGGAATACTAATACGATCTTAGAATTTCCATAAAAGTACTCCTATATAGCGTGGTCTGATAATTTTCCTTAGTCAGCATCATCAGCAAAAAGTTACTATTCATCAGTGTTTCAAAAATTCCAAAAATGGGGGTTATTACACTGGCTTTTGCTTCAAACCCTGAAAATTCCAATGACAAGTTTGGCATTAGGGGTGTTCCATGTGTTTTTCTCGGATACCCTCCTCTCAAAAAGGGTTATAGATTACTTGATTTACTCACTAGTAAGCAGTTTATTTCCAGAGATGTGATGTTCAATGAAGCTATCTTTCCATTCCATGTTAACTCTCATAATGCTTATTTACATCCAATGCCTTCTCCTTTTCCAAATACCACAACTTCTGTTATATATTTTGAAACCTTACATTTGGAAAATAATGCATCTTTATCCAACACTGGATAACACAACACACCATCTAGTCCAATCCCATCTTCACCAACTGAGAACTCAACAAATTCTAATACACATTCAATTTCACAAGACACACCAAATCAACCGGTTCCCCCACTTAGAAGGTCAACCAGGACTCATTCTCTACCCTCATGGATGGATGACTTTGTAACCTCAAACTCCGGATTTTCCATTGCAAAATCTTTCCATACTGATATCAGCCCCTCATTTCATTGCTTCCTTTCAAAACTCAGCTCCACTACAGATCCCTGTCTTTTGAGTCTGCTGTTGAACAAAGTCAGTGAGTTACCGCCATGAATTTAGAACTTAAAGCCTTGGAAATCAATAAAACATGGATTGTTACTACTCTTCCATCTAGAAAACAGACCATTGGCTGCAAATGGATATACAAGACTAATTTTTACCCTGATGGCTCGATTGATAAACATAAAGCCAGATTAGTTATCCTTGGATGCCATCAACAATATGGCATCAACTATGCAGAGACTTTTGCTCCGGTAGCCAAGATAACTACAGTCACGACCTTACTAGCTGTTACCGTAATGGAAGATTGGATCACATATCAAATGGATGTCTCTAACGCTTTTCTTCACGGGGACTTGCTAGAAGATGTATACATAAAATTACCCCCGGGATACTTCCATTATGGCGATCAAATTTCTTAAAATTCTACCAGATTCAGTAAGTCTGCTACTGGTCCCTTGCTAGTGTGCAAACTACAGAAGTCGTTGTACGGATTAAAGCAAGCATCTCGTCAATGGCTTGCTAAATTGTCTTCAACTTTGCTGAATCTTGGCTATCAACAATCAAAGGCAGATTATAGTCTTTTTACTCATCACACTGCTTCTGAAATTACTTCTATTCCCATATATGTGGATGATCTTCTTATTTTTGGTAATTCTAAAGATACCATCATACAATTCAAGACAATGCTAGCTGCTGCATTCCACATGAAGGATCTAGGACTTATAAATTATTTTTTGGGCATGGAGGTCAACAGAGATGCAAATGGAATATTTATCTGTCAAAAGAAATATACCATGAACATTATTAAAGAGTATGGCATGACAACAGCCAAGCCGTTACTTCTGCCAATGGATCCAAACCTCAAACTCGCTTCTGATAAAGGTGATATCCTACCTGATCCCAATGTCTATCAAATATTGATTGGGAAGTTAATATACTTTACTATAACAAGGCCTGATATTGCTTTTTCGGTTCAATTGTTGTCTCAATTCATGCAAAAACCTACTACATACATTTATAATATGTAAAGAGACTTCTTCGTTACTTAGTTGGAACCAGTTCTCAAAGCATACTCATAGCATCTTGTTTCGCAACTCAATTAATGGCATATTGTGATAGTGACTGGGCTTCTTGCCCAGACACATGCAGGTCAACCACCGGAAACTGTATCTTCCTAGGACAATCTCCCATATCATGGAAAGCTAAGAAACAACCAGTAATTGCACGTCCCTCAGCTGAAGCTGAATATCGTGCCATGGCCTTTACAACCTGCGAATTATCTTGGATTACAGCGCTTTTAAAGGATCTGGGACTGAAGAATCTTTCCCCTACTATACTCAAGTGAGACAACAAAGCAGTGTTGGCCATAGCTACTAATCTCGTGCTTCATGAACGAACCAAACACATGGAGTTACACTTTCACTATGTTCGAGAACAAGTTCAAGCCAGAAACATTCAAACTTAATACACCAAGTCTTTCTGTCCATCATAAACACAAGCTTAAGGGGGGGGGTAATGAAGTTTATGCAGTCACCAAGTATCAGTTATTTCTTATTTTCAAATAAATGTTACTGGTAGTTTTATAATGCAGTAAATTCAGCATTTTTTATCCCTAGTCAGTTGTTTAGTAGTAGTTGTTATTTTGGCTTGATTAGATAATGATAAGACAGATGTGCTGTCTTATTTTGTCCACTACCTAAACCTTTCAATCTTGTTATAAGGGATCTTTAACTCATCAAGTGAGATAGGTTGAAATAATAAACATCTGAGTATTTCTTCCTCCAATTGATTCATACACACTTCTGGTTCTTTAAGTTTCATATTATGCAAGTTTTCAGTAGTCATAATGGTTGGATGGAGACTCAACTTTTACTCGTCTAAATTCAGAATCTAGATCATAGAAAATAGGATCATCACAAGAGGAGCTACCAGTGGAATAATTCTGGACCAGTTCAAATGCATGATTAAGCTTAGAAAAAATGGATCCATGTTTGACATGACAATTAGAGTACTCCCTAGATTCAGAAGAGTTGTGAATCAGCTTATGAGATGCTACAATTTTCTTTGTGCAGCGTCTTCTATTGGATGATTTTCTTGGTGGCTCTGACAAATGGGAGGTCGACTTGAAGTCTCGATTGAAGTGGTAAGACTTTCGGGACTGACATGTTTGTCGGGCCGCTGTGGCAGTGAATGATGATGCAAAAGGAGATGACTTCATTTTGGATTGAACTTTCTTGTTCAGGGATTTACGCGTCAAATTCTGCAGCTTTCTGGTTTTACTAGCACTCGTGTGGTTAAGCTTATAAAACCAAGCATTTGGCAGCATATCTGAAAACTTAAATCTGTAATTACCCATCACACAAAACCTGCTTTCCAGACTGCTCTAGGATGAGTTAGTATGTTATATAACAAAAACTGAAGTTTTGACAAAAAGTGATGAGATGCTTCTCTGACAGATAGAGCACTAGATGTTCTGCTACAAACATGTCCAAATATATTCTGTTACATAGATTTGGGTATTTATGTGGATTTTAATTATGATATTATGGCACCTAGTCAACTGATCTGGCCATATAATATGATATATTGGTAGTCACAAGGGACTTATCCATTTTAGTTTCTAATAATAATCCAGCTATTCCATGGTCCGATCTTGTCCCCGTGAACATTAGATCTTGATTCGAAAGAACTTCAAATCTATAATTATGTTTTGACCTACGAATAGAAGCTTGACTTTTTTCTTCACTTATAGGCTTACAATTGCCTATGAATAGAAGCTTGACTTTTTTCTTCACTTATAGGCTTACAATTGAGTATCTGGTCTAAGATATTTTTAGATATATTCAGGGTAAGTCAGAATCGAACCCGAGCTGTGATGAATAAGGATAAACTCTTAATCATTTGAGCTATCCAATAGCTGGACTTTGATTACAAAATTGAAAGGCTTAATGTTTATGTTAAGTTTGTCAACAAAGGAAAGCAAACTTATTTTTGTTATTGGACAGTGTATTTGATTCCTACAAATATTAAATCTTTGTATTGGAAAAAATATTATTATATAGACTATCTGTCTTTTAATAATAATGATGCGAATAAAGAGTTTATGCCAAGAGTGTCACTTTAAGTTTGAGATATGATATACAAGTTAGAATAATGAATGTGATTAAACAGTACAAACATAAATGTTATTCTGAAGTTCAATTTCTTAGAGAATGAGTAAGTATTTCTCACAAAATGAGTAAGTATGAAATGTTATTCTGAAGTTCAGTTTCCCAGAGAATGAGTAAGTATTTCTCTACAAAATGAGTAAGTATGACATGATATTCTGAAGTTCAGTTTCTCAGAGAATGAGTAAGTATCCGGTTAAGAAGTAAAATGAACACTTAACTAAACGTCATATATCACTTTAATCACCAATCCTAACGAGCTATTATTTGAATCTAAAATTACAAAAAATATCAAACGAATACATCAAAATATGTACTCGAGAATCAAAATATATTTTTATAGAGTTTTATACATTTTTCTGGAATGCTACCAAAACCAAATGAAAAATGATGAATTCTAATATTTTCTTCAACTATTTGACGATCATACCTATGCAAACAATGTCTCCTTGATTTTTCATCATGTTTCTCTTTCTTTTTCTCATGCTTCTCTCTCACAAAAACTTTCATCTTGATACCTCATTAAATATAGATGGAGAAATTTTTTAATTCCATTGAATATGATAGATAAATACTTAATATATGTAGGTGTATGCATAAAATATCACACAAAGCCCTGATCATACCATGTTGTAAAAATTAGGAAAAAGAAAAACACCTACATTGCAGAGAACTTGTACTGCTTTTTTCACTTATCATATATAAAGAAAGTATCCAAAATACCCAATATATAGGCTTATCAAAATACACTAAAAATAACCACCATTTAGTAGGTAAATTAGATGCCCATTAATTAGTTCCATAAATCCACTACCCCACTAATTAATAATTCTAAAATAATATCTAAAATATCTAATAATTAAATACAATTAATCTAAAACATCTAATAATTAAATATGATTAATTAAACAATATTTGAAGCATAAATCCAATCAGATTTGCACATCAAAAGGCCTGCTTTTTCATTAATCAATGATACAATATATATATATATAAAGGAACTAACGTACTAGTAGCTATATATTAAGAAAACTAGTAATGGGCCTAACAACTCCTTATAATCCTCTGCCACTTATTATCAGTCCTACAATTTCTCCACTAACAGCATGACTAAGTCGTCAACTGAACAAATCAAATAAGAAAACATTATCAATTTACTACAAATAAAAATAAGTTTAAGATTATTTTCCAACAATCTCCCCCATAATCTTAAACTTACGAAGCACTTCTCTTGTTTTGTGATGTACTTCTCACCACCATCAATTTTGATGCACATCTCATCAAAAACACTTTGGAGCACTTCTCCCCAGGGTGCACATAACCACCCATAATTCTAAAGGAGAAGTTTTGCCTCAACCAATTGTGCCATGACTTCTTCATCACTTTGGAATTTACAATTCTTTTCCAGATGCCTACATTTCTTGCATTTGAAGCATTGTGGCTTTCTTTTATGCCAACAATTCTTTTCTTCATGACCGATCTTGTTAAAGTGGTTGCATTGAACTTTATTGCCTGTGCATTTGAAGAATGAAATTTTTGCTAATAGGAGTCCCTCATTTTTTCCTCCATTTTCTTCCTCCCTCATTGATCTCCTTTGGACTACAGTGTGGAGAGAATTGATTAATTCTGAGACTGTTAACTTTGAGAGATCTTTAGTATCTTCAAATGAAGAAATTTTAGTCTCATACCTTTCCGGAAGAGTTACCAAAAGCTTTTCCACAACTCTTTGACTTGAAAATTCTCTACCAAGTAATTTGACTTGATTGACAATGGACATCAATCTGCTCCCATATTCTTTAACACCTTCATTACTTTTCATTCTCATCCTCTCAAACTCCCTTTTGAGATTGAGAATTTGCATAAGTTTGGTTTTCTGGTTGCCTTTGAACTCCTCTTTGATTTTTCCCATGCTTCTTTAGGAGACTCACAACCCATGATTGTTGTGAAGATTTCTTCAGACACCGCTGAATGGATACATGAAAGTAGGGCTGAGCATTCGGTCAGTTCGGCCAGAACCCGAACCGAACCGAGTTAACCAAAAATCGAAGTGATATTTTTTTCCTAACCAAACCGAACCAAACTTACGCATAAACCGAACCGAAAACCGAACCGAATTATTTCGGTTTATTCGGTTCAGGTTATGAAAACCGAAGTATTTTTAACAAAAATTGTTTCTGTTGTAAAAGACATGCCTGTACTTTAACAAGACTAAGACATTATTTCAATCCTTAGTAAGTTGTATTGTTATCTTAATCTGTAATTTGTATTATAACACTTAATGTCTGTAAAAATGCAAAGGAGCAGACTGGAGTCTTTTCCCTAAAACAGTATCAAGCCTAAGGATTCTATCTGTAAGAAGATTAAGAAGATCATGCCTCAGAAGAATTTTGAAGAAGCTTGGAATTGAATAAATCTGTTTGGAAAAAAAATACTCTATGCCAAGATCTCTACAAGTCACAGATTTAATGTTATAGAGAAGTCATTCGAGAACTCCAGAATGGCTTATCGAGAAGTCAAGAAAGCTACTAGAGAACTAAGTGAGATATCGACAAGCCAAATTGAAGACATGAAGATTGGAGATATCGACAAGTCATTTCTTCATTAGAGAACTCAGAGTTAGTGACAAGTCTACATTCATTAGAGAACTCTGAGTTATCGATAAGTCAAGTTCCACTAGAGAACTCAGATATATCGATAAGTCGAAATTCACTAGAGAACTCAGAGATATCGACAAGTTAAAATTCACTAGAGAACTCTGAGATTTCGACAAGTTAATTTGACTAGAGAACTCTGAGAAATCGACAAGTCAAGAAGCCACTAGAGAACTAAGAGTTATCGATAACTCAAAGTGAAGATGTGAAGACTAGAGATCTCGACAAGCCGAAATTCTCTTATAGAGAACTGAAGACCTCTGCAAGCCAAACTAAATATAGATTACTAGAGATATCGATAAGCCAATATACTTATCGAGATGTCAAGTGTTCTATAGACCTAAACTGGAGATCTCGATGTACAATCTCAAAGTACAAGGTTGCAGATCAGTTCAATATCCAAGATAAACAATCAACAAATAATCCAACAGCTGGATTGACAAGTCTACAAAAAGCAGCTTGAAGAACGTGCAAGATCAATGGTAAAGATTAACTGACAAAGGAAGATTAAAGTGAACACGGGATGCTAAAGATATGCTAAGCCAGAAATGGAAGATCTGCTTTTCTATAAATAGAAATGACAAGTGACAGTTTAGAAAAGCTAATAGCATGTCTTATTACACACTGTGTAAACCAGCAGTTAACTGAGTTATAAAGTTAACACTGGTCCTTAGTCAGTTATAATAATTTAGATCAAATTTCTGGTAACACTCTCAAGGAGAAACTAAGCTCTTTATCAACAAAGAGCCTAGAAAATTTGTAGCAAAACAGTCTTAATTTTAATATAAAATTAAGTGAGTTTTGAAGATCTGTGTTCTTTATTTTTTTGCAAGTTTAAATTCTGCATGAACACATTTCACTACAAGAATTAATTTACTTTTTTCAAACATAAACATTCAAGAAAATCTCAAAAATAGTAAAACACATTCACCCCCTCTGTGTGTTATTCATTTCCTATCAAGTGATATCAGAGCAAAATCTGAAAGTAAACAGATTTAAGATCTTGGAAGAATGAATACACAGAAAATCGGTAGCATCAAAATTCCTACCTTTGACAAAGCTAACTACACTCTTTGGAAAAAGAAAATGATGTTGTTCATCAAGATGGCCAATCCACTCTACATTCAGATCCTCAAGAATGGACCCTTCATTCCTATGGTTAGAGTTGAGGAATCTATAGATGGAGACATGGTTATCCCAGCTCATTTTGCTCTAAAAGATCCTTCTGAGTATTCTAACCCTAAAAAGGAGAAAGTCTCCCTGGATAGTAGCTTGTAATTAATATTGATTGAGTCACTTGTTAATGTGATGTACACCAACATTGTCAATTGTGACACTGGCAAACAACATTGACAACTGTGACATTGTCAACATTGTCACTTCACAGTATGAGGGTTTTATGGCAAAGCCAAAGGAAAGTATTACTGATGTGTTTGAAAGGTTTAACAAGCTGATAAATGATTTGAAGCTTTATGACAAATATTATGAAGCTGAAGAAGTGAACTTGAAATTCTTGCTTACTCTCCCTGATCATTTGGAACAGAAAATCTCAGCAATCAGGGAAGGGAGAGACTTGAGCAGAATAACTCTAGAATTTCTATATGGAATTCTCAAAACATATGAACTAGAGATGATTCAAAGGCAATAATTGAGATCTGGTCAAGGACATGTTGTGGATGGCTTAAGTGCTTTAATTGTAAATGAAAGCCAATCATCTAATGATGAACCAAGATCTCGAACTCCAGTTGCCTCAACAAGTGAGCAAAGAACAAATGATTCACAGGAGCAATTCATTCTGGAATTGGAAAAGGATGAGTTTTATACTCTTGAAGAATTGGATGAGCTAGATCAGTCAATGGCCTATTTAGCTAGGAAATTCTCTAATATTAGAGTAAAGAAGCCAAGATACTTCAAGAATAAAGGAAAGTCCTTTAACAAAGATAGCAGCTGGAAGGAAAAAGGGAAGTACAATTCTGATAGCAAGAATGGCTACAAAACTGGATCTGTTGACAGATCTAAAATAAGATGCTTCAATTGTGATGAATAAGGCCACTTTGCTACAGAATACAGGAAACCCAAGAAAGCAAAGAAATACAAGGCTTATCTTGAACTTGAATCAAAGTATGAAGCTCTTCTAAGGAAACATCAAAGCAAAGCTTATATTGTAGAGGGTAAAAGTTGGCATGACTCTGAGAATGATGAAGATGAAGAATTTGGTAATTATGCACTCATGGCCCTGGAGCAAGGAGAATCATACTCATCTAAATCACAGACACCAACTCTTACCACTATTGATTTAAATATGAATAAATATAAGGAAACTGTTGAAAAGATGAGCACATAAATATTTCACATTCACACAAGCATGGTTGCTGCTAATGAAGAAGTTAGCAGACTAACAAAGATAAATGAGAAGCTTGAAAGGGAGAAGCAAGAAACTGAATTGTTGTTGGTGGAGCTTGAAGCTTTAAAACAAGAAAATGCTTATCTAAAGAACAAGCTCAAGTGTGCAAATGAAATTGAAGCAGTGCTAAAGGAGAAGCTTGAAAAGAATGAAGTAAAGATGAAATCTTTCAGAAATGCATCTAAACTAGTCGGACAGTATCATGAGAAGAATAAGCCATGTGAAAATATTTCTATTGGCCTTGACTATGATGCCATGAATGACAAAAAGAAGAATGTAGGTGACAAAGGGAAAGCAAAGAAAACTGAGAATGCTCCAACCTTTTTGAAAGAGGTTAATGCACCTATATTCAAAGCATGTAAAGTCAACTTCAGTGAAGAAGAATTGATTATCAAGCAAGAAATTGCTGATGAAGATAAAGAAAAGAAAACTGAAGAATCAGTTCACTCTTCCAATACTGAAGAGAAGCTCATAAACAAACAAAGTCCTAAGACTCCTGTTAAAGAAACCAAAACTAAAGATGCAAGAAAGAAAAGGAAAAATAGAAATGGGAAAATAGGGATAAACAAAAGCAATAATTTTTCTTATGTTGCAAATGCTCCTAGAAAGAAGTGTGAAAAATGTGGCTCCATAAATCATCTAACCCACCTTTGTAAAAAGGTTGTTAGTAAGACAACTGAAGGAACTTACAAATACAATGAAGCAGATTCAAATGATCCCTATTCATTCTGTGACAAGTTTGACTGCATTCCTTGCAACTTGAAAGTAATGAAGAGTTGCCACAAACTGAGAGTGGACCTTAAAGAAACAAGAAATGAGTCCACATCAGAAAGAAAACATGCACAACAGTCACTGAATTCTATTTTTTCTAAAACAACTCATTCTACTTCTGCTGAACAAGTTACTAAGAAAAAACTACCCAATACTGCTTGGGTTTCCAAACACACTTAAGACTCATTGTGTGCAGCGCATAGTGTAGAGAGTCATCTGGATCATAGATAGTAGATGTTCCAGGCATATGACAGGTGATAAGGCCCTGCTATCACAGTTTGAGGAGAAAGTTGTCCCTTTGGTGACCTTTGGAGACAATAGCAAAGGACTCACAATGGGATATGGCAAGATTATTTCTAAAAATGTTGTCTTTGATGATGTAGCACTGGTAGCTGTCTTGAAGTGAATCTTCTTAGAGTTAGCAAATTTGTAGACAAAGGCCTTAAGTCTTATTCAACAAAGAAGAATGCACTATTATCATAAAGAAAACTGGTGAAGTTGCTCTGAAAGGAGCAAGGAAAGGAAGCTTGTTTGTTGCAGATTTTGACTCAACAAATAAGGATGATGTTTGTTGCTTCTACACCAAGGCATGAGAAGAAGTAAACAAGCTATGGCATAAAAATCTGTCTCACTTGAATTTCAAGGAAATTAACACCTTGTCAAAAAGGAGTTACTAAGAGACATGCCTAAGCTGGAGTTTGCTCAATTTGAAGTTTGTGTTGTCTATCAGAAAAGAAAAATGAAGAAACTACTCAATTTTATTAGAGAACATGCTACAAATGGTACCAGTGAGCTCATTTTTGTACCAACAGGAAAACAATTGGCTGACATTTTTACTAAACCTTTGGATGAAGCAACTTTCACTAGACTTGTAGGTGAAATTGGAATGCTTAATTCTTCATCCTAAGGCAAGAACTCAGCTAATATTTTGCAGCAGATTAATTTCCAATAAATCAATATTAATTTGATTTAGTTGGAAATTAACTGAAATATGAATTATAAATATTTCAGAAATCTCTGCATATTTGTTTTTTTAATTCAAATTTAACTTGGAATTTTCAAATTCTAAGTAAACTGCTCAGTGTTAATTTACATTCTCAATATGTAAAATTAACACAAGGCAGAATTACAAAAACCAAAAGTATATAGAGAATTGAGTTCTCGATAAGTCAAATTGACTTCTCGACAAGTCATTTTAGGACTTCTCGAGTGAGTCCTCGATAAGTCAATTATTGACTTCTCGAGTGACTTCTCGATAGGCTTAATATGACTTATCGATAAGTCTTTGTAGAGTTCTCTAGTAGTGTTAATTCACAGAGTTCTCTACAGGTGTAATTTTTGACTTATCAATAACTCAGAACTGAAATAATTTAATTTAATAAATTATTTTGGTAAAATACTTTTGAAAACTTCATTCTAATTTTAGTTAGAATATATTCAAATAAAAGTTGGAATTAATTCAGTCCATTTTTTGGACAAACTAGGTATTTATTTGACATCTCGATAAGTCAATTTTGAGTTCTCTAAAAGAGTAATTTAAAATGACTTCCCGATATGTATTTCATTTCTTAAAATGACTTCTCGATAGAAAAACTCCAAACGTCTATTTTTGAGTTCTCGATAAGTCATTTACTTTTACTATAAATACCCAGACTTCTCGATACATACACATACTTACAACTTCGAGATCTAAATCGACCTAGCCTTTCAAGCAAAAACCCATTTCTCTCTCATTTCCATTCTCTCTTACTAAACTATAGTGGCATAAAACACTATTAGAGCAACTATCCCAGAGAAAGGAACAAACTTCTTGGCTTTTACTGATGCTAACCAAGCCCCTGACAGTTTCAAAGGGTATGTGAAATTTATGTCTGAATCGTACATTACAAGAGCCTTGACTGCTAATCCAGTGTTGTACCTGGATGTGTTGCATGCTTTTTGGACTACATCTGTGGTGAGGACTGTGATGCATGATGATGCTGTATCCTTGGTAGTGACTTGCTCAGTTGGAGGTCAACAAGAGTTTAATGAGAAGGATGTGAACCTAGCTTTGGGACTACCTACTGCAAATCTTGTGGAAGTGCCAACTGCTGATGAGCTGATTGAGTTTCTGGACTTCATCAACTATGGTGGAAGAATCAACTTATCAAGCCTAAACAGAACTAATCTAAGGAAAGAGTGGTCATTCATTTTTGATTCAGTGGTGAGAGCCTTTACATGCACGAAGACAAGATATGACAACATTTCAAGTATGGTGCAAAAGCTGGTGTATTCAATTGCCCACAACAAACACTTGAATGTTGGTCTGCTGATCCTGGAAGAACTTGCAACCAGGCTAACTATGCCCCTGTCAGCTAGAGGTAAGGAAATTTTCTTCCCTAGATTTATTATGTCCACTTTAAATAATAAAGTAGCAGACATACACCTACTGAATGGTATAGATTGTACTAAATTAGGCATTGTAAGTAAGTGCCCAAAATAATATTTGGCTCACTTACTACAAAGAATAAGGTTAATGTAAGTCTTAAAATCACTCCATTTATGTTGGAGATGTTTAGGACTTACCCTTATCCTATGCCTGACTTGAGATCTAATACACAATCTAGCACATCTATGATTCCTGAACTTGTGGAAGTACAAACACAGGAACACCAACAGGGATCTTCCCAAGCTGCAACCATTCTTTCACAACCTTTAGAAGCTAGGAAACCAACTACCTCATCTTTTCAAAAGGATGAGGTCAGTAAAAAGAAGAGAAAGGGGGCAACCTTAACTGTGGTAACTGAGAGTGGTGAGGAGATAGCTGAAAAAGAATCACCTCTGGTCAAAAGATCTAAAAGAAGTAAACAACCTGAGCTGACCACTCTAGCCACCTCTGCATCCTCGTATAAGGACGCAATTGTAAAAACAACCAGGAGTGATTCTGCACAGCCTGTACTAGAAGCAATTCAAGTGTATGGTAGGAGAAACAAGGAAGGCACACACAGTGAGAGCATATCTCTTGAAGCTCCCTCATTCATTCAGGGGGAGCTGCCAACACTCACAACTGAGCAATAAATTCTTATGTCTAAAATTTCTTCTATTCCAATCCACTTAAATCAATTTCTCAAGTGCACCAAAAATCAAGTGACTTAGCTCAAAAAGCTTTACTCACCACCCAGACACTCCATTTAGATGGTGAGAGGCTACATGCCGGGGTAGACCTTGATGATACCATCACAAATATGGGGGATTCATCAGTTTTTACTGAAGACCCCATGGATACTTCTAATACACCTTCATGTACAAAACAGTCTTCACATACTGAAAGGTTTGAGGGTAGTACTCCTGAGGGGGAGCTATCTAAATCCTCTCCAGTTCAATTGGAGATTCCTCATGTAGGGACAACTCCCCTCACAACCCTAGCAGATATTGTCTTGGTAGTTAAGTTAGGAGTACAATTGCCCATGATCTTGTCATAGGGGAGGCAAGCATAGCACATTCAAGTGCTAGTGTGTTGTAAGAGACACAAGGGTTTGAGGCTGGTGTACATGACAGTAACCCGGTCAAATCCCCTCCAATTCAATTGGAGGTTCCCACTACAAGTGGAGGAAAACACACTGTCAAAACCACAGAGCAATCTGTGAGTCAAACTGTGAACCCAGTCACAGGTGTTTCTGATGAATTATCCACCTCACAACCTCAACAACCTCACATACTCTCTCAGTGGCTACAAGAATCTGCTTCTCGACCAACTTCTGTAGATGATCTACTAGTAGAGTAGATATCTGGACTGACCAACATCTCACAACATCTCCTGACTTCAAATATGAGCAACCAGGACTATTAAGCTATCATGCTTGCTTATAATTATGAAGAGGTTGAGGAGCAAAAGGAGAAAATTATCAATGATGCTGAGCCAGATCGGAATGTGGATGCATGGATGTCTGATGACTTTGCCTTGGAGATGAATCAAGTTCTGGGCAGATTCAGAGAAGAGTATGTTACTATTCTGGGCAGCAATGCAAAAGACTTAAGTTTAGAAGCTGTCTATGATGCCATTACAGATGTATACAAATCTCAGCTCAAAGCATTTCAACTATTTGGTAAGGCTCTTGAAATCAAGCTTACTATACATGAAGACAGAATCAGGAAACTGGTGAATGAGAAAATGGACAAGATCATACCATCTCAAGAGAAGATCTCTTCTAAATTCAAGCATTTTTCTGAGCAAATGGCTAGGATGGATCTTGCCTCTATAGAGAAGGAAGTCAAAAACCTCAAACTATCTTTCACCAATCTCCATACAGTGATCCAACAACAAATTACTAACTCAAATGAGACCAAGGTCCAGCTGGATCAACTTCACCAGAGCAGATATAAGCCTTTACCTTTGCTAATGGAAGGGATCAAAAAGGCTGTAGAAGAACACTTTGGCACATCTAGCAGCTCTTATCAGCCTGGATCCGCTTCAACAAATCTACAAATTCATTCTCTACAGGGTCAAGTCACAACATTGCAAGACTCCAACTCTTCTCTCACTGCACAAGTTCAGGCTTTGACATCTCTTGTCAAGAGCCAACAAACAGATATCCAAACCCTGGTGGACTCCCATAAGCATTTTCAAATGCAGAATACTATAACTTTAGGTTCCATCATGGGCAAACTCAATATACCACTACCTTCTCTACTTGAACAAGTCAGACCTGAAATTGCTACTCCCCTTCTAATTCCTGTCAACAAGACTAAGGGAGAGATAAAGGCTAGGTTGACATGATCTAGGTCATCTCAACAGCAAGTCCAGAGGGCTGAAAAGAAATCTAAAGAAGTTGATCTTGGTATGGAGAGACTTATTAGGTATGCTGAAGGACCTAGTCTGAGCAGAGAGTTTGAAGAACTACTGAAAGCCTTAGAAGCTTCTCTCAACAACAATCACTTCACATATAAAAAGCCCTGGACAAGACAATCAATTTCATAAGAGTGATCAAGGTCAATAAGGACAACTTTCTGGAAGAGAAGATAGTGGTTAATGCAAATGACTCAGAGACAGACATGTATATGCAGGTGTCCCTCAATTGCCTTGTCTTAAGGAGGGCATCTGAGTTAGATATCTTCATCAACAAAGTTAGAGTTATAACTCGTGAAGATACCATGCTATTAACTACACTGAGAGATGCTCAAGTAGTTGACTTTCCTGAAGCATATCTATAGCCAAGCAAGGGTATAACTATATCTGTCCAATTACCAGACAACACAGACATTTTAATATCCCTAAATACTGTGTCATGAGAAACAAGAAGCTTATCATGATCCTAGGAACTAGCTTAAAAGCTAAGAAAAACAAGAACAATGATGATATGGAAAGGATAAAGCTACTGAGGAGATATCTGGAAAATGCAGAAGCCAACTTGCCCAAAACACAGTTTAACAAAGATGACTTGGATGAGGATGATCAGAAGAAGAATGATCAAAATCCTTCTGTCTCAAATCCTAGTCAGTCCAGTAAGCCATCTAAGAGCAAGGGTGGAGAGAAGAAGAAGGATGATGACAAGAAAGATGAAGAAAAGAAGAGAAGAGGTGAGAGGAAGAGTAGAAAGCCTCATGATGATTCAGAAACTCAAACAACCCTGAAAATCCAAACACAATCAACTCAAACCTCATCTCAACCTATAACATCAACTATCTCAAACATCAAACCTTCCCAAACATCTAAGCCATAAATTCTATACAAACAAACAACAAATTCTTTCCTAAAAATTTCAATCACCTCAAGCCAAACTAATATCAAGAAAATGACAAACCTACCTTTAGTCAAACCTTCACTAAAATTCAAGCACAAATCTGTTGGGAGAAAGCCTAAGAAAGTCAAGCCTGCAAAGAAAGTGGAAGCCACTGAAATGGCCATCTGGAAGTGATTTAAAGAATCTGACTTTCTACCTCTAAATTGGTGCATCTCAGATGAAGACCATTTCCAACATCTAGCTGAGGAAATTGTTAGAGTCTGGATTGTATCCCTGAGAGAAGTTAGAGTTTATTTTAAGGTTGTACATTCACTCTTCTAGACAAAAAGTTAATGGACTCTTTGGCTTCTATAGAAATCAAGAGAATGATAAGTTTGTTAAAGGACAAGGATACTGTTACAAGGGCATGGAGATCATCTCTAGCTGAATGGTTGATTGAAAGAGAGGAAACCAAGAAAAGAGATGAGTCTGAAGCTGAAGAAAGAAGAAGAAGGCATAATGAAGAAATAGACATGTACTTAAAAAGATCAGAAGAGTTGAAAGCAAAAGTAATGAGCAGAATTTCTAAAGATGGGAGATTTCTAAACATCAGAGCTGGTGGATTCTCAAGATTCTACATAGAGGTTCTGGACGATGGTTATCCTAAGGCAGCAAGACAAAAACTTGTAGAAGCTCTAAGTGGAACACCTATCATAGAAGAACTTGAAATTCTTGACAAATTGAAGGATCAACTTAGAAAAGAAGCAGATGTAAAAACTTCCTTTATCTGAGTCTTGTAATCATTAAACCTTGTGAATCTTGTGTTATACAAGTTTTAATTCTACCTAGCTCTATGTATTAATTTTATTCTCCATCATTTCAAACTTGGGGTTAGTCTTGTTAATAGGCATGAATTTATGTTAAGCAATCTTCTCACAAATTGGGGAAGATTGTTGTAAAAGACATGCATGTACTTTAACAAGACTAAGACATTTTTTCAACCCTAAGTAAGTTGTATTATTATCTTAATCTGTATTTTGTACTTGTAACACTTAAAGTCTATAAAAATGCAAAGGAGAAGACTTGAGTCTTTTTCCTAAAACAGTATCAAGTCTAAGGATTCTATCTGGAAGAAGATCAAGAAGATCATGCCTTAGAAGAATTTTGAAGAAGCTTGGAGTTGAATAAATCTGTTTGGAGAAAAATACTCTAAGTCAAGATCTCTACAAGTCACAGATTTAATGTTATAGAGAAGTCATTCAAGAACTCCAGAATGGCTTATCGAGAAGTCAGGAAAGCTACTAGAGAACTCAGTAATATATCGACAAGCCAAATTGAAGACATGAAGATTGGAGATATCGACAAGTCATTTCTTCACTAGAGAACTCAGAGTTATCGACAAGTCTACATTCATTAGAGAACTCTGAGTTATCGATAAGTCAAGTTCCACTAGAGAACTCAGAGATATCGATAAGTCAAAATTCACCAGAGAAATCAGAGATATCGACAAGTTAAAATTCACTTGAGGACTCTGAGATTTCGACAAGTTAATTTGACTAGAGAACTCTGAGAACTCGACAAGTCAAGAAGCCACTAGAGAACTAAGAGTTATTGATAAGTCAAAGTGAAGATGTTAAGACTAGAGATCTCGACAAGCCAAAATTCTCTTATAGAGAACTGAAGACCTCTACAAGCCAAACTAAATATAGAGTACTAGAGATCTCGATAAGCAAATATACTTATCGAGATGTCAAGTATTCTATAGACCTAAACTGGAGATCTTGATGTACAATCTCAAAGTACAAGGTTGCAGATCAGTTCAATATCCAAGATAAACAATCAAGAAACAATCCAATAGCTGGATTGACAAGTCTACAAAAAGCAGCTTGAAGAATGTGCAAGATCAAAGGTAATGTAATATTCAGGGATTTCGCGACTTGTATTATCAAATATATATATATATGAATGTATGATTTAATATGAAAAAAATAAAATAATAATAATAATAAAATAAATAAATAAATACAAATGTATATATGTGAGTACATGATTAAGTGACCCGTATGTGTTGATATGATTAAATAAATAAAGCGAAGATGTGACTGATAAAGATATCAGATATACATATATATATATATACCGAGAATGGAAAAGTGAGAATATTTAAGATTTAATATGGAAATTAGTGGAAGTATGAAGCTTCTATTGAGGAATATGGGATTATGTGATACGTGACTTGTACGTGTGGGACAATGTGGTCGATGTATTTTTAAACAATTTTAAACATTTTATTATGTGGAAATAAGAGTATATGAGCTTTTAAATATTCCTATAAAATAATTAAAATTATATAAAATAATGAGATTTGTTATATTATCTCTATAATACCCCCAGAGACTTTATAAAAATGATGGATGAATTTATTTTGGTGATTTGGTATATTTAAATGATTTTAGAATCATTATTTTGATTTTTGAGTTGTAACTTATAAAATTCGTATAAAATAATCTATACGCTCAAAAATTATTTTAAAAATATGGGGAGAAAGGTAATTTAATTATGTACATGTTAAAAATATAATTTCAATAATTCTGAATTGTTAATCTCCAGTTTTCTATTTAATAAGTACGATTTTAGGAATTTCTCAAGCATAAAATGACTTCAACCAGAAATTTGTCGACCCAAGCATCATCTCTCTCTCTCTAGCTTCTTCTCTCTCTCTCTAGACTATCTCTCCCCTCATTCTTTCTTCAATTTTTCAGCCGATTCTAAATCGGAAACCGAGGTTCTACTCCTCTTACTTTTATAATCAATATACTGAAGTGCATGTAAGTATAGTTCTATGTACATACATCAATTTTGAACCACCCATTTCGGGTCGGGTTCGGAGTTCTTGATTCATTTCAATACTTGATCTGTTGCTTCTCATATACGCCGATCTATACTTACATACATATATGGTTGTATGTATCGATCGATTTTGTGACGAACCCATTTCGGATCGGGTTCGGATTTTCTGATTTGCTTTGATTTTTGACAAAAATGAGTGAATGATGTATGTGTATAAGCGAATCGGTGAAGTTTCGGTTGGAAACCCGATTAACGGGCACCACCGGAACTTTGCCGCCGCCGGCGATGAGTTCCGGCGAGCTGGCAGTGGATGATGATTTTAAAACTGAGTCTTATTATATTAAAAACATCGATTTTATTAATTATATTCAAGTTTTATCAATTTTCAGTTTATTATGCGATGAAATCGATGGGTATTAATTGATTATGTATTTCGTAATTATGTAATGAAAGTGTTGATGTTAAGCTCGATTTTCCGAAATTGTAACCTAAATTTTGTGAATAAAAGGTTCCAATTTGTGAGTATTGGAACCAAGTTGTTTATATCAAGTCCATTAAATGCTAGGTGATTCATTTACGAAATTGCTTAATTGAAATTGGACATAGTTGGTTTTAATCGATTAAGGTGGATGTTTGTTGTTGGTGTTGTTGTTTGTGTCGACTTGAGCTCGACTGAGAGCTAATAAAATAAGGGGAGTGCTGCTCAGAGTTTTCTAAAAAAATGATATGATAAAATGATTTTAATATTAGAAACAAGAAACACACTTCTTTATTAATTTATCTTATTATATTAAATTATTTTCGAAAATGATTTCTTTACTCAAATTGACTTGACTTAGTTGGTTTTAAATTAAATTTAGATAATATTTAATTGATTTAATTGATCGGTTAAAAGATTTAACTGATTAATTTTATCGACTAGAGATCTATTTAAATAGTCTTAAAATATTTTTGGATTGTGTCCACATAAGACTGACGTGCATGTATGTTATTTGGTTTGTGTTACTTGTATAATTATTTGAATTGGTATGTGTACGTGAAGTATATATATAATACTCGTACATGTATTTTACGTATAGCAAATGGGTAGAATAACGTTAGACGTTCAAGATGAATGATAATTGACTATGAGGATACTAAAATAGTGTCTTTATACGTGTAGATTCGGAAAGTGAGAACGCTCGACTAGGAAAGGAAAGGCCTCACTAGGTAACGTGATAGTAGGTCATGTGGTCAAGAAAGGAAGCAAATAAGGCAAGTAACATTTCAACCCTTGCCTCCTATGTTGTGATTCGATGTTATGATTGAATACCTACTGTCACCTTTTTATTAGCCTTGTACGTTGACATGGCTTGTTCCTTTTCCTTTTGAATATTATACCTTATTTCAAATGCTAATGCTTTCAAGTTGATGATAGCTTTGATTTCCTGAACAATGGTTCTTTTGGTACACCCTACCCTTCCTATGTAACAAAGTTTTATGAACTTGAAGTTAAGAATGATTTTAAACTTGAAAGGGTCTTGATGATTTCAAAGAGATGGTAAAGATTTTCAAATGGAAAGTATTTCGAAAATGAAAGTTTTCAATCCAAATGATTTTATGAATTTCCATTGATTGGAAGTGTAAGTGGCCGAGTGACGCCGGTCCACTATGAAAACCAGTGAGTTCTGGCACATAATAAAGACCAGTGAGGGATGGAAATTGAAAGGATGAATACATGGCCTTATGGGTAACCTATTCATGTCCAGAGGGGCTGTAAATTCCGGTATGGGGATTGTACATGGCTTATCACCCGTGTAGTCCAGACCGTCATACACTCCAATTGAGTAAAAATGTTTTGTGTAAAAAATATCTAGATGATTGAACTGTTTTCTTGAAAATGATATGATATCATGAATGAAGAAAGGTTTTGATGAGAAGATCTGTTTTGAAAAGTATTGTATTGATAAAGGAAGGTCTTATGAAATTTTGAGAAATGAGATGTTTTAATAAAGTACTGGTGGTAAAATGACTACCTTGGAATGAGCTTGATCTTAAAACCTCTTTTAAGAACCTTGAAACCTTATCCCTTATCTCATTCTGTTAAATAATTTAAACTTTTTTTTAATTTAGTTACTTGCTGAGCTTTTGTAGCTCACTCTGTTATTTATCTAACCCTGACAGTTAAGCATGAGGAAGATGGTCTGGCTTAGGCTCGGCTGTTAAGAATATCTATAATGGTCCTCACCGTATAGTTCGAATCTCTATACTAGCTCAAGTAGCAGACACGCATAAATAATAGCTGGGAGTAAGCTATGTTGAATTAGATCGTTGTTATCAATACCTTTGGGTTGTTTTGTGTAATTCCAAACCGAAGTTAGAATTTTGGCTATTTATTAAATTTTGTAATAATTTTATATTGATCGTTAGTAGTTGTAACTTGTTTCATACCATAAGCTGTTCGAGATCCTTGTGGTGTAAAGGGGGTGTTGGATATATTTGAGATGTCATGTCTAATATGTTTCATGTTTAGTTTTTAGATCTTAACTATCAGTACTTACTGGAATCAGGACTTACTGGAAGTCAGGACTTAGATTATTGGAAGATAATATAAGAAGATGGATATCAGAACTTAAGTATGGAGGACTTACAATTAAGGAAGGAAGCTGATTTACAGGAAAAAAGATCGAGACTAAAACAAGAAGAAGATATGCAAGGAAAGAGTTCGAGGACTAGAAGAATTATAAGGTATCTGGTTGATATATTTTAGGAGACAAAATTATATTCCATATCAAATAGAAGTTATCTTGTAACTGTGTGTTTATATAAACACAGACATATGTTTACTCTAAAAGAGTTACGATCATCGAGAAGATCATATATTGTAACCTAGCAGCTCTCGTGATATTTGTTCATCACTGAGAGATAACAGTTCCATTGTAATAGAGTTTTTTATATCGAATACATCTGTTTTCTGTTACTTGTGCTTTAAATCGATTTGATTGTATTCTACACTGTATTCAACCCCCTTTTACAGTGTTGTGTGACCTAACAAGTGGTATCAAAGCCTATTTGTTAACACACATACAGTAAAGATCCAAAACAACCATGTCTGAAGAAGTAGAAAATCCAACCAAGCCCGCTAAAACTGAAGAAACTCTAAATACTCAAGCCCATAGTCGATATGAGACTATCAGGGTTCCCATGCTGAGACCGTCTGAATATCCCATATGGAAAGTGAAGATGGCTATGTTTCTGGAAGCTACAGATCTAGAATACCTTGACAGAATTAATGAAGGACCGCATAAGCCAACCAAGCTCTCTGCAGATCAGCCAACAAAGACCATACCAAACGAGAAAAGTGAATACACAGCTGAAGATATCTCATCTATTGCCAAGGATGCAAAGGTAAGGCATTTGCTGCATAGTGCCATTGATAATGTCATGTCAAATAGGGTAATTCACTGCAAGACTGCAAAGGAGATATGGGATGCTTTGGAGATAAGGTGTCAGGAAACTGATGCAATCAAGAAAAACAGGAGGACTATACTCACTCAAGAGTACGAACACTTTGACTCAAAAAGTGATGAGTCATTAAATGACTTATATGACAAGTTTGTCAAACTCTTGAATAATCTGTCACTGGTGGACAAGGAATATGACATTGAAGATTCAAATCTAAAATTCCTTTTAGCTCTTCCTGAAAGTTGGGATTTGAAAGCTACTATTATAAGTGATAACTATGCTCTTGATGAAACTACTCTTGATGAAATTTATGGAATTCTCAAGACTTATGAACTTGAGATGGATCAAAGAAGCAAGAGACATGGGAGAAATTCAAGAACAGTTGCTCTGAACGCTGAGGAGGAATCCCCCAAAGTGGCTATCTCAAAGAAAGGAAAAGGAAAGGCTCTTATCATAAAGTCTGATTCAGAATCATCAAGTTCTGATGATAATGATTCAGAAACTGAAAGTCTACCTGAAGTAGATGCTGATGAAGAGATGATGAAGTTGTGTGCCCTTATGGTGAAGGGTATCACAAAGATAGCATATAGGAAATTCAGAAGAGGAAAGAAGTTTTCCAGGAAAGGTAGAAGTTCTGATAAGAAGGGCTTCAGAAAATCTGAAGGAAAAGGAGGAAAGTTTGACAGAGGAGATTACTCAAATGTCAAATGCTACAACTGTGGTGAGAAAGGCCACATATCTCCTGAATGCAAGAAAGGAAAGAGTGACAAAGGCAAGGCACTTGTCACAAAGAAGAAAAGCTGGACAGACATCTCAGATTCTGAAGATGAGGAGAACTATGCCTTAATGGCAAATGCTGATAGCAGTTCTGATGCTGCTGAGTTAAAGGTACCTCAAACAACTTATGCCTTTCATACTGATGATATTACTGAGTTGAGATTATATCTTAAAACCATGTTTATTAGCTATAGAGATCAAACTTTAACATGTGAAAGATTAACTTCTGAAAATCTTGCTTTTAAAAAGAGGAATGATTATTTAGAAAAAGAGTTAGTTATGTTCCATTAAACTCAGAAGGATAGAGATGATGCTTTCTATGTAAGAGATGAAATGCTAAAAATGAATAAATCTCTAAAAACTGAGTTAGAAAAGGAGAGAGAGAGATACTAACTCTAGCAGAGCAACTCAGGATATACTAAGCAGTGGAAACTGGAAAGAGGGCTTAGGTTATTGTTAAAGTGAAAAAGGAACTGAACAAGTTAAGCCAATTATTGTTAAACAGACTACTAAGATAAAGGTAAATCCTGTTAAATTTGTAGCTAAAACTATAAAGTCTGATTCTGAAAAGATAAAAGATATTGAGACAGAAGTGATAGCAGAGTCAACTTCTGACAAATTAGAACAGGATAAACCAACTGAAGTTAACATAGTCTTAATGACAAAGAAGCAGCTTAAATATAAGCTGAAAGAGATTACTAGTGTAAACAAGGTAAAGGAAGCTAGGAAAAATAGGAATGGTAAGGAAGGTTTGAATAAAAACAACAATTATATGCCTGTTCCTAATGCTCCTAGAAAGAAATGCTATAACTGTGGAAACTCTAACCATCTGGCTTCTTTTTGCAGGAAGAATAAGAATATAAACTCCTTACCTTCTAAGTCAGGAGTTAAGAGTCAATCTGTTAGGTTTAAGCCACAACATCCTTGTTTTCATTGTGGTAGTATGTGGCATTCCATTTATACTTGTAAGGAATATCATAGTTTGTACTATGATTATTATCTGGTAAAACCTTCTTTGAAGAAAGTTACTTTAATTCCTTCTAGTGTAAAGTATGATACAAAGTCTGATACTGTCAATACTGATAAGAAAATTTTTAGCATAAACTCTGATGTTAAATCCGCTGCAAATGTTAACAAACTTAAAAAGGCCAAAGGATCCAAGCAAGTCTGGGACCTTAAAACTAACCTTTAGTGGTCTTTGTGATTGCAGAGCAACAGAAAGAACATCCTAGTTCTGGACAGTGGATGTTCAGGACATATGACTGGAAATAAAGCCCTGCTATCAGACTTTGTGGAGAAAGCTGGCCCAAAAGTTTCTTATGAAGATGGCAACATGGGGAAAACTTTGGGATATGGCAAGATCAATCTTGGGAATGTCATCATTGAAACAGTAGCTCTTGTTGCAGGACTTAAACAAATCTGTTGAGTATAACTCAAATCTGTGATAGTGGTTATCATGTGGTTTTTTTTGAAGAACACTGTGTAGTAATAAGTAATTCAACAGGTAAAGTGGTTCTGAAAGGATACAGGCATGGTAACATTTATGAAGCCAGACTTTCAACAAGTACCGATGGTTCTGCAATCTGTCTGTTGAGTAGAGAATCAATTGCAGAAAGCTAGAATTGGCACAAGAAACTCTCTTATTTAAATTTCAACAATATAAATGAGCTTGTAAAGAAAGATCTTGTGAGAGGACTGCCAAAAATAGTATTTGCTCCTGATGGACTTTGTGATTCATGTCAGAAGGCAAAACAAAGAATATCTTCTTTCAAGAGCAAAAGTGAGTCATCAATTCTTGAGCCTTATCAGCTATTGCATGTTGATCTATTTGGTCTAGTCAATGTCATGTCTATTGCAAAGAAGAAATATGCTATGGTTATAGTGGATGAGTTCACAAGGTACACATGGGTGTACTTCTTGCACAAGAAGACTGAAACTGCATCTACCCTAACTGATCATGTCAGACAGCTGGATAAATTGATCAAAGATTCTGTTAAAATCATAAAAAGTGATAATGGCACTGAGTTCAAGAATTCAATCATGGAAGAGTTCTGTAAAGATCATGGAATCAAACAGGAATTTTCTGCACCTGGAACTCCACAGCAAAATGGAGTTGTAGAAAGAAAGAACAGGACTCTCATTGAAGCTGCACAAACAATGCTTGATGAAGCAAAGCTACCAACCTATTTTTGGGCTGAAGCTGTGCAGACTGCTTGTTTTACACAAAATGCTACACTTATAAACAAGCATGGAAAAAAACCATATGAGATGGTGAAGAAGAAGAAGCCAAATCTGAAATACTTTCATGTATTTGGTTGCAAGTGTTTTGTTCTTAAGACTCATCCTGAGCAGCTGCCAAAATTTGATCTAAAAGCTGATGAAGGAATTTTTGTTGGATATCCACTTTCCACAAAAGCCTTTAGAGTCTACAATTTAAGAACAAAAGTTGTCATGGAATCTATCAATGTCTCTTTTGATGATAAGAAGATTATTGGACTTGAAGATTTTGATGATCGTGATCAGCTGATATTTGAGAATGAAGATTTTAATTCTGATCCTTAAAATTCTAATCCTGTAAGTTTTGATGGATTAAGTTCTGATGTCATTGAAACTGTGGTAACAACTCCAAAGAAAAATGCACCTGTCCAGGGGGAGCAAGATGAAGATCCTACCACATCTCAAGACTCTCGAAAAGCATCGGAACCTGTCACTGGCTCTTCAAGTTTTGATTCATCTAGTTCTGATGAGCCAAACTCTGATAATTCTGGAAGCTCTGATTCTTCAACTACAGAAAAATCAAATTCAAATTCTGAAGTCTCAGAGAGCATAACTACAGGGGAGCATCAGAAGATGCTGATGGAGACAACACGGATCATGGGGTAGGATCCAGTTCTAGAGATCAACTTCCATCTGCAAAGAAGTGGACTAAAGCATATACACCTGACTTAATAATTGGAGATCCTGAAGCAGGTGTTAGAACTAGAACTGCAACTTCAAATGAATGTGTCTATCATTCTTTTCTATCTCATACTGAACCAAAGAAAGTGGAAGAAGCTCTTCAAGATGCTGATTGGGTGCAAGCAATGCAGGAAGAGTTAAATGAATTTAAAAGAAATAGAGTCTGGACCCTAGTGCCAATACCAAAGAATAGATCAGTTGTTGGTACAAAATGGGTGTTCAGAAACAAAACTGACAGTGATGGCATAATTACAAGGAATAAAGCAAGACTGGTTGCTAAAGGTTACTCTCAGCATGAGGGTATTGATTATTATAAAACATTTGTACCAGTTGCTGTATTAGAAGCCATAAGGATCTTTTTGGCTTATGCTGCTCACAAGAAGTTTAAAGTCTTTCAAATGGATGTGAAAAGTGCTTTTCTCAATGGAGAATTGGAAGAAGAGGTATATGTTGAACAACCTCTAGGCTTTGTAGATCCTAAATTTCCCAATCATGTCTACAGGCTTGACAAAGCACTTTATGGCTTTAAGCAAGCTCCAAGAGCATGGTATGAGACTTTAGCTCAATTCCTTCTGGAAAGTGGATTTCACAGAGGCACAATTGACAAGACTTTATTCTACCTCAACCATGGAAAGGATTTACTTTTGGTACAGATACATGTTGATGATATCATATTTGGATCTACTAATTCCAAACTGTGTGAGAATTTGCAAAGCTAATGCAGTCAAGATATTAAATGAGTATGATGGGAGAACTCGACTATTTTCTTGGCCTTCAAGTCAAGTAAACTGAAGAAGGCACTTTTATCTGTCAATCCAAGTATACCAGAAATCTACTGAAGAAATTTGGAATGTAAGATTGTTCAACTGCATCCACTCCCATGGCCACCGCAACCAAATTAGATAAGAATACTGGTAAATCAGTAGATATTACTAACTACAGAGGTATGATTGGCTCATTACTCTATCTAACTACAAGTAGACCTAATATCATGTATGCTACCTGTCATTGTGCAAGATTTCAGGCTGATCCAAGAGAACCTCACTTATTAGTTGTGAAAAGAATTTTCAAGTACCTTAAGGGTACAGCTGATCTAGGATTGTGGTATCCTAGGGAATCAGATTTTAAGCTAATTGGTTACTCAGATGCAGATTTTGCAGGATACAAAATTGACAGGAAAAGCACTATTTGAAGCTGCCAATTTCTTGGAGGCAGATTAGTTTCTTGGTTTAGCAAGAAACAAAAGTCAATTTCCACATCAACTGCAGAAGCAGAATATATTGCTACAAGAAGTTGTTGTGCACAGATTCTTTGGATGAAGAATCAGTTACTGGATTATGGATTAGAATTTTCCAAAATCCCTATATACTGTGATAATCAAAGTGCTATTGCTATGACAGGTAATCCAGTTCAACACTCAATGACAAAGCACATCAGTATTAGGTACCATTTCATAAAGAAACATGTGGATGAAGGTACAGTGGAATTGCATTTTGTTCCAACAGATCAACAGCTAGCAGATATCTTCACAAACCACTATGTGAAGCTACTTTTATAAGATTGATAAATGAACTTGGAATGGTTTCAGGTTCTTTCTCTAAATCTGCTTAGTTTTTTTCTCATGGATCAGACTTTATGATCAGTGTTTACAGATTGTATTATCTGTATGTAATATGTGCTTAATCTGAAAATTCATTAAATGCTGATTGTTATCTGATATGGATTTATATACTCTGATAAGTGTTTTGAATGTTCGGTGACTATTCAATCCAATGAGGATAACTGTGTTAGATGCTGACCTAGTAGTCTTTAACACGCTAGAAATCCCATGTTTCAATTAGTTGTTTATGTGGAAACTCATTAACACAAGCAGATTCTGGTATTGAGCTTAGTCAAGTTTACTTTGTGTATCTTATTACTAAGTCACAAACTAGATTCTTGTTTCTTATCTGTCAAATTCTAATGTCAGTAAATCTTAAGAATGAACTAAGTGCTGATAAGCCTCATTTATCAAAAGAAAAGAAAAGAAAAGAAAATCATAAAAGTCAGGTACTCCTTTGAGATCTAGAATAAAAATATGTAAGGGAAGACCCAAGTGCATTGCTGGTATTAAATAATATGCATTAGAAAAGCAAATATTTTTCTTGGTGACTTTTCACACTCTGTGATTACTGGAGAAATACTCTGATAACAGCATAAATTCTTATAAGCAGTCATGACTCACTTACACTGAGAAGCCACTGTAAAAAGGAATTTTAAAAGATGCATAAAATGAGCACAAACAGTTGAGGTAGACTCATGCATAAATTTGTTCTATAGTAGACATCATGACTGATGACAGATTTTAAGCACTTTTCTTAGTTATGCCTTATTTCTAAGATGTACTGAAGTTGATCAGACTTTAATCTTTATCTGATATTTTGCTGAATGCACACACTTTCACTCCATATGAATGATGAAAATTATTGTGCTGATTAAGTTGTTTCTGACAAACAGTTAAGTGTCATTTGCATAAATTCTGAGGACAAGTTCTGATGGAAGTTCTTATGATTAAACTCTGAAGAAAACAAGTCAGTATTTGTATGAAGAATCACATAAAAAGATATTCACTATTTGAGTACAAAAGCCATGTTCTGATGACTGTTAAAATCTGATATAAGTCAAGTTCTGATATTAAATCCTGATGGAATCTTTGATGCTTACGTGGCATTTTTCTTTACTTGACTTATTTGTGGTAAAATATGAAACAGTCATATATAAATCAGAATAAAATTGGGGTGAGATAAAAATAGTCATAATCATTATGGGTTAGTGGTTAACGTGTATGTCTTGAAAAACTGCATGTGTACAGTAATTGTTAATTATTTCCCGTGCCCATTAACTCTTGCTTTAGATCTTTTACTGAATGTTATTATTACACATCAGTCTAGGGAGTCGAGGGATCATTATTTTTACTTGTAATTGTTAAACACTCCCCACGTCCCTTGGTATTCTATTGGTTACTTAAACTGACTATTCTTTCAGGCAAAACATCTTCCATTTTCTCACAAACTCATTCTCTTTTTATTCTTATCAACAAAAATGGTTCGTTTCAACCTATTCCTGAACTATGAAACCTTCAATATCGAGTTGAGTTGTGATGATTGGCAACAGGAGTGACATGTCACTACCATTCCTGAAGAGATCTGGAACTCAGTTCCACAAGAGGTTCACACAGACCTCTTGTTCTTTTCGATGGACTGCCACCTCCATCTTTATCGTCTGGAAGAGGAAAGGAGAGAAGCTCTCCGTCAGCAAGAACGGATCATCCGTCTTGTAGTGCTCTTCGTCAGCAGCAGAAGGAGCTAGTCGATAAGTCTTCTTAGACTAGGACTAAGGCTGTTGATGTTAAGAATCTTTAGAATAGGAATATCTTGTAATTTTGCATGTAATTGATAAATTTCATGAAATTTACTCCTCTAATATATTAATGAAATTTCCTTTAATTGCAAGATTTGTTCTTTGTTTCTCAAATTATATGACTGTGCATGTTTTAATTGTAATTTGTTAATCTTTACTTCATCGTTTTTAACTTTATCATGTGATGAATGGTTTGATTTAATAATGGTCAATAATAAAATTTTGATGATTTGACAAAATAATTGAAGCACGGGTTCATGCATCTGAACCTGTGATAGTTGAAGCTGAGAATGTTACTTCTCAGAAAGAAACAACAGCTCAAAGTTCTGATACTTTGAAAAGGAAATTTGTAAATTCTAATGTTGCTGAAACAACTCCTTCATTGGCAAGGAGATTGAAGAAAATGAAGGCAAGGAGGTATTTGGCTAAGGCTATAATAGAAGATACTGAAGAAGCTGAGGAAGGGGATCAGGTTTCTCTGATCTTACAAGAATCAATTATCATTGAAGCCCTTCCAGCTCAAGCCAAAGACATTGCTAATGACACAGTTCTTACTCCTCATGTCTCTCCTATTAAAGCTACAGATGATGATAAAGAACAAACTGATAATTCTGAAATAGATATTCATAATTTGAATATACCTGAAGTTCTTTATCTGGAAGCTCCATCTACATCAAAGACACCAGCTCTGGATATAAATTCTGCTGATCAGAATTTAGATGATGTTATTCCTGAATCTCCAGTTGCTTCACACACTGTTGAGCTATCAGAACAGAATGAGTCTTCCTCAAGTTCTGATGACAATGTTTCTGTTGAGACTCCAGTACCTACTCTGGGCAAGGAAGAATTGGTGACGAAATTTGTTAAAAGGGAAGCACCTATTCCTTGGGAGGATACTCACAGAGGTGTTGAGTGGACCAAGAAGTGGAATTAATTAGATTTTATTCCATGTTCTAAAGTTCTGACAGAGCATATTACAAAGGCTGATGAGTTGCTCATAAATGCTGATTTCAAGACACAACTCAAGATCACAGCTCTGTCTACAAAACATCTTCAAGGTCTACATACTGCTACTCATGAAAAGGTTGATACACTCAGAGAACAAGCTGATAAGCTTGATCAAGTGCTCAATCTTGAAAAAACAGGTATATCAGACCTATTCTGAAAAAGTTGCAGCCATTAAGAAAACTCAAGAGAAGCAACAGGCCCAAATTGCTGAGGTTCTGGTTAATCAAGCTTCTCAGAAAGCTCAATTGGATGAAATCCAATCTTCAGTTGAACTTCTTCTTTCTCTCTTACTTCCTGATGATGCCAAAAAAGGGGGAGAAGGTAGTTAAATCCAAATGCTCACCTACTTAAGAACTGAAGAAAAAGGATGATAAAGGTGATGACCAGGGAAACTCTGAAAAGAGCAGAGGTCAAAGAAAAGTTCAAGGAAAATCTTCTATTCAGAACAAGTCAAGTTCTGATGCTGTGAATGCTCAAAGACTGAAGTCAAGTGGTGATAAGCAAAGTCTGATGTCAAGTTCTAATATTCTGATTCAGTCAGGATCTGAAGACTCTCAGAAGTTTTTGCAAACTCTGAAGTTAAAGGGGAAGCAAACTACTGTTTATTACAAAGATCCTAAAATCCAGACACTTGATGAGGAGATAGCAAGAAGATTATTTCTGAAACACAATCCAGGAATGGATTTAGAACTCTCAAGGAGGAAGAAGCTAGATTTGCTGCTGAGAAGACAAATCCTAAGTCTAAAGCTTCTGATGCAAAGAAACCTCCAAGGCTAAAGGAAAAGAGCATTGTGATCAAGGAAAAGTCAAATTCTGAAACTTCAAAGTTCAAGACTAGATCACCAAATAAGAGTAATCCCAAAGACAAAGGGAAAGGAAAAATTGATGAACCAACCAAGTCACTGGACTTTAAAACTTTTCAAGATCTGATGAAACCAGTGTGTAAAATGGTTCAAGTATCTGATGATAATCTTGTTGAAGATGAAACTGTTCAAATTCTGAAAAGAAGAAAGATAAGTGAAGATTCTAAAACAACCTCTGACACTGCTCAAGTAGTTGTTCAGAATAAAGGACAGGAAGGTACAGAAGAAACAACAAATTCTGATCAAGCTATCAAGACATCAACTGCTGACAATGCTCAAGTTGGTTTGAATAAATTGACAATTCCTGATAAGAAGAAGCTGTTATGGAAGAAAGCTACTCCAGTTGAACCAAAATCCAATCTCATGATTAATCAACTTGCTACATTTGGGTTGAAATCCAAGCAACCTAGAGATAGAGCTGGATTAGGTTCTGATAAAGAGAAGATTCAAACAGGAGTAGAGGTTACTCTAGGAGATCCTTTCATATTAACAGACAAACCATATGAACAAATCAAACAAAGGCACCTTGACAAGGTGTTGTCTACTCAAGTTATGATAGATGCTCATGATAAGGAGAATCTGAAAGAGAAATTAATCTTATTTCTCAATGATGGAAGGACTTATAGATTAGCTGATTCTGATGTATTAAAGAAGTCTATCAGAGAACTTCAACATATTCATTATCTTCTGGAAGTAAAATCTGATGTTACAAGAAGATGGTCAGAATATATTTTGAAGGCTATAAGAGATCTATTCAGAATCTCTGGTACAAAGACTTCTCATTACAGTCCAATGATTACTGAAGGTGATGGAAGAGAAATTCCTATGCTGAAGAATTCTGCTAAGGTGGATGTTATTTTGAAAGGAAGATGCTTATGTTATAATGAAAACTCTTCACATCCTAAGGTTATCAGACTTGATGATGGACTTGAAAGAAAATCCATTCAAGCTCTCAGAACAACCATTTATCAAATTGGTGATAATAATGAAGAAGAACTGATGCAGGTCAAAGCGCAGTTAGATGAAGTTCTGAAGAAAGCTGAAGATAATCTGATAAATGATTTTGTTAAGAATCATTATGGATTCAGATTGATTCAGTGATGTTGGTAAAGCTGGATGTTTTGTAAGTTGTAATTTATAGTCTTATTAAACTCTTATTGCATTTGAACTTAAGTGTTTTTGACATCATCAAATCTATTAACTTGTACATTCTTGCATAATTACAAGTTGGGGGAGATTGTTGGATATATTTGAGATGTCATGTCTAATATGTTTCATGTTTAGTTTTTAGATCTTTACTAACAGGAAATATCAGTACTTACTGGAATCAGGACTTACTGGAAGTCAGGACTTAAGGATATCAGGACTTAGATTATCAGAAGATGGATATCAAAACTTAAGTACTGGAGGACTAACAGTTAATGAAGGAAGCTGATTTACAGGAAAGAAGATCGAGACTAATACAAGAAGAAGATATGCATGGAAAGAGTTCGAGGACTAGAAGAATTATATAAGATATCTGGTTGATATATTTTAGGAGACAGAATTATATTCCATATCAACTAGAAGTTATCTTGTAAATGTGTGTCGATATAAACACAGACATAGTTTTACTCTAAAACAGTTACGATCATCGAGAAGATCATATATTATAACCTAGCAGCTCTCGTGATATTTGTTCATCACTGAGAGAGAACAGTTCCATTGTAACAGAGTTTGTTATATCGAATACATCTGTTTTCTGTTACTTGTGCTTTAAATCGATTTGATTGTATTCTATACTGTATTCAACCCCCTTCTATAGTGTTGTGTGACCTAACAGGGGGTTATATATTTAATTGTGAAATGTGGTTAATCGTGAAAAGTGACTCCCCAATCTAGACCCCGGATTGGGAGGGCGTCACAGGTTAGTATTAGAGCCACAGGTTTTGGTCCCTGAAATAAGTTAAGACTATTTTAGGGAGACCCCTAAGTTAAGTGCGCATTTCCAACTCATATAGAGTTTAGTTGAGACTATCGAATATGGTCTTGATTAGGTAAGTTTATAAGTTTAGGGTGTAATTGGGTAATCTCGATAACACTTGGATGAGGATTCGCCGATTAGTTACGCGATGACCGGGACTTATAAAGTCTCTAGGCGGAAAAGATGCATGTCGAATGTATTGATAACAAGTATGGACCACCAGTGATCTGATGAAGTTTATGCTGGGTCTATGTAGGTGGGTGAAATTATAACATATAGTTATTTTATCTTGGTATTAGTAAGATGGGAAAGACTTGGTAGATGCCGAGTCAATAGGATGACCTTAGTTGGTTAAGATTTATTATATTTATGGCGGTAGTTGGTTTGCAGCTAGTGGTACTTAAGGGGATATATTCCCAAAATTCTTTCCCTTGTTTGATCATGTAGCAATGTTATCATTTTTCCTTATCTTTCATTTCGATCTTAATCTTGAAACCTTGACTATCATTTTATTTGTAAGCGTATTTCTTTCTCATAACATTATTGCACCTTATTGTTCCCTTCCTACATGTTTACATATTGTTTTGAATAATACATGTGCTTCACAATGACCCCCTGAACTCTTACCCTACGATCTCAACTATATGATGAGCAACTTATGTAGAAATAAGGCTGCATGTGCTAATCATTTTAAATGATGCATGCTAAAAAGTTTATGAGATATTATGATGTGATATATTACGATGCTAGCATCTTGCTTAATAAGTTGCTTGTCTATTCATTAGAAGAAGATGTCAGCTACACCAACCAACCCAGATGAGGGTAACTAGACCCAAAGTCAGAATTAAGAGAATCCTACAATGACTCAGATTCTCCACCTTCTTCAGCTGCAAACCGCTGCTTTACACCAGCAGCCCCAAGCTCCTCGAGTCGGAAGCTTTAAAGCCATCCAGTCCCTTCATCCACCAGAATTTACGGGAACAACAGATCCAATTAAGGAGAAGTCTTGGATAAAAGAGAAAGAAAAAGCCTTTGCTTTGGCAGAGGTTGGTGAAAATAAGAAGACTGAATATGCAAGTTTTTATCTGAAAGATGAGGCAAATTTCCGGTGGGAGTCCACCAAGGCTTTAGAAGAAGATGGTGTAATCACGTGGCAAAGGTTTACTGAACTATTTCTGGAAAAGTATCTACCTCAATATTTATAGGATCAATTGGAAGTCTCATTCTTAGAACTAAAACAAAAAGGTATGACTGTAGCAAAGTACGAGGCGAAATTTTCAGAACTGGCAAGGTTTGTGCCAGAATATGTAAATACGGAACATAAGAAGGAAAAACGATTCCAACAAGGACTTAAATCATGGATACGTAGACAGGTGGTAGTTCTCGAACTCCAGACATATGTTGTAGTGGTTCAGAAGGCTATGATTATAGAAGGTGAAAGTGAAATGTCAAAGAGGGAGAATGATAACAAGAAAAGAAAATTTCAGGGTTCTAAAGAAAGTCAAGGACAAGGAAGTGGAAAGTCGAAGGGAAAGTTCAAGAAGGGTTCTGACAACCCGAAAAATAAGGGATTCCAAGGGTTCAAACCCGGAAATGTTGGACATGGTAACCGTTTCTCCACTCAGAATCAGCAACAGGATGGCAATAGACCCCCCACCCCAGAATGTAAGATGTGTGGGAAGAAGCATTCTGGAATCTGTAATAAGCCTAAAATCACATGCTTCAAGTGTAACAAAAGGGCCATTATTCTTCAGAATGCACCAGTTCTTCGGACAGGAAAGGTGTGACATGTTTAAAGTGTGGCAAGTTGGGACATATGGCTAGAGATTGTAAGGAACCTGTTCAACAAGCAAATGTTCTCAGGATAACTGGACCACCACCACCAGCACCTCAAGTACAACCAAGGGCTCGAACTTTTAACATGACGATGAAGGATGTTGTTCAGGACTCAGATGTGATCGCAGGTACGCTTATCGTGAACTCTTTAGATGTAAAAGTATTAGTGGATTCAGGAGCTACCAAAACTTTTATATCCAAGAATTTTGTTGGTAAATTGAATTGTGCTACTCAACCTTTAGAGCCCAACTTGGTTATAGAAGTGGTTAATCAGGATAAAGTCTCTTTCGATAGAATTTGTCCTAATTGCGTCATAGAGATAGGAGGTCATCATTTCTTCGCGAACTTGATACCTTTCAAACTAGGAGAATTTGACATCATCCTAGGAATGGATTGGCTAGCAGACCATGATGCTCAGATTGAGTGTAAAAGCAAGAAAGTGAGGTTGAAGTCCAAGGATGATAAGGAAGTCATCTTTCGAGGGCGGAAATAAGAGAATAAGTTTCTGACGATGATTCAAGCAAAACGATTATTAAGACGAGGATGCGAGGCCTATTTAGCACATGTAGTGGATTCTAGTAAAGAACCACCTAAGGTAGAGGAAATTCTGTTTGTTAATGAGTTTCCCGATGTTTTCCCAGACAAATTGCCAGGATTGCCACCAGATCGAGAGATAGAATTTGCGACTGATTTGGCACCCGACACTGAACCGGTTTCGAAAGCTCCCTATCGGATGGCACCTGTAGAAATGAAAGAGTTAGTTACGCAATTGCAGGAATTATTGGACAAAGGGGTGATTCGACCAAGCGTATCCCCATGGGGCGCACCTGCTTTATTCGTCAAGAAAAATGATGGAAGCATGAGGTTGTGTATCGACTATCGTGAACTTAATAAGCTGACCATTAAAAATAAATATCCATTGCCACGGATCGACAATTTGTTCGACCAATTAAAGGGAGCGATATGTTTCTCTAAGATTGACCTAAGATCGGGTTATCACCAGTTGAAGATCAAATCGGAAGATATACCTAAAACGGTGTTTCGTACGAGATATAGGCATTATGATTTTTTTAGTGATGGCTTTTGGGATGACCAATGCACCTGCCGTATTCATGGATTTGATGAATAGAGTTTTCAAGAAATATTTGGATAAGTTCGTGATCGTGTTTATTGATGATATTTTGATTTATTCTAAAACGGAAGCTGAACACGCTGAGCATTTAAGGATAGCTTTGGGAATTTTAAGGAAAGAGAAGTTATATGCTAAATTCTCTAAGTGCGAGTTTTGGCTAAAGGAAGTTCAATTTCTTGGGCACGTGGTAAGCAGTGAAGGCATCAAAATGGATCCCGCAAAGATCGAAGCAGTAATGAATTGGGAAAGGCCTAGGACGCCAACAGAAGTTAGAAGTTTTCTGGGACTAGTTGGCTACTATCGAAGATTTGTACAAGACTTTTCAAAGATAGCTGTTCCATTGGCAACGTTGACCAGAAAGAACAAAAAGATCATATGGACAGTCAAGTGGGAAGAGAGTTTCCAAGAACTAAAGAAGAGGTTAGTTTCAGCACCTGTGTTAGCTCTACCGGATGAAGGAGGTGATTTTGTGATCTACAGTAATGCGTCTCACAAAGGACTAGGATGCGTGTTAATGCAGCATGGAAAAGTGATTGCTTATGCTTCTCGGCAATTGAAGCCTCACGAGCAGAAATAATCAACTCATGACCTGGAGTTAGGAGCAATCATATTTGCACTTAAGATTTGGAGACATTATTTGTATAAAGAAAAGTGTGAAATCTATATGGATCAGAAAAGCTTGAAGTATATCTTTACCCAAAAGGAGCTGAACTTGAGACAAAGACGATGGCTGAAATTGATCAAGGATTATGATTGTACGATAAATTATCATCCTGGAAAGGCGAACGTCGTGGCAGATGCCCTGAGTCGAAAGGAAAGATTAAATATATTAACATCATCAGAAGAGTTAATAAAAGAATTAGAAAAGTTAGAAATTGAAGTGCGAATCCCTGAGCCAAAAGGTAGTGTAATATATGCAATGACGTTTCAGCCTGAGTTGTTAGAAAAGATTCGACGATGTCAAGAGCAGGTGATGATTCAAGAAAGAGATAAATTGACTGGAGAAGAGATCAATAGTCAAAAGGATAGTGAAGGCATATTGAGATTTTCTTCTCGTATTTGGATTCCTAATGTCATAAAATTGAAGCACGAAGTTTTACACGAAGCTCACAATTCAAGGTATTCCATCCATCCCGGGAGTACCAAAATGTATAGGGATTTAAAGGAAAACTTCTGGTGGCCAAATATGAAGAAAGAGATTGCATAATGGGTAAGTAAATGTTATACATGTCAAAGAGTCAAAGCAGAACATCAAAGACCAAGTGGACTGCTTCAACTATTGGAGATTTCTTAGTGGAAATAGGAGCATATCGCTATGGATTTTATGGTGGGACTACCCAGAACTAGAGTGAATCACGATCCTATCTGGGTAATTATTGATCGATTGACCAAATCGGCACATTTTCTACCAATCAACGAAAGATTTTTGTTAGATAAACTTATTAAGTTATATTTGAATGAGATCATTATGCGGCATGGGGTACCGGTATCTATTATGTCGGATAGAGACCCCAGATTTAATTCAAGATTTTGGCGACAATTCCAAGAACATTTGGGAACAAAGTTGAATATGAGTACTGCTTATCATCGACAAATAGATGGAAAAAGTGAAAGAACTATCCAGACAATTAAAGATATGTTAAGAGTCTGTGCGTTAGATTTCAAAGGAAGTTGGGACGAACATTTACCTTTGGTGGAATTCTCTTACAACAACAGTTACCACACAAGCATTGGCGTGCCTCCATATGAAGCCCTCTATGGGAGAAAGTGTAGATCTCCTGTGTTTTGGGATGAAGTTGGTGAACGTAAACTTTCGGGTCCAGAATTGATTCAACAAACCAAAGAAAAGGTGGAACTGATTCGTAAAAGATTGATCACCGCTCAAGATCGACAAAGAAAATATGCTGATCGAAACCAAAAAGATATGGAATTCGAGCCTGGAGAGAAGGAATTGCTAAAAGTGTCTCCATGGAAAGGATTGTCCAGATTCGAAAAGAAAGGAAAGCTGAATCCAAGATACATCGGACCTTTTGAGATATTAAAGAGAGTTGGAATGGTTGCGTATGAGTTGGCTCTGCCACCGCAGATGCAGCACATTCATAACATCTTTCCTGTATCTATGCTTAAAAAGTACAACCCAGATTCAAGTCATGTGATAGAGTATGAACCTTTAGAGATTCAGCCAGATCTATCTTATCTAGAGCAACCGGTAGAAATACTAGACCGGAAAGAGAGGGCGCTTAGAAATAAGATAGTGCCATTAGTAAAAGTTTATGGAGGAATCCCAACATTGAGGAGGCAACGTGGGAGCTTGAAAGTGAAATTCTTGAAAAATATCCTCATTTATTTACTAAGGAGTGATTCTGGGGACAGAATTCTTTTAAGGGGGGGAAGGATGTAATATCCAGGGATTTCGCGACTTGTATTCTCAAATATTATATATGAATGTGTGATTTAGTATGAAAAAAATAATAATAAAATAAATAAATAAATATGTATATATGTGAGTACACGATTAAGTGACCCGTATGTGTTGATATGATTAAATGAATAAAGCGAAGATGTGACCGATAAAGATATCAGATTTTTGTATATATATACCGAGAATGGAAAAGTGAGAATATTTAAGATTTAATATGGAAATTAATAGAAGTGTGAAGCTTCTATTGACGAATATGGGATTACGTGATACGTGACTTGTACGTGTGGGACAATGTGGTCGATGCATTTTAAAACGATTTTAAACATTTATTATGTGAAAATAGGAGTGTATGAGCTTTTAAATATTCCTATAAAATAATTAAAATTATATAAAATACTGATATTTGTTATATTATCTCTATAATACCCCCAAAGACTTTATAAAAATGATGGATGAATTTATTTTGGTGATTTGGTATATTTAAATAATTTTAGAATCATTATTTTGATTTTTGAGTTGTAACTTGTAAATTTCGTATAAAATAATCTATACGCTCAAAAATTATTTTAAAAATATGAGGAGAAAGGTAATTTAATTATCTACATGTTAAAAATATAATTTCAATAATTCTAAATTGTTAATCTCCAGTTTTCTATTTAATAAATACGATTTTAGGAATTTCTCAAGCATAAAATGACTTCAATATAGAAATTTGTTTAACACAAAAATTCCTAAAATACCCCTGGCTGTGTTGAAATCAGACCAGGCCTTTTCTTCTCATTTTGTCGACCCAAGCATCATCTCTCTCTCTCTAGACTATCTCCCTCCTCATTTTTTCTTCATTTTTTCGTCCGATTCTAAATCGGAAACCAGGGTTCTACTCCTCTTACTTTTGTAATCAATATACTGAAGCGCATGTAAATATAGTTGTAACACCCCCAGATCCGGGGTCGGGGATCCGGGTCGTCACGGTCTTTCTTTCCACAATATCACTTCACTTAATTAATAATAAAATAACCTTATGCTGTGACCCCACACTAACGCACACCACAACCCGTTATAGTCTCAGAGATGAAATTGAAATAAGTACAAGTCTTTGAGTCCACAATTTAAAAGTTATTACAACCCAAAACGATTACTTGATAAATTTACAGTTAATTGCCATTATCTGCCACAAGTTATAATTATACATAATTGATTCTCAAAAGTAGATGGTCTGATCTACAATAGATCTACCTCTGCAGCTATAGCAGCTACAACATCATCGGGAAGACGCGGGACGCTTCCCACGCGCTTGCGCTGGGTCTGCTGGAGTCTGGCCATCTTTCCTAACTGTTGTTGTGTGATGAAGAAATAAAGCAAGAGTGAGCCTTACAGCTCGCAAGATAATATATAGTGATAACAATAATATAAGTATCTAAATGGATACTTACTAAAATCTTTTATCAAGTGTAAGATAATTACTTACTAGATATAAGTAAAAACAAGGAATGAAGTTACCAAATACTTCACTACACTTATATCATCTATAAAGCTACTTGAACTACCACTGTTCAAAGTATAAAGAGTTTTCAACAGTTCATCACATAGATGAGACTACAAAATAAGATTTAAATAGATTAAATCTTTGAAATATTATTAAAGGAAATGAAGTCATGATATACTTCATTAAGTTCTGATATATATATATATATATCCATATATACATCTTCTTTATACAATTTCCTGAAAACCTCTGTCATGTAAAGTATGAACAGAGTTGCAATATCCAATAAGTTTGGAAAGGAAAAGAATTTTGGCATAAACCAGATATCTTGCTGATCAGGCAAAGATACCCATAAGTAACCTTTTCTACTAGTAGATGGACGAATTCCCCACTGGTCATCACCCTGGTCTCAATAGGACCTTATGCTGGACTGCCACTCAGCCACTTATGCATTTGATGGACTCCCACTGAGCCACTTACACTATCATGGACGCCCACTGAGCCCATGTTACTTATGCCGACTCAATAGATGGACTTACTTCCCGAACGTTGGGTAAGTAATCAATTCATTTACCAAAACTGCAACCTTGTTGCGAATATAAAATACACCATAGAGCCGGATCCCTCAGGTTTTGAGCGAGTATTTAAATCCCCTTAAAAAGGAAGATCTTAAATATAAAAATGAGTTTTGGGATCCGCTCTAACTTTTAAAAATCATTTTGAAGACTCGAAAACACTTTATAGAGTGTTTGGAGTAAAGCTGATTTAATGAAGTAAATCAGTCCCCAGAATATTTAGAAAATGACTGAATATTATTATTTAAATAATATTCCCATAAAGAATAATCTTTATAAAAATAATTGAAGTAGAAGTATTAAAACTTATACTTGAAACGAGTATTAAATAACCAAAGATATACTTATATGAAAGTACTATCTTTATTTTAATAATCGAAAATAAGTTTGATTATTGACACCGTATTCTTTAATAAAATAAAGAATATACCTCAGCAAATAATCGGAGTCATAGATCCTCAAATGAATATTCAGATAATATTCATTAAATAATATAAACTGAGTCATAAGCCCTCGAATGAATATTCAAATAATATTCAGATAAATAAATAAAAGGAGTCATAAGTCCCCGAATGAATATTCAAAATAATATTTATTTAATATAAAGGAGTCATACGCCTTCGAATAATATTCGAAATAATATTCAATAATAAAATAAAGTTAAAGTAATCGAATAAACCTTATTCGATTAATAGTTTTGAAAACTATGACCATATATATATATAAGTATATATATATCCATATATACAAAATCTACTCGGGATCCTCGACTCCCGGTTTTAGAAAATATTTTCACCTTTGGGTCCCTGTACTAAGGGTATATGCAAATTACCGCTATCCTCTAGCATAGGTATTATCAACTGAATCAACAGATATATAAATGGAAAGAATGCGAAACAGGCATGCATATATATATACCATAGCAGCATGCTTCAATATATTGCATCATTTGCTAATTAACCAACATGCATCTATCGCAAGATAATGCAAATATATATATTCATCACAACAACAGTTATAACGGGTAGAAAACTTGCCTGAGCGACTTGGGGTGATAAAAGGCTCGGGACGAGTCTGGTAACCTATAAACAACAAGTAAGTTGGAATTAAACCAAAGTCACTTGTAAATCTATACTTTAACTAACTTAGACTCTAACGCTTGTTTTGCGCTCACTGATTTGCTTAAGTCACTCGGGTACCCTCGGCTCCACCATTTTTAATAATTTAACCTTTACGAGTTTTAAAGCGATTCCTTCGCGAGTGTCTTACCAACTGCCTAACACACTAACCATAAATGTTTCATACATTAATTAACCCTTTTTGGTCTTTAACCTATGTTTCAAAGTAAGGCGAGGGGAAAAAGTTTCGTTCGCGAAACGCCGTTACTTGAAACGGTCGTTTCTCCTAAACCGTGCATCGGAATCGAACGAACTACATATCAAAACGAAGCTCGTAACATGAGCTATCTAAACATGGCAGTGGTCATATTCTAGCAGGGGGTTCTCGGGTCCTAATGCTATGCACAAAAACAGTCCAAAGAAAATCGGACGTTACGACGGCTATGTTTACGCGATTTCCAATATTTTAAACCATTCAAAACCCTCCCAATTCAACCTCAAATCCAACATACAACCAACATCCATCCTTATCTCATCATAAAAACCCCAACCAATTCAATTTAATCATTCATACTTATGCCTAAACTTAACTTTAATCATACTTAAGTTCTTTTAAATCAAAACCACAACATTTACCATTCCATTTCACTACCATTTCAAATCCCAAACTCTAATCACAACAACAAGCTACAATATCATCCTACTAATCAAAATCATCTTATAATATATAGGAACCTAGGGTTTGGAGATGGTATACCTTCCTTGAAGTGGTGGGAGGAGCTAGGAAGCCTTAAGAAGCTTTGAGAAGTCTTAAGAATGCTTGGATCTTCAAGAAAAACAAGAAAAATTTCAAGTTAAAAACTTGAAAACACTATTCATTGTCTTCTTCTTTGATTAAATGAAGAAGATTGAGAAGGAATTAATGGCTTAAACTCATGATATAGTCCTAACTAAGCATGAAGATGATTAGGGAATTATCTTACCAATTTAGGAGGCTTGGATCTTGAGTTTTGAAATTCTTTGCCTTTTAAAATGCTAAAAAGCCGAGAGCTCTTCAAGAACAAGCCTTGGTTGCTTTTTGATTTTTGATGAAATGATTTTACTTGGCTTGGTTGCTTGGTTTTTGTATTTGATTTAGTCAATTACCTTTTTGCCCTTGAATTTGTGTGGTTACAAAGCCACCACACCTCCTTCCTTCCCATGTCATGCTTATGTCATCCTCATGATGTCATCCTCCCTTCCTTGTCCTCTTTCTATTGGTTGGATGACATCATTCCCACTAATCCCTTTGATTAACTTCCTAATCGTTTGCCTAATGACCGCTGATCTGTTATACGGTTCGCTTAACTTTCGTTTTCGTTTATCGTTTGAAGGATCATACCCGGGATCTTATTACTTAGGTTCCTTTAACCTTTCTCAATACATTATATTCCTTTTTATGATCCTCTATTATAATCCTTTAATTTAAATCCTTTTTATCCTGTTACCTTATACTCAATTCTCTCCGTATCTTGTGGATTTCCGGGAAAAACCAAAGTGTCCGGAATTGGATTCTGACGATCTTTACATACACTTATATACTTTATAGAGTACTAATAATATCCCAGAATATCCATAACAGAACCCCTACATAGTGTGGCGTGAAAAGTTTTCTCATTCAGCTAAAACACTATTCACAAGGGTTACAAAAAGTTGAAAATTTTGGGGTTATTACAATAGTTCTATGTATATACATCAATTTCAAACCACCCATTTCGGGTCGGGTTTTAGAGTTCTTGATTCATTTCGATTCTTGCTTCGTTGCTTCTCATATACGTCGATCTGTACTTATATACATATATGGTTGTATGTATCGATCGATTTTGTGACGAACCCATTTTGGGTGGGGTTTGGATTTTCTGATTTGCTTTATTTTCTGACGAAAATGGGTTGAATGATGTATGGTGTATAAGCGAATCGGTGAATTTTCGGTTGGAACCCGATTAACGGGCACCACCGGAACTTTGCCGCCACCGGCGATGAGCTACGGCGAGCCGGCGGTGGATGATGATGTTTAAAACTGAGTCTTATTATATTAAAAACATCGATTTTATTAATTATATTCGAGTTTTATCAATTTTCAGTTTATTATGCGATGAAATTGATGTGTATTTATTGATTATGTGTTTCGTAATTATGTAATGAAAGTGTTGATGTTATACTCGATTTTTTGAAATTGTAACTTGAATTTTGTGAATTAAAGGTTCCAATTTGTGAGTACTGGAAACCAAGTTTGTATATATCAAGTCCGTTAAATGCTCGGTGATTCATTTATGAAATTGCTTAATTGAAATTGGACGTTGTTGCTTTTAATCGATTAAGGTGGATGTTTGTTGTTGGTGTTGTTGTTTGTGTTGACTTGAGATCGACTGGGAGCTAATTAAATAGGGGGAGTGCTGCTCCAAGCTTTCTAAAAAAATGATATGATAAAATGATTTATTATTAGAAACAAGAAACACACTTCTATATTAATTTATCTTATTATATTAAATTATTTTCGAAAATGATTTCTTTACTCAATTGACCTTGACTTAGTTGGTTTAAAATTAAATTTAGATAATATTTAATTGATTTATTGATCGGTTAAAGAGTTAACTGATTAATTTTATCGACTAGGGATCTATTTAAATAGTAATTGATTTCAATTAACTTGAGTTATATTTAAATATTATTTTCTATACTACTCTATATTATCAAGACAAATGTTTTCTTAAAATATTTTTGGATTGTGTCCACATAAGACTGACGTGCAGGTATGTTATTTGGTAAGTGTTACTTGTATAATTATTTGAATTGGTATGTGTACAGTGAAGTATATATAATATCTCGTACATGTATTTTTACATATAGCGAATGGGTTAGAATAACGTTAGACGTTCAAGATGAACGATGATTGTCTATGAGGATACTGAACTAGTGTCTTTATACGTGGTAAATCGGAAAGTGAGAACGCTCGGCTAGGAAAGGAAAGGCCTCACTAGGTAACGTGATAGTAGGTCATGTGGTCAAGAAAGGAAGCAAATAAGGCAAGAGACATTTCAACCCCTTGCCTCCTATGTTGTGATTCGATGTTATGATTGAATACCTACTGTCACCTTTTTATTAGCCTTGTACGTTGACATGGCTTGTTCCTTTTCCTTTTGAATATTATACCTTATTTCAAATGCAAATGCTTTCAAGTTGATGATAGCTTTGATTTCCTGAACAATGGTTTCTTTTGGTACACCCCTACCCTTCCTATGTAACAAAGTTTTATGAACTTGAAGTTAAGAATGATTTTAAACTTGAAAGGGTCTCGATGATTTCAAAGAGATGGTATAAAAGTTTTCAATCCAAATGATTTTATGAATTTTCAATTGATTGGAAGTGTAAGTGGCCGAGTGCCGCTGATCCACTATGAAGACCAGTGAGGGCTGGCACATAATAAAGACCAGTGAGGGCTGGAAATTGAAAGGCTGAATTACATGGCCTTATGGGTACCCTATTCACGTCCAGAGGGGCTGTAAAGTCCGGTATGGGGATTGTACGTGGCTGATCACCCGTCCAGTCCAGAGCGTCATACACTCCAATTGAGTAAAAATATTTTGTGTTAAAGAAATATCCAGATGATTGAACTGTTTTCTTGAAAATGATATGATTTCATGAATGAAGGAAGGTTTTGATGAGAAGATCTATTTTGAAAAGTATTGTTTTGATAAAGGAAGGTTTAATGAAAGTTTTCAGACATGAGATGTTTTATAAAGTACTGGTGGTAAAATGACTACCTTCGAATGAGCTTGATCTTAAAACCTCTTCTAAGACCCTTAAAACCTTATCCCTTATCCTCATTCTGTTAAATAATTTTAACCTTTTTTGTTTAATTTAGTTACTTGCTGAGCTTTTGTAGCTCACTCTGTTATTTATCTAACCTTGACAGTTAAGCATGAGGAAGATGGTCAGGCTTAGGCTCGGCTGTTAAGAATATCTATAATGGTCCTCACCGTACTGTTAGAATCTCTATACCAGCTCAGGTAGCAGACACGCATAAATATAGCTGGGAGTAAGCTATGTTGAATTAGATCGTTGTTATCAGTACCTTTGGGTTGTTTGTGTAATTCCAAACCGGAGTTATGATTTTGGCTATTTATTAAAGTTTGTAATAATTTATATTGACCGTTAGTAGTTGTAACTTGTTTCATACATAACCTGTTCGAGATCCTTGTGGTGTAAAGGGGGTTATATATTTAATAGCGAAATGTGGTGAATCGTGAAAAGTGACTCCCCAATCTAGAACCCGGATTGGAAGTGCGTCACAGGTAAAGATTAACTGACAAGAAAGATTAAAGTGAACACGGGCTGCTAAGCTATGCAAAGCCAGAAATGGAAGATCTTCTTTTCTATAAATAGAAATGACACTTATTACACACTGTGTAAACCAGCAGTTAACTGAGTTATAAAGTAACATTGATCCTTAGTCAGTTGTAACAATTTAGATCAAATTTCTTCTAACACTCTCAAGGAGAAGCTAAGCTCTTTATCAACAAAGAGCCTAAAAATTTTGTAGCAAACAGTCTTAATTTTAATATAAAATTAAGTGAGTTTTGAAGATCTGTGTTCTTTATTTTTTTGCAAGTTTAAAATCTGCAATGAACACATTTTACTACAAGAATTAAATTACTTTGTTCAACCATAAACATTCAAGAAAGCTCAAAAACAGTAAAACACATTCACCCCCTGTGTGTTATTCATTTCCTAACAGTTTCTATAACAAAAATGAATTTAGTTAGGAGCAGAATCTAAACCTAACTCTCAACAATTTTAGTTGCCAAAAAGAGTTTAATTGCAAAAAAGAAATCGTCCATTTTATTGCTAGTAGAGAACAAAGAAATCAAAATGGTATTGGTAGTGCAGAACAAAGAAAATATCTAAGGGCAACAGGGGAAAATCTATGCAAAAGGATTAGATAATGCAAGGATCATGATTATGCTCTTCTTTAACAATAGTGATCAAGGATGGGTAGTAATTAGTCGAGGGTTGTGGTACCGGAGAAATGAACATGACAAAATCAATGTTTACTTTTTCTATTTGGAAGAAGATTAGACTGTGTGTCGTGTATGTTCTTGTACTTCATTTGCATATATTATTATATTATATTATATTATATATATATATAATATAATTAATATATATATAGTGTACTTCGCTTATTACGGTTAAATCCGAATGATTTTAAGACCAAACCGTACTGAACCTTATATAATTTTGGTTTGAACCGAAAAACTGAAATAACCGAAATTTTTGAAAAATTCAAACCGAACTGAAATGAAATTGTTCGGTTCGGTCGATTCAGTTTTTTCGATTTCGTTTCGGTTTTTGCTCAGCCCTACATGAAAGTGTCTTTGGCTTTTATAACGACTCGTGTGGTTTTTGAATTTTTAAATATGTTGATTATTACGGAAATTATTAAAATAAAATATGTGTATTGGTTTTGACCGCTCTGTATTGGTTGATTATTGTATAGGTGTAATTTATAATATACCGGGTTGTTCGTGTGATTAATTATGGAGTCGTATTGGATTGTTTTATTTTTCCAAAGTGGATTTTGGTGCAAATTATTTGCATAATATTGGGAATGTTTTTAAAAATTATCTTTATGATTTTATAATTACAATAATATTTTTAGGATTTTATAAAATTGAGAAATCAATATTTCATTAATTATTTATCTTTAAATGATTTTCTGAGTATGTTTAATGGTAAAATCCATATTTAATTCTAAAATTCTTCAAAAATTATGAAACTCATATTTATTTAAGTTTGGAATATTATGAGAATTTTAAAATTATTTGGAAATTTTTGGGATTAATTTTACCTGCGCGTTGTTTCGTTAATTATTAAAAAGCGGGTATAAATCGCGCTTCAGAAACTGTTTTAAAATTTCAAAGTTTACGTTTTTATTTACTTTGGGATATTTGTAACATCTTAAGACTGTTTTCGTAAATTTCTGAATTTATTTAAAATACAGCTCGATTTCGTTAATTTCGAAATGGGGATACGAGTTACATTTCAAAAATGTTTTAAAAATTATAAAAATTCTATTTCATTAGTTTCGGGATGTTTAGAAAATTTTAAGATTATTTTGGGTACGGTTTGGGTAATAATTATTCGCAGATTTTACCGTTAAAATTGATTAAAACGATACGAATCGGTTCGTAATCAGCCAGGACACGACACGTGTCCATTAAATGGGACACGTGCCGTGTAATTAAACGAAACAGAGGAGTGAGTCGTTGGAGATGGTAAACATCAATCTGTAGCCTCTCAATCTCTCATCTCTCATCATCCTCTCTCACTCTACCCTCTCTCCCACTCTCTCTATTATCAATCTCTCTCGGTCTTCCCTTTCTTTCTTGTTGTCGTTCCTTCTTATACTCATTATGTCGCCTGTGTTTCGGTAACTACTTCCAGCCTTTTTGTTTCGATTGCTAATCGATTCATCTATGCTGTTATATGTATATGTATACATACGTGATTGTATGTATGTGTATTGATGTGTGTATACAGTGCGTGTATGTGTGTGTCTATGTGGGTGAAGTTTGGGTGCGTGGCTTTGAACTTTCCGGCCGTCCCTGTGTTCTTGGTAGCTTTGCGATGTTCGTGTTGTGGCGCGTTGTGCGCGTGTAACCCTGTTCTGTTATCTTGTTCTGTTGGTTGTATTCCGGTTCAGTAATTTGAATTAATCCGTGTAATTATTTTAATTGCAGGGAATTATGACTACGATTCATGATATAAATAATTTTGTGCGATTGGTTTTAACTGAATTAATTGGTGGAATTTTTGTGTTGGAACCCGAATAATTGGGTGCCCCGAAAATTTTGGCGCCGTCGGCGATGAGCCTCGGCGAGCCGACGGTGGACAATGATGAATCATTTTTGAGTCCTACAAATAAAAATATAAACATGTGAGTAATAATAATTAATAACTAAATTGTATCGGTGATTGGAATTTGTAAGTTATAACTGGTTGTCGTGGTTCGAATTGGATTGTGATTTATGTTATTGACGTCGATTGATGTTTCGACGGGGTAGTCCGATAAACAAAGGAGACGCTGCCCGATTTCCGGGAAATTAACTATGGAAATGCGGGAGCGTATCCGATAATTATCGGATGTCGAATGAATATATATACCTATACTTTATACGAGCGTGATTGTATGTTGTGATAAATGTTCTTTCCAAAACACAGTAACCCTAATTTCGTAAAATGACGAGTATACGTATTTTCTGAAAATGAACACTGGATCGATTTCGAGAATATGAACCCTAATTGTATTCTGTGTTATTCTAATATGAATATTACAAGTCGGGTTTGAATATCATTGGGTAAGAATTAGTATCGAGGATATGTCAAGCATACCTAGACGTATAACATAGGGCATTCGACCCTGTAGGTTATGATCGAGAACCTGAAAGTGGACGATGGACTAAAGATAACCTAGTGGTCAATTGACGAGTTCAGTAGAGTTTCAACAGGAAGACCCGAGTGTCAAGGTCGAATTCAGAGTGACATAGTGGTGGGACGTAAAAGCCTAAGCGGCAGAGTTCGTCCAGAATTGATCAGTGATAGTTATAAAGCCTAGTAAGGCAAGTATTTCTGAACTTTGCTTCAAGATATACATTACCAATGTTTTCGAACTGTTTCATAACATGTCCTATTAGTCAAAATAACTCTTGTTTACATTGCAAGTACATTAACTATTTACCCTTGAATCCTTGATTTTTCTTGATCTTGAGCCATAAGCCTTATTCTTTGTAAACCATCCTTTGTTGATCCTCAAATACAAATCACACAAATATGATACTACTTTTCAAATGTATCACTACCAATACAAAACACTGAAACAAAATTGTTTGAAAACACAGAAACTTTTATACTTCAACCATTCTTTATAACATCAAAGAACTATACCTTGAAAAATCATCTTTGACCTAATACCGGATGCTGGTACAAATTGAAAACCGTTTCTTATACATACCCTGATATATCCTTGAGATATCCATGAGTTTCCTTATGTTTTTATGCAAATGTTTAACCATCATTGTTTATAATCTTGTTTTATTGAATTATATTGTTATCATATGGAACTGCTTTAGGATTGGATAGTTTTTATTATGTGGACCAGATTCGTGGTCAGACCATACCAATGGTCAAGTTAGGCCAATGTGTGCCTTGGATCCAATAATTAGAGCAGTGCTGTGTGCTTGCTCGGGGTTAGTGCGTGACTGATCAGCAGCCTAACCTTGGTTTTTAAAACTTAAAATGAATATCCAATTCTAATGATGAGTTAAAAAGCAACTTGATTCCTTTGAATCATTTCAATTGATCATTGTTTAACCTCAGTTATCACTATTATGACTTGCTGAGCTAGTTAGCTCACCCTTGCGAATCTTTTATATATTTTACAGTTGAAAAGAATGTGGATGATAGTGAAGTTCCTCAGTCCAAAGTGCGGGCTAAGGTTCCAGGGAGTTGAATCAAGCTAGCAGAAGCTTCATGCGGCATAGAGATAGTTAGATTGTAAGAATGATTTTATTATCAATTGTAAGTTAAATTAGTTGGGATTTGGTACGTTGTAATAAACGTTAAGGTTGTGGCTTGTTTCCATACTTTAACCTGTTGCGATCCATGGTTTTGTGAAGCAAGGTCATTATAAATAATATTTCCTATAAGGTTGTATATTGTGTTTGTGTTGTGGACCCCAAACTTCTGATCCGGGTTTGGAGGGTGCCACAAGTTAGTATCAGAGCTATAGGTTATAAGTCACTGAAACAAGCCTAGATTGTCGGGATTGGGTAGAGGGATTAGGATTAGGAATGGGAAGTAGAAAGATAAGACGTTGTGAGATTGAGTACGATTGTATAGTAGGTCTCCGACATAGTTCGTATTGCGATTCAGGATTCTCAGCTTGTGACGTGATTTCCAGACAACGGCAATGGCAGATCTTGATTCCCCGGTGTCATTGGATCATTTGGAGGCTTTCCGTTCAAGGATCGTCACATTCTCCCAGATTGGATTTGCACCTTGTTCCTTCACCAGCATTAATGGTACTACCTTCTGTTATAACGATTGCACTTCTTCAAGCTATTCTATGCTACTTTTCTACCTCTTGATATGAGGACTACCTATTCAAGAACCTCCATCTGTTTATTCTTGTTTCACTGGACATTCGGCTGTGAGCGGATCTCTTTAATCTACCCTACATCCTGTCTATACCCCCAGCTTAGAACTTGTCCTATGAAGCAATTGTACCTACAAGGATGGATTCGAGAGTCTACAGTAAATGGTGAGCGCTTGAGTTATAAATAGAGGTGAGACGAAGTTTAGAAAGGAGATTTAAGTGTTTCAGAGGGATAGATTGGTTATCGGGTTAAAAGAAGCCCTTAGTCACTAAGTCACCCGTGAAATAGTATGGGTGAACTAGATGAATTTTGAAGGACTAAGAGAGAAAAGTATAAAACCTGGGATTTTTGTGAAATTAAATGATGATGATATGATAACTCGCGATATGTAAAGTAGTGATGTGATGTGATACGGGTAAACTTTGTTCTATGAAATAGACTTGTGGACTATTGGATAGTCTGTTCTATTTAACTACTGTAACGATAATGTCGGGAGTATCACCAGTATGGGAGCTTTGATGTGAAACTACGAATAAGATAATGTGCGACAACAATTAAAGTTTCGTCGATTAAGGAAGGTAAGTGGACGCGATGAAGGAGAAAAGGTAGATTGGAGTGAACGAACTTTTATGTGATTGTTTCTTTAATATGGTACCTCGTTATAGGTCGGAAGGACAACAACCAACTCATATAGTAAGGACAACCAGGTTTGTGATTTTTCAAACTTTTTAGACAAATTTTCAAAAAAGATTTTCCTTTACAAATTTCTAAAAGCCTGTTTGAATAAAATGGATTTTTAAACATTGGTTTGTCAAGTTACTACTTGAGTTTCTTGTTTGTTAAAAAGCCTGGATTACCTGGAAAGATGCTGTTTCAGACCTAGTATTGCTAATTCCAATAACGAAGTAACCTGCAATTATGAAGAAGTTGATTATTCCTAACAGTAAGGTGCAAGTATTGTTTGATAAAATTTACAGCATAATCAGCGTACGGAGTAACTATACATTCAATTACTAGGACTATCAGAGTTCGAAGAATTCATTGATTCAACAGAAGCTGGAGCGTGCATCGAAAAGATTGAAAAGATTTTCAAACCTCTCTAAAAGAAGAATATTGTTAACAAAAGGATCGTTATATCGTATGGTTCGTGGTTATTCTAAATTAAAAGAGGAAGCCCGAAGTTATCAGATAAGAACGCCATTATGATCGAATTGTTAAAGTATTATACGTGTAGGTGCGACGTTACAGACGCGAGACTTGACAAGTAAGAATCTACCATAATGCTTAAATTGCGAAAGCATTTCACGTACTTTCTAAAGTTATTATATGACACAATGGAGATATGATCGAACAAGCTCGAAAGATGAATACAAGTGAAATGTGGATGGTAACCAACGGTATCGTTCTTGTCTTCAATATTAACAGCGTATATTCCTTCTCAATTCTTAAAAATGTTATGACTTCTTTTCTCAGATAAATTCTTTTCTAAGATATCGAAAAGGAGGATAATCCATTCCTTTCATAATTGATTGCTTCCCTCAAGTTTTGCTTTCTGATTGGGACAAACAGTGTTATGGTGAGACACTTTGTCAGATAACGAAGAGTCGGGTGGGACGCCACCTAATCATGTGTTGTATGCCATACGGTATGAAAGACTTGCCATCTTAAGTACCAATGTGGTTGTCTCATTCATATTCAAATCTTTGTTTCTTCTTCTTTTCACCTTTCCAATTTTGTTGAATTGTGAATCCTTCTAGTTGCTTCGTTGTACTGTCATTCTTTGCAAGAGGTTTTCAAGCAGAAATCAACGTATCCTTAATCAAGCGGACGAAGTTCCATCTACCTCTTATGCATGGAAAGGAAACACGGGCACATGACGAGGATTACAAATTACTAGCCCCAGTGAAGAATCCACTAAGAGTCAAGGAAATCTACTCCAATGAGGAATACGTTTCCGAGAACGAGAAATTGCGATTTTCTTGTGAAATATGTTATTCAGAATACGTACGTGATGACATGGATGATTAGGGTGAATACCTTATGCGTTAAAATATTAAAATATATGAGAGAAACTTAATTGTTTATCTCTCAAGGTTTTATTGATAAGATTAGGATCAAAGGATTAATAAGTTAAGAATGTGAAAGTGTTGAATAAGGGTACTAATGGTGAAATTGAGATTCCTGGCAATAAGTTTGAAGAATTGATATCATGGAAGATAAGAGGTTTTGATATTATTCTAAGGAATGGATTAACTATTAAAGCGTGATGTCCAGGCAGACCGTCTTGATGAAAAGATAAATTCTGAGGATGTCAAATGAGAAGGTGATGAGGTTCAGAAGATGAAAGAAGGTAAAGAATTTGTTGATGATGATTATGGTAATCAAGATGAGCATTACGGTGAATATGAGATAAATAAAAGTCAGGAGTAAACAGAATTTGAAGATTTTATAGTTTTAAGATATATTTCCAGACGAATTACCAAAAATTTTCTTCCCGATAAAAAAAAAAACTCGCGATTTACTTAGCGCTTGAGATGAAACTAATGACTACGGCCTTATCTAAAATGGCACCAGTTAGAACGAGGAAGTTAGCAAAGCGGATGCAAGAAATGCTAGGAGAAGAAGCAATTAAACCCAGTGTATTCCATGAAGTGTACCAGTACTATTTGTTAATAAGAAAATGGAAGTATGAGATTATGCGTCAACTAAAGCCAGTTCAACAAATTTACTATCAAAAGCAAGTACATGTTACCTCGACCCAATGATTTGTTTGATCAAACGAAAGAAGCAAAGTACTTTTATGAGATTGATTTAAGACTTGATATTTCACTAATTGAAGATTAAACCTATGGATGTATCAAGGATAATTTTCATAACTAAGTACTGTTCTCATATTGTCATCTATATTAACCAATATACCAGTAATATTTGAACTAGATGGACAGCACCTTTAAGGAATATCCGAGTAAGCTATAGTTGTGATACTTAAAGTCAACGGAGGACCATGCGAAGCATTAATGATAACTGGGAAGTTGGAGAAGAAAGAAGTTGTATGAAATATAGTTCTTAGCATAAATAGTCAATGTAGAAAAGATCAAAAGAGATTCAGCAGAAGTTAAAGTTACTATGAATGAAAAGAGACCAGAAACACTCACAAAAGTAAGAAGTTTATATGAAGTAAAGAAGGGTAACGAAAGTTTTACAGAGTTAAGTGAAAGAATGGTTACAACCTGTTTTATCATTTTAAAAGTATCAAGGAGGTTTGGTAGTATATAGTAATGCTTCTCATTAGGAAATAGGATGTGTGTTGATGCAGCACAATAGAGTTATTGTATATGCATCCAGACAACCGAAACCTTATGAGCAGAAGTATCCTACCCATAATTTGGGATTAACAGTAATAATATTCGTTTTGAAGGATTTGGGAAACATGATATGTATGGAGAAAGGTGTAAGATCTATACGGGCCATAAGAGGTTGAAGTATGTGTTCACGAGGAAAAGCAAAGATAGAGGAAAGTAATAACGGACATAGAAACTATACCAGAGGAATTAACTATAGAATTCTGAAAGTTGGAATTGGAAGCTAAAGTTCATAATCCAAAAGGAAGAAGATGGATAGTGTAACCTTTCAGTTGAAGTTGTGAAGGGAAAAATAAGATGTCAAGAGAAAATAATGGATCACGATGTTAGTAGTTAGAAAACGGAAATTTATACGCCCAGGAGAACGATCACGATATCTCCAGATTTTCTTCCAGCACTTGGATGCTACAAGTAGAAGAATTAAGAAATGAGATCCCAGGGAATTCACAATATTAAGTATTTAAGTTATTGAAGAGATGTCAAGATATATGGAAATTTAAAGAAAAATAGTGATAACCAAGTATAAAAAGGAAATTTCAAGATAATCAGGAGGTGTTGGACAGGTCAAAGAGTTAAAAACGAAATATTGGAACGCCTAGTGGATAAAGCAGATCCAGGAAGTGACTTTACAAGAGGCGAATCGTGAAGTGGGAGTTTAACAAAACAGAATAAGAATAAGTGACCCCTATAAAGAATTAATTTCCTACGAGACCTAATTCAAGCAATCTATTATATCTCGAGGAATAACTTAAGATCCAACCTAAGAAAATTTCAGAGATTACGATTAAGGTGAGTTAAGAGCATTGCGAGCTCGGGTGATATTATGTGAAATGACGAGTGCATCAGGTGATTATAAGGAATTAAGGAATGTGGTGTATAAGGAGTGCTTGGATAAGCAAACTGTATTTATTGATAACATCCTCAGCTACTCAAAGAATAAGAAAGTCTGTGTGGAATGCCCAAGAATTTCTCTCCAAGGATCAGAAGGAAAGTAACTATGCGTTGAGTCTTCAAGAATGAAATTTTGACTAGGGTTAACAAGAGATTCTGAATTAATCCATTAACAACTACCTAAGTAAAACTGTATGGTAACAGATGCATTATGCCGGCAGAGAAGATTGGATGTAATTAAGACCACCGAGGAGCTAATAGACGAATTGGAAAGAGTGGAATCTGGAGTTTAAATACTTAAAGGTGATAATACGTGAATATATGAGACTACTTTTCAGCCTTAATTGATGAAAAAGAATAAGAGATGCTTAAACGTTTAGAAACCAAGTTAAAAACGAGCACCGTCTAACATCCTTATGTGGAGAGTCAAAGTACGGAAATGATTTAGGAAATGTAAGAATGTTGAGAGGTGAAGTTTTAAGGAAACACTGGAATGATCATTTGTCAGCAATGTCAGTTTTGGAATGCCCCTGTATCAAGCTTCGTGTGAACGCAAGTGTAGGTTCCCATTTCTATTAGAATAAAGTGGGAGAAAGAAAGTTGTTAAATCCTAAGTTGTTAAATCCTAAGTTAAATCGGCACGCCAAGAGCGTAGTGCTATTAGTTGAAGCAGCTCGGAGTAGACAAAGAAAGAAAATGAAATTGTATTGAGAGAAAGTATGAGTATAGAAATAGGACCAGTAGTGTTAGTAAAAATGTCGTCTTGAAAGAGATTGGATAAGTTTGAGTAGAAGGGACAAGCTAAGTCCTAAAATTAGTAAACCATTCGAGGTATTGATGCATATAGATAAAGTTGTTCATAAAATGATATGACCGTCACTCCAGTGTGCATACCTAATGTATTTTACTTGTCAATATTAAAGTGATAAGTATTGGTTTAAACTAAGTAATTGATCAAGAAGCCAATGGGGCTCTTGTCTAAGTTGTTCTGCATATAGTGATCAATCCAAATTCTTGATCGTTAAAGGCAAGTCCTTGGAAATGAGTGCATACCTATTATGAGTACGTTTGAACCTTCGAGTAGAAGGGTCTACTTAGAAATTTGAGTCAGATATGCTTGACAAATATCCTCACTTAATTAATTAGACCAGATTCTGAGGACAGAATCCTTTTAAGGGGGGAAGGATATAACGACTCGTGTGTTTTTGAATTATTTAAATATGTGATTATTACGGAAATTATTAAAATAAAATATGTGTATTGGTTTTGACCGCTCTGTGTTGGTTGATTATTGTATAGGTGTAATTTATAATATACCGGGTTGTTCGTGTGATTAATTATGGAGTCGTATTGGATTGTTTTTATTTTCCAAAGTGGATTTGGTGCAAATTTATTTGCATAAATATTGGGAATGTTTCAAAAATTATTTTATGATTTTATAATTACAATAATTATTTTTAGGATTTTATAAAATTGAGAAATCAATATTTCATTAATTATTTATCTTTAAATGATTTTCTGAGTATGTTTAATGGTAAAATCCATATTTAATTCTAAAATTCTTCAAAAATTATGAAACTCATATTTATTTAAGTTTGGAATATTCTGAGAATTTTAAAATTATTTTGGAAATTTTCGGGATTAATTTTACCTGCGCGTTGTTTCGTTAATTGTTAAAAAGCGGGTATAAATCGCGCTTCAGAAATTGTTTTAAAATTTCAAAATTTACGTTTTTTTTACTTTGGGATATTTGTAACATCTTAAGACTGTTTTCGTAAATTTCTGAATTTATTTAAAATACAGCTCGATTCGTTAATTTCGAAATGGGGATACGAGTTACATTTCAAAAATGTTTTAAAAATTATAAAAATTCTATTTCATTAGTTTCGGGATTTTTAGAAAATTTTAGGATTATTTTGGGTACGGTTTGGGTAATAATTATTGCAGATTTTACCGTTAAAATCGATTAAAATGATACGAATCGGTTCGTAATCAGCCAGGACACGACACGTGTCCATTAAACGGGACACGTGCCGTGTAATTAAACGAAACAGAGTGAGTCGTTGGAGATGGTAAACATCAATCTGTAGTCTCTCAATCTCTCATCTCTCCTCTCTCTCACTCTACTCTCTCTCCGCTCTCTCTATTATCAATCTCTCTCGGTCTTTCCTTTCTTTTCTTGTTGTCGTTCCTTCTTATTACTCCTTATGCCGCCTGTGTTTCGGTAACTACTTCCAGCCTTTTTGTTTCGATTGCTAATCGATTCATCTATGCTGTTATATGTATATGTATACATTGATTGTATGTATGTTATTGATGTGTGTATACAGTTCGTGTATGTGTGTGTCTATGTGGGTGAAGTTTGGGTGCGTGGCTTTGAACTTTCCGGCCGTCCCTGTGTTCTTGGTAGCTTTGCGATGTTCGTGTTGTGGCGCGTTGTGCGCGTGTAACCCTGTTCTGTTACCTTGTTCTGTTGGTTGTATTCCGGTTCAGTAATTTGAATTAATCCGTGTAATTATTTTAATTGCAGGGAATTATGACTACGATTCATGATATAAATAATTTTGTGCGATTGGTTTTAACTGAATTAATTGGTGGAATTTTTGTGTTGGAACCCGAATAATTGGGTGCCCCGAAAATTTTGCCGCCGTCGGCGATGAGCCTCGGCGAGCCGACGGTGGACAATGATGAATCATTTCTGAGTCCTACAAATAAAAATATAAACATGCGAGTAATAATAATTAATAACTAAATTGTATCGGTGATTGGAATTTGTAAGTTATAACTGGTTGTCGTGGTTCGAATTGGATTGTGATTTGTGTTATTGACGTCGATTGATGTTTCGACGGGTAGTCCGATAAACAAAGGAGACGCTGCCGATTTCCGGGAAATCAACTATGAAAATGCGGGAGCGTATCCGATAATTATCGGGACGTCGAATGAATATATATACCTATACTTTATACGAGCGTGATTGTATGTTGTGATAAATGTTCTGTCCAAAAACAGTAACCCTAATTTCGTAAAATGACGAGTATACGTATTTTCTGAAAATGAACACTGGATCGATTTCGAGAATATGAACCCTAATTGTATTCTGTGTTATTCTAATATGAATAATTACGAGTCGGGTTTGAATATCGTTGGGTAAGAATTAGTATCGAGGATATGTCAAGCATACCTAGACGTCTAACGTAGGGCATTTCGACCTGTAGGTTATGATCGAGAACCTGAAAGTGGACGATGGACTAAAGATAACCTAGTGGTCAATTGACGAGTTCAGTAGAGTTTCAACAGGAAGACCTGAGTGTCAAGGTCGAATCCGAGTGACATAGTGGTTGGACGTAAAAGCCTAAGCGGCAGAGTTGGTCCAGAATTGATCAGTATAGTTATAAAGCCTTGTAAGGCAAGTATTTCTGAACTTTGCTTCAAGATATACATTACCAATGTTTTCGAACTGTTTCATAACATGTCGCTATTATTCAAAATAACTCTTGTTTACATTGCAAGTACATTAACTATTTACCCTTGAATCCTGATTTTTCTTGATCTTGAGCCATAAGCCTTATTCTTTGTAAAACCATCCTTTGTGATCCTCATATACAAACACACAAATATGATACTACTTTTCAAATGTATCACTACCAAATACAAACACTGAAACAAAATTGTTTGAAAACACAGAAACTTTTATACTTCAACCATTCTTTATAACATCAAAGAACTATACCTTGAAAAATCATCTGACCTAATACCGGATGCTGGTACAAATTGAAACCGTTTCTTATACATACCCTGATATATCCTTGAGATATCCATGAGTTTCCTTACGTTTTTATGCAAATGTTTAACCATTTGTTTATGATCTTGTTTTATTGAATTATATTGTTATCATATGGAACTGCTTTAGGATTGGATAGTTTTTATTTATGTGGACCAGATTCGTGGTCAGACCATACCAATGGTCAAGTTAGGCCAATGTGTGCCTTGGATCCAGTAATTAGAGCAGTGCTGTGCTTGCTCGGGGTTAGTGCGTGACTGATCAGCAGCCTAACCTTGGTTTTTAAAACTTAAAAATGAATATCCA